>NC_044204.1:29717352-30031833 GCF_900880675.1 Sparus aurata | reverse complement strand
GGCTCCAGTCCTGAAGAGCTGTGATACATTTTGTAAGCCACAAGATGTTGCTGTGTTTGCCAAGTGTGTTTTGCTTCCAATCCCTTTTTTTTTTTTGGACAAAAATATCTCCAAGAATAAAATATAAATAAGTCAACATCTAGTTTTAAAACAGTTCCAGGCTGAAGTTATTGTTTACATTCACTGCTCAGTTCCACTGAGTTCCCCAGCGTCTCCTAAACCAAGATGTAATAGGCGAGACGTTTTATGTGCTGGAACTCCCACACACAGCTACACACACTCACCTGAGAGCTGCAACAAGTACACCTCCTCACACAGCACATCAACAGCTCTGAGAGAGACAGAAATGGGCTTCTAGAGACGGTCGGAGCGCCAGCACACTCCCTGACTTTCCAACAGAGATACAAAGAGATATGACAGTAGCTGATCATGGCTCATTAGCTCTGACCAACAGCTCTGTGTCACTGTCCACGCTACACTGAGCAGTGGTCAGTCAGCGTCAGCCGTGTCCACTGACCCGGCACACGAGACGGGCTCCTGCAGCCGTTTCCCCCCTCACTCCTCTGTTGCTTGAGAGAGAGTTGTTGCAGGATTTGAGGGTGTAGTTGACCTTTTTTTTTTCCAAATCTTGGATTGTTTACATGCATGTTTACTTTCTTGCACTCATCTTTTTCTTTTTCTTCCTCCTGTCTTTACTGGCACATTTGTTGTATTTATCCTCCTTTCTTCTTCCTCACTGGCAGGAATTTGTGTCATGTCACTCACGTCCTGCTGCACAAGCGTGAACAAAACGGGGACCCTCTCGTTAAAGCGTTGCTTCATAGCACAACCACCGGCCAGAAAGCTCCACACCAGACCTTTAAAGGAGTCATCACCCGGAAATCGCAATTTCTCTCGTTAAATCATGCATATTGGTGTTGGACCTCTGTTGAAACTTGCCTGAAAAGCTGGAGTCTGAAAGTGGCTTATTTTTTTCGCTTTGGCTCTTTTTCCGAACAGGAATAGCGCACAATAGTGCGCGTTCCTAAAGCACAAGATTTTGACTCTGCTCCTGTGGTGACGTTACTACAGGAGGCTACTTGCATATTAAGCATCGGCTCACAGCCGTCCTCAGCCAGACTTTCTGAGTGAGCACGCCGAATCTGCTTATTTCTCTGTCATTTTCACGCCATACATCGTCACCGCCAGCATTAAAACTCAGGTCTTACATGTAAAACACGAGTGTGAAAAGTAAGAGGGAAAAAACAAATAATTTACCATTCAGAGACATCCTGCTGTAAACGTGTCTCTTCCACCGTCTCTGCCTCTTCAATCTCCCGTTCGGTTTCCGACTCCGGCTCGTACATAAATGCCTGAATTCCGTAAGGTTCGTCATTTAGTGTGTGCGCCATGACAGGGGGCTGTTTATGTTTTGGAGTCTGTGTGCATGCAGGATCGCCCCCCATTCTGGCTCTGTCCTTCCTGCGGCCAATCAACGCGCGCCTCATTACATATTAATACAATGCACATCCGGACCGGTCAAAACCTCGCGCATAATCTCGCGTGAGAAAGTCGCGGTATGAAATAGTGTCAGAACAAGCTCTATGTTTGATTTTTAAATTTTTTTTTTTTTCTAATAAGTTTTAAGAATTGATCCAAAGCGATCCAAGAGGAACTGGATATGTAAAAAACCAGGTGATGACTCCTTTAAGTAAACTACTGTACAGAACTTGCGGCACACAACAGTGTGAAAGTTATACTAATGCCTCAAAGTGTCCAAAGTCTCAGTTTACTGTCCACTCCCGATTATTAAGTGTCAGTAATGAAGATAGCAGTTTTTCACAGCCTAGATAACATGACTATAGAACAAACGTGACCACACTCACATGTTGATTATTATCAACAATCATATTGTGAAATTGAGTGCAGCAGGTCCACGTTGAACATGTGTCTCTCAAACTGTTTCACACCAAGGACCACTTGACCAATTAAAGAATAAAACTCAAACAGACCACCAGGCATCAGCTCCACCAACAACATCCCCAAAAACAGCATATTACCAATTACAGCCTAATTAGATGCCGCTCTTGCAGAATAGCCTCGCCTTCCCACTCATCATCGTCTCTGTTGCCATCTTAATGCGAAGGAGACATCAGCGCAGCGAGCGGCTGATCATTTTTGACTTAAATCGTAACGCCAGCGCAAATATGTTTCGCAGGCAGTGTTGCAAAACAGTCGCAAAACGTTTTATTACATTATAGAAGCCTGACATCGTAGCAAAACATCTAATTAAAGTAATGAGGTTTTAATTTACATACTAGTTGATTTCATATTGAAAACGACACATCCGTCTTACCCACTAAGAGGATTTGGAGTCATCCAGTGTGGCATACAGTTTTAGAAACACTAAATTTAAACAATGATATTTTACCAGATGTAGTCGCGAACCACTAGAGGGCAATTTGAGAACGGCTGGCTTAGACAACATGCAGTAGTTCATGTGAATCACATTTGGCATGTGTACACACAACAATGGATCTAAATGTTTACATGATTCTTTGTGCACTTACACAGAACAAACTTAAGGCCGGGAACGAGGACAACAAACACCGGTTAAATAAGATAAAGAGTGATTAAAAAAACAAAGGAAACAGAGCTGCACAGAAACACGCAAAGATAAATCACCTGTGTGGACAGTTTTATGTCATCACCATAACAGTCTGTATTCATGTCAACTGTTCAGTGTGTTGTAAACAGTGTAAGTGGTGCAGAGCAATAAATACTGATTCAATATGTGAACACGCTGCGGATGAGTTATGTAAATGATCTCCATCTCTGCTCGGTATGCAGATTTCAAAGCAATTTCTTTGATTGATGGTTCGCAGCCTTAACAATCGATCATCTGTTTATCGTTAATAATGTGTTTAAATATGTTTAAACGCCAACATGATCTACGTTTGATCCAAAATCTGAGTAGGCTTCTTAAGATATTAAAAGATGAAGTTAATACTAAGTAACTTGAACGACAACACTGAAACTAAATAACACACAATGATGACTGCTAAATGGCTAAAATGTGAGATATCAGTTTGTTTGAGTCTTTCTGTGTTTTTAAATGACAAAGTACTTGTATTTCTTTATATTATATATCAGTATTTTGTAGTTGATTCTTATATATTTGATAAGCCAGTTGATGTGTTTGTGCCCTTGTTCAAAATGAATTAAATTAACGATTAATCATTAACACCCCTGCCGTGGGCAGTTATTTATAGCCGGTCTGAGCACAGATGTGGTTGTTCTATACACTCTTCTGCTTCCTTACCTGTTAAGATCTAAGAGCCTGTGTCCACACAGGGTTTGTCCTGAGTGCCAGCGTCTTTTTTTTTTCATTGTCTCCGATGAGCAGCGAGCATCTGTGGCTGCGGCGTCGCTCCGAGTGATTCGAGTGTAATATCTGGACGGTGGCCTGTGCGATAATAATCACCGTGTTTCCGTCTCCTATGGATCATGTTATGCACCCACGTCCTCCTTGCTCTGCTGACCTGATTTCACATACAAAACAAACTGACAGCAAACCTTAAAGGGCCGTTACAGCGGCAGTAGTCTAGATGTTGTTGTCATAGAGACGAGACGCACGTGCAGTGTTTTTCCTCTCAGCGCTCTGCTTCTTCTGTCAGAGAAAAACGCCGCGTGGACACGAGCTCTCGGATGAATCTGTTGTGTTTGGATTGTAATTGTGTCTCTGTTTTTGTCTTCTGCGTCTCAGCTCATCGGGATCTTCCTGTCCTGCTGCTTGTCTCGATACATCACCAACAACCAGTATGAGATGGTCTAACAGTGTCCTTCCACAGGTGAGCCCCCCTTTTTTTCTTTTATTATTGCCGTTAAATTATTGAATAATGAGGAACTGGACGCTTGCAGCTCCTCGTTTGGTACACGTAATCACGTTTCACGCAAATGAGTACAGATTGTACTCTGCACAGATTGTGTTCCCGCTGCAGTGATTTAATTATCCAATGTTCGAATGCAAATGAACTATAACGATGTGTTCTCTGTGTGTCTCTGCAGGTCGCCGATCGGCAGCTCCTGACGCGGACGAGTGAAAGAACCTCCTGTGATTTTAAACGTTGTGTTTGTGTTAGTTGATGTTATTTTAGAGGGAAAAACACCCACTGCTTCTCCTTTTTTATTCAGTCTCACCCACGACGGGCAAAAGGGAATAAAGAGAAAGGGACGTTAGCTGCAGTGTAGTCTGACCAAAAAAAATTAAAAGGGACCTGGACATTTTGGGGATCGTTTGTTACTCCTGGGATTTATTTAGGGGTTTCCGTTAAGCCTAGATGTTATTATAAAGCTGTCGTCACTGTCATTTGAGTTCCAACTGTCAACATTTCCGTGTGTCTCGTGTCTTTATATAAACGCAGCAGCCTTATTTTGTAATTTTTTTGCTAAAATTAGTCCGTAGCTGAGCAGTCGAAAATCTAGACAATAAGCTGATAAATGTTAAACTTCTCTGCAACACTAAGTGAATATCTGCGTGTCGAACCCGTGTTAAGCCTGAGAGCCGGACAGAAGGACTCGATCATGTAGGCCGAGCGTGCCAACTACACTCAACCAGCCGTCTTCAGTATCACAGTTTTCAGTGTTTAAATTGTTATTCTTTTGTGGATGCATGTGAAAGACTTGAGTTGAAAAGAAAAATAAAGATGATGTGTCTTTAAATGCGTCTCTCTCCCACAGCTGTCTGCGTCTGCGTTCTTCGGAGAATACGCGAAACAAAATACTCTGGCAGAAGCGGACATGAGTTATTTGGGGCCTTGTGAGGGATTCATAGAGAATACGACACGCGAGAGGCGTTTAGTTTTAAATATGCATGAAGAAATTGTTCATTTAAGACTTAAATATTTAAAGTCAAAACTGTTTTTATTGAAGTTTTGATGCCTTAGTGCAGTCTGTTGGTACTTGTTGATGTTAATTCATTTTCATTATGAGGTTTGGCCCCTTTTTTTCAGATACTCTTTGTACTGTAAAAGAAAACGATGCCCGTGAACTGTACGGTCAAACAGTAACATGAGATAACAGAGAGGATCACTTTAATCTAGAGTGCAACATGTCATCCAGAAATCACACACATGTAGTCTATCAGAATATTTATGTATCAACATGTAACGCTTGTTTTCTTGCTCTCCAGTCTCCACAATTTGTCTTCGTTACTGTTCTTAAATCTTTCGATCGACACCAAACGGCAGGACAGCGTTACTCTGCTCTGTTACACTCATACCCGCCCTCCTGAAACACGAGCAGATAGGAACCAATGTTCGCTATTAAGCCAGGGGACACAAAATATAACTTAAATGTTGCACATGTAAAAACACAAATTAAATAGTAGTGTTCAAACTTAATTCCACAATGATGCTGTGGAATCATTTCTACTGAAATAATGAAATGTACCAGTAAACTGTTCAACAGGTCGACCACTCAGTGATACTGATTTACACAGTATTGTTAATAAGTTTGTATTGAAAACTGTATTGAAAACTGTATTGATCATTTAATCAATGTTAGATATCTATTTTTTTTTTTTTTTTTTTTCAAATTTACACAAAGTTACAAAATGTTTTCATGTTTCTTCCTGGCATACTTTTTTGTATCAAGTTAAATATTCATAACACAAGCAGAAAAAACAAACAAACATACACATCCAACAACCACAAAAAAAACAGGACAAAATTATATCGTTTTTCTTTAAATCATCAGATAAGTTTTCCCCAAGCTTCTTAAATGTACTAAAACTGTGAAGTTGAGTTTCAAGAGCATTTGGTGAGCTACTGGTCACAGGTGTGATCAATAAGATCAGTGATAAGCCTGCAGGCACAGAGTCACGCCTCACCATTTATTACCTTCATCAAACACACCTGAGCCACTCCTCTCAGCACTGCCGACTGTTAGTACCTGCAGATTTACCTGAAGGGTCCAAACCTCCCTGTGAAGGCTCTGTGGCCAGTGAAGCACTTTCTGTAAGTAAAATGTAGCATTATATACGTACTGTGATTGATAGATTAAAGGGGCATTATGTAGTATTTTAATGTTTACAATATTTTGATGATGATACAAGCTTGGAAACATTTACCTTTCCGTCATTTAATGAATGAGCTGTTCTCAGTGGAAACTAATGTCCCAGAACACTGTTTGAAGCTGGAAAGGTGGCAGGGTCCGCCACAGGTAAACAAAATGAAACGGTACGAAATTGTGTTGTCCTTTTTTAAGGTCAGTTTGTTCAGTCATGAAAATCACATTTATGTAGTTTTGTTAATCGGAAGAGAACATTTTATTTATTTCCCTGAACAAAGCTTCTTCCTTTTTATTTATTTATTTAGTTTTTTATAATTATCTATTTCAGTAAAGCATTGATTGATTGATTGGTGTCTGTACAGAGGTTAAACCAGCAGGGGGCAGTGTTGTGTAACATAATAACCATGCAGCTGTGGACTCAGTGTCCCTGGAGGTAAACGCGGAAGAATACGCACAAACTACTTTCACATTCACTCAAAACCAAGACTTCTGAATATTTAATCTTTTTTTTTTTAAAATGCAAAGTAAATTACTGCAGGTAAACTGCACACCTGCCATATCTGAGACATGACGCACATCAACTGTAACTGTACAAACTTGCATCAGCCTTCAGGCTACAACCGGCCTGGAAACCGTGAAGTAAACAGGGTGCAGCTAATTGTTGACCAGCCTTTGACAAATACATTTGAGTGGCAGCTGTGATCTGCCCTCCGATTGGCCCGTCTGGGATCAGATGCTATGAGAGTCCGCCCACATCCTACGTGCTGGCCAATCAGCTCGGTGGAGGAATACGAGGTGGGCGGAGCTTGTGTTTTCCCTTCCACCCCTGCCCGGCTCTTGCCGTATAAAACCCGGGTTCAGCTAACAGTCAGTCGAGGAAATTCTGAGTTTCCTTCCCGGCGGGTGGCGAGCAGAGCCCGACACGATCTGATCTGATCCAGCAAACCGGCACAAACAAGATTATCATTTTCCTCAGGTCACCTCGCGGTTCAGGTCAGTTAACTACATCCTTTTCTTCTTTCTGTGTCCTGTGAGCGAATATAATGTGCTGTATTTATTTTTTTTAATATGAGGAAGTCCAAGGTCACGTTGACGTGCTTCGACGCTCATAATGCAGTAAGGTGATTTACTGGTGTGGAAGTCGAAATGTATTGTGGGATATTTTGGGTGGTAGAAGTCAGGGTGTGCTCTGTGGATGAGATGAGGAAGCTGCTGCTGCGGTTTCACAGCATTTCCTGCAGCCATGATGTACTCTAGTGTGTGTGTGTTATGAGCTGGTTGCCTTTGTGTGTGTGCTGAATGTGCAAACCTGTGTTTTTTTTTTTGTTCTTTATTTCAAAGTGCTCTCGCCCTTGATGTCGTCGCACCCTTCCTGCCATCCTCACGTTTCCTCTCTTGTTCTCGTTTGCAGATCACCCACCACTAAAAGCTCTGCCTCAGCAACCCCACCCGCCAAGCTCTACACCGCAACAAAAGCCTTCAAGATGATGCAGATCAGCAGCGACCCCGCCAGCAACAAGCACTCCCTCATCAACGTCATGCACCGCTTCATAGCGGCCGCCAACAACATGGACGAGACCATCATGGTGCCGAGCCTGCTGCGAGACGTGCCGCTGGAGGAGCAGGCGGCCAGCGAGGCGGTGGAGAGCAACAACAACGAGCCGCCGTGCCCCAACAAGCAGAGGGACATGTACGAGCACTACCTGCTGCTCAAGTCCATCAAGAACGACATGGAGTGGGGCCTGCTGAAGAGGGAGATGAGCAGCGGGGCCAGCTTCCTGGAGATGGCGGTGAAGCAGGAGGAGCAGCAGCAGCGGGTCACCGGGGAGCTGCTCCTGGACGACAACTCGGACCTGGAGCACCAGTTTCACTATCACCTCAGGGGACTGTTCGGAGTTCTGTCCAAGCTCACGCTGCAAGCCGACCACCTCACCAACAGATACAAGAGGGAAATCGGAGGTGGAAACTTCATGAGATAGAAGTCACCACGTTGGTTCCTCTCCCCCCCCATCCCCTCTCCCTCGGACTGCTTGACTTGCACAGTGGGATGTGTTGAGAAGGGCTCCATCTCTTCCTAATAGATCTCAGTGGACAGTGAACTGACCAGGGTAACCACTTCGTGACTTCTCTCTCTCTCTCCCTTGAGTAGCGACACTCCAACTTCCCAGCACCACCAAATGTACCTGAAACCGGTGATGCCTGCACGTTGTCCCTCCGGCGCAGAGGTCGACACTCCGAGTGCTCGGTGGAGGTTTTATTGAATCCAGAAGTCCAGATGAAGCACAGCTCTGGTTTATGCAGAAACTTGCCCTGCCTATTTTTTTTTTTTATTTTATTTTCTTGTCTTTTCATTTAAGCATAAGTTTGTCACCAGATTGTGAATAAAAGAGTCTCTGACTGTAGGAGAAGTTGAATGCTGGTTATTCTGTCCCTCCTGTAAAGAAAACAACTTTTTAAAATGGATTTTTAGCGCTGAGCTGAAGGGCTCCGACCTGCAGAGCTTTTAAAATCTTTCCACTTGGGTTTTACTGTAACATGGCGTGCCTTGACTTTTTGTACACCCCCTCCTCATCATCATGCCCTGTTCGGTTACCTCTCCATTGTCTGACTGCTTAAATGATTCATCGAGATGTTCATGATGAGATGATGCATTCGTTTGTCCTTGGATATTTCAAAACCAATTTTATATTAAAGCAGAAATGCGGTAAAACTGAAATAAATAATTGGAAACTTGATGTCGGCTTCCTTGTGTTTTGTCAGTGCGATCGCGAAGGTCGCCGGTGGTCTCGATGCCTCTTCCTCTTAATGCAAGTTGTGTAAAGTGCTTAAAGCTTTGCTGGAAGGTGCAGCAGCTAATTGACTCGCAGCTTTTATGTAATGTTGAGGGGTTTAAAGGTGCTTTACTGCAAAGCAGGTTTGCAAAAAGAGGTCATGGCTTTCAAGCACATTTTGTTAACTCCACACCTTTTTACATCTCTGGTGTTTTATGCAAATAGACAGCTGTGCTCACAGGGAAATCACCTGCCATGTGTTTATCGCAAGTTAATACAATATCCTGCAGCTTGTTTTGTCCTTTAGCGTGGAATAAAGACTATTTGTATTTCTTGAAGGTTAAATACACAATTTTAACCCCGCAACATGTTTTTGTTCTCATTTTCCATCTCGCTCATAATTCTGATATTTTACAGTTTGCTAATGGGTTCAAACGATGGGAATAAAAAGCTGGAAGAAGGCGATAAAAGCTGCATTCAATCATCTCAAAGGGGCACTGTGTAGTTCTGGTGAAGAAATTAAAACTCAGACTTTCAATATTTATAATAAGGAGGTTAAAATACAAACTCAAACATGTATTTTGTGCCCCCACAACTGAATAAACAAGCTGTTCTCAGAGGAAAGTAAGATCCCAGAACACTGTAAGGAGCTAGAAAGGTGGCAGGGTCCGCCACATGTAAACAAAGTAAATTGGTGTGAAACGGTGTCGTCCTTTACTATCACTTTGTTTTCGGTTTATTTAGTCATAAACAATCGGTCAATGAAGATCTTTCTCTTCTGATTCAAACGTCCTCTCTAAAACTACATAGTGCACCTTTAAGTGATAAAACTCTGTTTTGACAATGAACTTGTTAAAACAAATATATATATATATATACATATATATATAAATGGCCACCCGGGGTGTTCAGAGGACATGATCTTTAAAACCAGAGAAGATTTAGAGGATGTCGATCTGCAGCGTTGTCACGTTAAACACGATGGCGGCGGCATATAGATGAGACATTAAATTGATATATACGTCGCTCAAACCGGTTGCCCTCTCCAGCTGCCACATCCATCCATCACGGAGCGAAACCCTCCCCTTAGCAACAGAGCTCCACCGAGCGCAGCCAATCGGAAGCCACAGAGCTTCTCTCTCTCTCTCTCTCTCTCTCTCTCTCTCTCTCTCTCTCTCTCTCTCTCTAAGGCACAGCGGTGATTAAGAGATTGTAGTGTGATGAAGGGCATCCAGGAAGCGAGTGGAGGGCAGACATGGTCAAACAAACCGGTGCTCCTCTGACCAGCAGCTGCGAGGACGCCAGGGATGAGAGTTTGCATAAAAAGAGAAAAAAAAAGTGCTGCGTGAGCCCGGTGGTGCGAGGCTGCAGGCCCCGTCTGTCTTTACGCTCACAATGGGCCATACAAATGGCTGCAAATCAAAATGGCTGTGCTGGTCAAGTGTGCCTGAGCCCACTCAGACTAACTGGGTCAACCAAACTGGTGACAGCTGGCAGGACAGAGAATGTGGACAGAAATGAGGTTTCTATGCTTTCAAGATTTTTAACTGAGCGGATAGAAAAACTACAAAATACAGCCGTTAAATCTACGTATGTACGAGCTCATCATCGGCCTAAATTAAAGCAAAAGCTCTATTTTTGGGAATTCATCTTATTTGCTCTTGTGCCAAAACTTAGCTGCAAAGATACACCCACTCTCATATCTGTCTGTTAAACCAACAACCAGCAGCCACTTAGCTTAGCTTAGCATGAACATCGTAAACAAGCAAATAAGGGAGGACAGCTAGCTGTCCAACGTTTGCAAAATTCACCCAACAAAACTTCTAAAGCTCGCTTTAAATCTTGTTTCTTTCATTCACACAAAAACTGAAGTGTAAAAATAAGTTAGGCTATATATCATATTATATTTTGGCTCAGAGTTGCTAAAAAATAGTAAAATGTTGGCCTGTATTATATGTCTTGTATTCAGTTTTTAGTCCGAATTCAACAAGTGAGGTAAAACAAGTGGTCTTGCCGGTGACCAGCATATGCTGTGTTTTGGTGCTGGTTTTGGTGCTGGTCCATGATGGTTTTTCCAGCAGGGACTTCCCACCTGTTTCCAGTTTATATGATAAGCTATGCAAAACGGCTACTGACTGCTGGTCAGTTAGCTTAGCTTAACTCCAGTTTAGAATCAGCCACCTGTGGAAGGTCACTTTTGCTCCAAAGAAAAAATAAAGTAGCGGCAAACACCTGAGTGATCAGTAGCTGCTGTTAGCTTGTGTGTATTAGCCTCTAGGTGTGACTTACAGCACCACATACTGTCACTAAAACCAGCGTTGTACGTGGTGACATGCTAATGCTAATGCTGTTAATCTTGTTTTTGAGAGCGTATCATTCATTCATGAAGATCTGGGTTAGTAACTTTATAAAGTGAATGATATTAACAATATTATTAACACTTAGCCTGCTTAAGCTAACGCTGCAGCTATCTTTGGTTGGAGCTACTAGCCGGCATTAGCTAGTTAGCTCAGTCAGCCGTGCAGCTAGTGGCCCTGTTAGCTTAACAGACCGATAGTTCAGAGCGTTGGGGAGTGTTTGTTGTTTGGACCACGGACGACAGAACCGGGCTCAGCAGCCTCCCAGTGAACACCGAACCAAACACAGACTCTGAAACCGACAGAGGCCATTTTGACGACATCACAGCACTGAGTTGATTTACAGCAGCTCTGAGAAGAGAGATGTGATGCAGGAGAGAAGAGAGGAAGGCTGGTGAACCAGAGGAGATGTGAGAGGAGGAAACTGAACATATTTGGTGAGTTTTATATTATTTCTGTCAAGTTAAAGAGTGTTTCTAGAGACAATTAAGCTCATCTTAGTTTGGTAAAAGAGAAAAACATGAGGTCAGAAGGTGTGCGATTGTATGAATGAAATAAATTAGCTGGAGAAAATTTCATCTTCAGATTTAGTGTTTGAGTTTATTTTAAAGACGCCTCATTGCCACATACGTATGTGTACGGAGACAACCGAAAGTCCATTTATTCATATGGGAATCTCCGTGATACCCAATGTGCCAACAGCACTCGTCCCTTTTTGGTCCAGAACAGGATATTTCCATCAATTCAGCTGCTGATGTTGACTGTCAAGTGAGTTTGTATAATTAAAAATTACCACACATTGTGATTCTGTGTAATGTTATTCTGCTAAAATATGGTTATACATGGCATACAGTTGGATCGTCTTTATCTGTCCAATATAAAATACAGTCAGACAGTCTTAATCAGTTTGATAAGAAATAAAACCAGACAGTCTTTATTGGTTTGATAAGAAATACAGTCTTTATTAGTTTGATATCTCCCTCCAGTTCTCCTGCTGTTTTCTCCGTTTAAAAGTTCACCCATGATTAAACAGGTGCCCACCTGTACAGAAGGGCATTTCCTTGTGTTTGCCACTTTGGTCATTAACTGTATATTTACAGATCTACCGACACTAGTCACATACGTACGTGGAAAATAGGCGTAAGCGGGCCAGTGAAATCTAGCAAACTTGCAGACATTTACTACACCATCAGACCTTCTCCTCCTGGGGTGCAAAGTGGTTTTACGAGTTTAGCTTGTTAGCTTGTTAGCACACGAACTTCAGTAGACATCTACGCAACTTAATACAAAGACGTCTTTGACTCAAAACTGTTATTTCTTCACATTCTGTCTGTGCATTTTTTATTTTTTTAAATTCTGGCCTCCTCTTCCACGTTGATCTTTAGGATATCAAAATCTTCTCACCACACTTTCTGCCAGAGAATGACTGACAGGATAACTACAGGCGTTGCGTGCTGTAAACCCACATATATACACTTCCCTTACACATGAGGAACTGCTGCCTCAGGACAAACACGTTATGTAAGCTTCTTGTATGTGACAGTAACTTTCTTTGCTCTGAGATCCGCGTCTCGCAGTAAATGTTTGATATCAAAATAAATCCACTGCAGACTCAAACCCAGACGAATCCCAAAGGACTTGAACCGGGACATTAATATTCTGCAATGCAGCTCTGACTGCACGAGTCTCCCAAGTCACGTTAACATCTTGAGAAACCTGAGAGCGGAAGGGTTGCAAACCACTCAGTGTGCTGCAGATCTGAACTGGCTCCAGCGCTGTGAGGACACTGTCCTGTTTTCTCATACACTGCAGTTACAGTGTTTCAAAGTCCACATTTTTAAATGGCAAATTAAACATTTTATGTGCAGTAGGAAATCTGCTTATGCGACAAGGTCACTGCTTCGTAAAAACCTTGATGTCGACAGCTGTTTATGCGTCGGATATTTTTGTCAAGGCTGGAGTGTTGCAAGAGGTTTTGGGTTCAGTGCAATGCGGCAGACAGATCTTGGGGCATGGGAGACATTTGGTGTTGAAAGGCCTCTTGAAACTGGGGTTGGCAGGTCATTGCCCCACGCGGCCGGCCAGCATGAGGCTGCGTGATCACAGACTTGGCAGATAATGGCAGTGTCTGCTCGGCCTCGTATGGCATTGCCAGAGCGGTATCTGTTTCTCAACAGCTGTAAAACTCTTACCTGGCAGCCAGACGGAGCAGAGATAACTTCTTCACGAGGCAGCGAGAGTCAGACTGGCACAGGTGTGATGTCTGATAGCGTCAATAACTTGAAAAATAAAGATTTATATCCACTTAATCGTGCAAATGTGCTGATACCTTCACGTGTACCTGCCTGTCACGCCTGCAACGGGTTCGCTCTTATCACACCTTATTCTGCACTTCTCTGTGGTTTCAGCGCTGCTCCCTGAGTAAACGCCCGGCTGCATTCACTGAGCTGTTTGCTGTAATAACCAGACATGCTTCAGTTCACCTTTGAGCCAGTTGTGAAATCAAATAAAAAGACAAATACGTGACTGTAAGTGAGTTTGGAAACAATTTCTTTTCCTGCCTCCAGACGGCTTTTGAAGGGTGACTGCATCAATTTTTACACATTAAAGTGTGTCTACAGGGTCTCTGGGAGTAAAACGAAGAAGTGTTTAAAAAGCCTTTTGTGGCTGAAGAGGAAGATGGAAGTAATCAGATAAATTATCTCCAGTGATGTCACTCAGTGGCAGGGCTGCATTGTGGGTAATGTAGTGGCCAGGTTATTAAAAAAGCTCCTGTAAGAACTGTTGGACTCACTGTGGACATGTTTCAAAACAAATGATCAAAATCCATCCAGCAAAACCAGAGATGTGTCTTAGTGGTAACTTTGTCATCTCTTTGTGGTTGTTTGTCATCTCTTTTTGGTCATTTGTGATCTCTTTGTAGTCGTTTGTTGTCTCTTTGTGGTAGTTTGTCATCTCTTTGTAGTCGTTTGTCATCTCTTTGTGGTAGTTTGTCGTCTCTTTGTGGTCGTTTGTCATCTCTTTGTGGTAGTTTGTTGTCTCTTTGTGGTCGTTTGTCGTCTCTGTGTTGTTGTTTGTCGTCTCTTTGTAGTCGCATCTCTTTGTGGTAGTTTGTCGTCTCTTTGTGGTCTTTTGTCATCTCTTTGTGGTAGTTTGATGTCTCTTTGCAGTTACTTTTTATCTCTTAGTAGTAGCCTTGTAATTTCTTTTCTTGTCTTTGTGGTAATTTGAGAGAAACGCCTTCTGTGCCATCATTTGCTTCTCTATTAATGAAGAATGCTCTGATATAACTGATGCTACAGCAGCTACGCTAACATCTCGAGGAGCCGCCATTTTTGTTTCTACTAATAGTCGCCAGTAGTTCCTCATAGGACGCTCTCTGCAAGATGGTGATCTCGTGAATGCAGCTCTTGCACGAGGTAGGTATAAAGTAACCGCCATCAAAAAAGGAAAAGTAGCAGAAAATGTCACCATAAAATTCTCATGTACAGACTTGAGTAAACGCTCCTGGTTACATCCCACCAACTGAACTTGAAGGATCCCTCCAGTAATCTTCTAACATGCTTCCATGGTAACTGTTGCTCGAGATTAAAAACAGGTTTGTTGTTGTGTAATGTGACGCATGTTGCCCACATAGGGTTGCCGGGCTTCACTGTTGTGTAAAATATTCTCATGTGAACGAGGGTGAAGCCCACATCGTGCGAGGCCCAGAGTTACAATACGATGCCTTGTGCTGCAGATGTAATGAGAGCCAGCACGCTCACTGATGTCGTTAACATTTCTGTTTGTCGTCTCTAACGGCTCCAGAGCAACGTGGACGCAGACAACATCCGAGAAGGAGACGGACTTCTTTGGAAAGTCATAATTATATCATATCTCATGAAGTCTCTCCTCCAGCTCTGAGCAATTTAATGTAATAAAAAAAGTGATATAGTCAGCAAGGTTTGCTGAATGAACCTGATTCAACTAGAAACAGATCAAACGCAAGGCGGTGACAAACAGCTGCATGTTTAACTCCATGTGATCATTGTACTTTCATCAATTAGGATGTTTACGTGTCATGTAATGATTCATTGCTTCGGCTTTAATAAGTAGATGGTACTGTTTTGATTACGGTCTGAATGTCAGAAGAAGAGGAAGTGACTTTGTTTGTATGCAGGACTTAAATCAGGAACTGAGATGATCTGGGACCAAACACGAGTTCAGACAGTTTTAGAGACGGGGAGCAGATTTGTAAGATGACTAATGGTGTGTTTAAAGCTCGAGTTTAAAGCCTCGGTTCACTGCAACAACAAACTGTACGTTATCAACAGCTCACATAGTCTGAGACATGAAACTGAATCAATAAAGCTGCTATTTGTAACACCGAATAGCCCCGAGACATGGACGGACTGTGGGAAAATAAACTGCTGGACATAAAAGGTCTCATAGAGCAGAGAAACACCACGACTGAGAAACATTTTGCCTCACTGACGTCTTACTGTGACACTGGTTGTTTTTACATAATCAGTTTTTTGTCTCTGTTGTCATTATGCATCTTTTTCTGAGTAAACTTGAGGCTGGTAATGTTATGTGTTTGTGGTAACGTTGTGTTTCTGTGGTAGTTTGTTGTCTCTTTGTAGTTATTGTATGTCTCTGTGGTAGCCTTTCGTCTCTATGGTAATAGTCTCTTTGTGGTAGTTTTTTGTGTCTTTGTGGTAGTTTTTTGTGTCTTTGTGGTAGTTTTTTGTCTCTGTGTGGTTATTTTTTGTGTCTTTGTGGTAATTTTTTGTCTCTTTGTGGTTGTTTTTTGTGTCTTTGTGGTTGTTTTTTTGTCTCTTTGTGTTTATTTTTTGTGTCTTTGTGATTGTTTTTTGTGGTTGTTTTTTGTGTCTTTGTGGCTGTCTTTTGTGTCTTTGTGGTTGTCTTTTGTGTCTTTGTGGTTGTTTTTTGTGTCTTTGTGGTATTTGTTTTTTTCCCCCATTATCTTTATTCAGTTTCTGCAGACAGCACAAAAAGTACAGCAGTTTCACATTATGTCTGAGTGTCTGCATTTGTGGTAATTTTTTGTCTCTTTGTGTTTATTTTTTGTGTCTTTGTGGTAGTTTTTCATCTCTCTATTGGTGGTGTTACATCTTGCTGTTGTAATTTTGTGTCTTTGAGATAATTTTGTGTATTTTTTTGGTAGACTTTCATATTCTTTATATGTTTTTGCATCAATAATAATAATAATCAAATAATACAGGATTCTGTGATATTCTTGAAGTACATGTTGCACATAATACTTTTACTTATGGAGGTTTCTTTTCATTAAATATTATTACATTGTGAAATTAGTACTTGAATTGAGTAAAGGATATGAATACTTTCACCACCACTTTTGTTCCTTTATAATCTGATGTTGTTCTGGGTGACTATTACCTGATTGTAATTGTAAAATTAACAAAGCCTCTGTATTAAACTACCCACAAACACTGACATAAAACCCTCAGTGTGAAGTCCAAGTGTCTGGTTTTAGTCCAGCCTCAGTTCACCGTGTGCTCTTTTGTCTCTTCAGCACGGAGACTCAGATGTAAAGACGGGAACATCATGTTCTCTTCTTGGCGGAGGTTTTCCCACCGACCCCTCACCACACAGATGCAACACCCCCACCCCCTTCCTGCTTCTCCGCTCCACTTTATGATAAGAACCTGGACCCGTCTGACAGCTTTGTTCTCTGTTTTGGGGAAAATAATCAGTCAAGAGTTCTTCAGGCTTTCCTTGTTAGTGAAACTTAACCAACCAACCTCTGAGACGGGAGAAGGAAATATTGATTTCAAAGCACAATAAAGCTTTTTCTTTATTTTTCCAAAAAGGGGGGAAAACTGTAATCTACCCACAGTGCTACGCTTGGAATATCCCGGTGAACATGCCACTCTGCCATCGCCGATGAATACCACATCACAATCAGTATGTGAGCGCCTCGTACAGAACATAGGGAGGAATGTATGAGGTTATGTAAGAGACGAGTGGGTGTGGAGTCCAGCTGGAGCAGCTTACAGCCTGACACAGAGTGTCTCTGAGAGCGAACAATCCCCTCCGCCCGCCCTGTTTCCCCTGCTGCTCGCACACTTGCTGATCCCTCTACGTGCTGCTTATATAGGTCAATACGACCTCCTGTCATGCACGATGTACACGCATGTACGCTCAGCATCGGGTTAGTTCAGGCTGAGAGTCATGTGAGCTTTGGCTCGTAGGCTACATAAGACTTGAGTCTAAGTAGAAATGAGTAAAAATGGCCGCTCTACAAATCCTGTAACAAATAAGTGAGTTATTTCTGCAGAGTTTTACTTTATTTACCGTAAGTACATTAACTCAAGTACTATGCTTAAGTGCAGTTTTAAAGTACTTGTACTTGAGTTGTTTAATTTTTTGCTGCTTTATACTTCCACTCCATTACATTCTGGAGGCAAAAAAAATACTTTTTACACACCACATTTATTTGATGAATTCAGTTACTATTACTTTGTAGATTGAATGTTGCATCAGGGCCAAAATAGAGCATTTTTAATCTTACTTAAGTACAACTTTTAAGTACTTTTTCACAACTCTGAGTGAAAGTAATCGTTGTACCACAGTGGATAAAAAATACTCTGTTACATGTAAAAGTCATGTAAACACAAAAGGAAGTCATATTAAATACATATCAGGATTAAAAATACTTTAAGTAACAAAAGTGAAAGTACTTATTATGCAGAATATCCAATTTCAGAATAATTTACATAATATTTTTGGATTATATTGACACTGTTTGTGATATTTTTCACACTATGGAGTATCGAACAGCTGTTATGTCATCTTTGGCCTTTTATTTTGAAACAAAAATGCATGCAGAACTGTTGTGGCAGCAGAGGCGACGTGGATCAATATTTAGGAGGTCACTACAGGTTAACTGGCCTGATGTAGCAGCATGCACGCAGCACTTTAACATACAGACATGGAGGACTTAGTTTCTAAGAGCGCCAGCTCCCAACGTGTCAGTATAAGCGTGAGAAAATGATGAGGCAAGAAATGTGATCAAGAATACATGTTGTCTTTGCCACATGTGGGTGATCACGTATAACGGCTCAACTTCCCAGCTATGAAATACTTTCCCGTTCAGCGCCTGGCTAACTTGAATGGGGATTTCTAAAATATAATTGGACTGAAAGGCTCAACTTACGATAGTCAAACAAGTCATTTAGCCGGCTGCTGTGACGCCATAGAAAAAAATTATCCACCAAGTCACAGCCACCTCTAGCTTATGGGGGAAAAATCTTAGTTGTAATGATTAAAAATGTCACAATGTTTGGTCTGGACAATATCTTGATATCAAATTTGGGATATCGCCCAAGCCTAATCTTGACATAGTTATACAGTTATGGTAGTAGTTCTTATCTTCACCTCGTACATCATGATCTATTTGTTGATAACACTGCTTTATCTATCTGATAAAAGCACTTCAGGACAACTGAAAGTTATGAGCGGAGCGTCTCTGCAGCGATGGCATCGTGTTCCGAACTCTAATCATCACACAGGTAGCTGATAAGAATCCGGGTGATCCCTCGCAGCAGAAATCCTCTGCTCTCCGTGACACAGTGAGATAAAGAGCTGAGTTCAGTCAGGTCAGAGCTCGCGTCCCACTCAGGCCTGCTGCTGTATTTTATCTAATCTGCAAGACGAGAAATGAGACAATGGCCCGGCTGTGTGTGCGAGTGTGCTCTCTAACATGAAGCCCTCTGTTGTGAGTGCAGCTACTGGAAACCCACTGAACCCACCGAAAAACACAGTGATCAGATTTCCAACATCAGAGCTTGTTTGTAGCACGAAACTCGAGATTTATCTTTCACCGAGAAGCTTTCATGGTCGTCAAGTGATCTTTTTGTTTTCCTCTTTAACAAACCGACGCGACCTCAAAAATGATGTGAGACAAAGAACAGAGAAGTTCCTCACAATTCAACAAGATTATCAAGTCCTTTTATTTGATGTCAGCATGTTTTTTCAGATGGTTTTGCAATTTCAAAACGATGACGTCAAACTCGTGTCTGCGCTGCGACTTGAAGGAGTCGCGGCAGAGAAACGGACCAAACTGTGGATTCATGTCATGATGTTTTGTTGAATGTTATTCCTCATTTTTCATGTTTTACTATTAAATATTTGTCTTTGTCTGTTCTCCCAACCTCAGGGTTTGTTCATCAGCCCTTCTTGTGTATTTAGATCTGTTTTTGTCTTTACTTTTTGTTGGTTCTTCTGTGGCTTCTGGTTTGTCTTCACTTTAGTTTTCCTCTTTTCTTGGACTTTCTATCAGCTGACTTTTGCTGTCTTTGTATTTCAGATATCAGCTCATCATTGAAGCTAAGTTTTTTATTGTTCAACCTGCTCGCCTCCGTGACCGCTCATCGAAAAAAGGGAAATCAGCAGAAACTCAACCCAAGGACCGCGACGAGCTGTTATGTCTGTAAAATACAATTTCAATTGTCGGGAGGGGAAACAACAGCGACATGCTGACACACGTTTCTCCAAAACGTGGGCCTAAATTCCACGAATTCCATCTATTTAACACTCGACACACAAGAACCTCTGCTTGACAACAGAGTGGTCAATCAGTAACGGAGGGTAAATATCCCGTATTATGTAAGTTAGTTGGATGTTATGCCACCCAAGCAAGCTCAGCAGATTTTTTTTACGCAGAGAATATTGGTTAGAAATCAGAAGGGAAATTATTTAGTTTACTTATTTTTCCTAAATGTAAATTAATTTATTTGTATTTGTATCCTATCAGGCACTGTTGTTAGCATTTACTCCGTTTACTAATTTTTTTTATCAGGCTGTTATGTTTTTGTATTTTATTCTGATGTTTCTGTTATTTGGAGTATTTTTCTCTGGCACAAGAGTTTCCCTCTGGATCGATAGATGAGTTTTATCTTCTTGAAGAATTTGACCGATGAGCAGAATGGATAATTGCATCACTCACATCTTATCAATTCCCGTCCCCACCTGTTATGTTGTTTTGAGTATTTGTCGTTAACCTCAGTTAACTTCCATCCAGGCAGCTCCGACTCTACCAGCGACATATTGCTTCTAAGGTCTGTCTGCATGGCGTGAGGACATTTCCTCTGAATCTCTCTTGTATCATGTTTTTGTATTTTAATCCCAGAAAGTGAGTACACGCAAAAAGCTGGAAACATTTGAATACATTTATTTTTTAGAAAACAGTGCTGATGTTCGTCACATTAAGAGCATTTCTATTCATTTCTTCATCTTCCCGGAAAAGAGTTTCTCAACATAACAATGTTTCATGTGTGGGCGATGGAGCTTTATAAAGGCATGTGCAGGCTGGACGAGATGTTGGCACACCAGCAAAACAAACTCTTAAACGTTAACAGAAAAGTCAACATGTTTCAGCCACAGTGTCCGCTGACAAACTGCAAAGAGAACGTGTTCTGGTGAATGTAAACACAAGTTCTGTTTCTGTACAAGGAAACCTCACAGGTCACCTTCAACTGCTTTCATCTCTTCTGCTGCAGCTCACAACTGCTTACAGCTCGACTCATCGACGTACAACTCAACTTTTTACTCACACCCACTTCAACTACGACAGTGCTTCAACTTCTGTAAGCAATTTAACATTAAACGGCCATTATCATCTCCAGTTGACACTTCAGCTCCTTTCGGTGCTTCAGCTTCAGCTGCAACTCCGCTACAATACTAATCATTTATGATTCAGCTGCTTTCAAAGGTTTTACATCAACTGACACTTCATTTGCTTTCACTTGTTAGACATCAGCAGAACGTCTGATTGCTTTGAGCTCTAACTTTTCAGTCTGGTAAAATACTAACCTGCAAACTAGAAAAATTGAAAAAACTAGACAACCTGTCAGCGCTGACATTTCAACTGCTGCTTTCTCTTCAGTGTGTTTCTAAACATTTAACATTTTACTGACACATCAGCTCCTTTCAGTGCCTCAACACCAACCGACTCATCCAGTTCTTTTATGGCTTCAACTTCAACTGAAAATCACAACTGCAACACTCAATACTACAATATTTATCAAGCAACTAGCGCTTCAGTACTTTCATGTCAGCTGATATGTCTGTTGCATTCATTGCTGAGATAATCTCTTATATGTAAACTGACAGTTTGACTGTCACATGCATAAATTTTCACATGCTTTCGGCAAGTACACTTCAACTGACGCGAATGCTATTAGCTCTAACTTATCACTGACACTTCAGCTCCTTTCAGTGCTTCAAACTCTAATAATTAAACTTGTGTCAGCGCTTCAACTCAAACTGCAACTCCGTTATACAGCTCACGATTCAAGTGCTTTAAGTGCTTTTGTGTCTGCTGACATTTCATTTGCTTTTGCTTCTTGCACTTCAACAGACAGTTTAACTGCTTTCAGCCCTTACTGTTCAGTACATACTGGCCAAAATGAAAAAAAGAAGGCAAACTATCAGATCTGACGCTGCAACTCCTTTCGGTTGTTCACTTTTAACGAACGCTTCATCTTCTGCAAGAGGTCCAAATTAAACTAACTTTAAACTAATTAATCATTTTGCATGGTTTTAGTGAGTACACTTCAACTGACTTCAGGTCCCGCATTTCATTGCTCCTTTTAGTGCTTCAGCTGCAACTCCCATTTAATATTTATCATGCAGCTGGCGATTCAACTGCGTTTAGTGCTTTTATGCCAACGGACACTTCATTTGCTTTCACTTGCTGCTCACCAGCAGAAAGATTTGTTGCTTTCAGCTCTATTACCTATTCAGTCCGTTTCAATGCTCACCTTACAGACTGGCTAAATTTCAGTTCCTCAACTTTAAACCAACACTTCAACTCCTGCAAGATCTCCAGATTAAACTCACTCTGAAGTTATTTCACGTGCAAAGAATCAGCGCCTGCAGTTTTCAGCCCTGTTCTGGTTACGTTAACCTTCATGCAGCTCAGAATACAAAGTGCAGATGTCACTGAGTTTCAGCCAGAGTTCACGACCGTGTCTTGGCGACTGGTTACATGCAGGCTGTCTGAAATGTTGGCTGCATAGATGCTAACTCTTGCAACATAGCGAGTGGCCAATGCATGACAGTGTTATTTTCCCCCCCTGGGTTATATTTAGAGCTGCAGGGGCGAAGCCAACTAGCCTCAGATAACGCTGGATTAAACAAAGTTAGATGTCCTAATATTAGCATGAACAAAGTATGCTTAACAGAAATACCCAGAGTGTTATTTGAAAGTCTGTCCTGCAGCTTCTATGATTTACAGACATGTTTTAAAGTCTGCAGACGTGCCCGGCTGTGCAGAGAGAACGATGAAGGGATGCTGTGTAGTCTCAGGAGACGACAGCTCAAAGTTTCAGGAGTTTGTTCTGTCTCGAGCGATTCAGCGCTCCTCAGACGTCCAAAGAACATCTCAGACAGATTACAACATTTATTCTCGCATGTTTAAGATTCTGGTGAGCAGTCGACGGAGCAATATGTCAAGTTGTTTTCAATGAGGACTCAGTGAAAGGGAAGTATCCGGGCTGAGCTTCAGATGCAAGTTAAGCAGGCAGGACTTTCTTTTGGTGGCTTTTAGTTTTTTCTTTTTTTTGTCCTTTTCAAAAAGCTCTGTTACATAACCTGAGCCGTTAACAGAGACAACAGATGCCCTCAGTTAACCCCTGAGGCGAGAAGAACTAATCTTCACACCAAAAAAATACACAGATGGACATGAAACGATCATTTACAACCTGAAAAAAGACTTTCGAAGCGCGACTGCATGTGAGGATCCAGTTTTATTCAAAGATTTAGTGAAAAGAAAGAGTTTATGTTGTTTGCGAAAGTTTATTTTAACACATTAGAAGTTCCCGTTAAATGTAATACAGCTCATTCACACACACACACACACGCTCTTAATTTGACGTATACTAAACTGGCCCTTTGTGTCTCTATGTAGGGACAATACACGGCTCCAACAGGCAATCCTCCCTTCCTCTTTCCATGTCAGTCTGTCAGTAGGTCTTGTGCAGACTTGCCCTCATTCTCGTCCAATCAGAGGCCACTGGCCCGCGACGGGAGGCCAATGAGCGCCGAGGCATGACAGGGGCTCGGTGAACGGGGCGGCCCTCAGAGCTCGGCTCCATGTATGATGTAATAGGACCTGATTTACGGGAGAGTAAAAGTTTCCCTCCCAGAATCCTCCTCTGAAATATGATCACTTGGAACGTCTTGAACCTTCCGGATAGCATGAAACTAATAAAATGCAACAAAAACTCTAAATCTTCTACACCAAACTCCAGAGGATTTGTGACGGATTTAAGAATCTATCTTTGTTCTTCAGCTATAAGTAGGATGAAAACAGATATATAAAGAGAGCCGTGCTGGGAACTGACGCCCAGCGGCTGAACTCGAGTAACCTCGTGGGGACTGCACAGGTTACACTGTGGTGGGGACCATCTGTACCATGAGGCCCCGCGAGGGGCTGCGACTGGTATGTTACGCCTCGGCAACAATGAAACATCTCTGCGTCTCACAGTCACACTGAGACATCAAACAGAGGCCCATATGCTCCCGGGCAAATGGTGAAATACTGGATTTAATAACGGCTCAAATATTAGCGGTGGCGCGAAGAGGAAAATGTGTCTCCCCGGCTGAGTTTTGTCTTTTTGCAATATTAGGAAATTGAAGCTTCTTTTAGTTTGTTTCGTAGCACCAAAAGTGAAATGAATCTGATGAGTTTGTGTGATTTAAAGGAAAGTTTGTAGGAGGAGCTAATTTTTGAATCTCATTCCCAACTCATTAATGTGACACTTTAATGGGACGGAGGCCAAACGGACCTACAATCCCAGAAGCGTCAGTATTTGAGGAAGTGATGGTGACGCCTGAAAATCAACTTTTCTCTCCAACAAGTTGAAACCTTTACAGTCACTTTTCAGTCACATCTCTGCTCTCTTTAGTGCAGTTCTTGTAGATAATGTATCATCTCGCTTCCACACAGATGTATATGTGTTTCATTTTGACGGGCAATTCTGTTAAATTCAGAGGAAATTAGTGAGGGAAGCATGAAGCGGGTATCACATTTTTGTGTGTTGAGTCTGAGAGAAGACTTTCCCAACATGGGCCTGCAGGCTGGGAGTCACAACACGCCTCACATGATGACCTCCTCCACCTCCTCCTCCTCCTCCACCTCCTCCTCCTCCTGTTTTGCTCTGTAACTTTAGATTACATGGCTCCATCGCGTCTTGAACAGCCGTGTCTGAACAGTGAGGTGAAAGAATTTGCAGAGGTTGTTTGCTTCACATTTTCTGGGCGCTTCTCTGATTCCTCTGAGGTTGTTGGACTCTTCAGGTTGCTCCTACGTTTGCTCACACCTGCGTTAGAGGCTTTCTGTCAGATAATGAATAATAAAATGTGAAATCCCCCCGGTGAGTCATGAACCAAAGCTCGATGAGCTCATACAGCAGATTGCGCCCCTCAGTTTAAACATTAATAAGTTGTTGTCATTGGTTCCCTCTAGTGGATAAAACACAGTCGGATCACCCTGAATGTCTGAGTTTCCACAAAAATCACTGAAACAGTTTCAGTCCTGAGCGTCGCGGCACAACGTCCACACGGTCTTCAGTTTTATCAGCGGGCTGAGGTCGCTCACCTGGACCCTCCGTGATTCTGAGCACGTCTCGCTCGTCTTATCTCTGCTGGCTTAAAGTGAAACCGAGTGCTTGTGAGATTTGCCTGCGAGTGACTTCATTCTGTAAATGGAGGAT
This sequence comes from Sparus aurata, assembly GCF_900880675.1. Classification (NCBI taxonomy): domain Eukaryota; kingdom Metazoa; phylum Chordata; class Actinopteri; order Spariformes; family Sparidae; genus Sparus; species Sparus aurata. The sequence continues at coordinate 30,006,912 of NC_044204.1, read as the reverse complement.
TGTCAGTTAAACAGCAACTTTTATGTCGCGGTGTGACTTCAGACACCTTAAAGGGGCACCAAGTCGTTTTGGGGAAGAAATGAAAACTCAGTGAAGTAACAATACAAACTCAGATATTTCTTTTTCCCATAACTGAATGAACGAGCCGTTCTCAGAAGAAAATGTGAAAGGTGGCAGGGTCCGCCACACATAAAGAAAGTAAAACTGTGTGAAAGTGTGTTCCTTTAAACTCTGTTTTATTTATTTTGTTTGTTGAGGCGTAAAAATAATCAATCAATGGAAATCTTTCTTTTGGGATTAAAATATCTTTCCCAAAACTGCGTAGTGCACCTTTAAGTTCGTTGTTATTCGAGTCTGTTTAAAGCTTCGCCAGTAAAAAAACAAACTGGGTGCACTGAAGCGAGCGAAGACAAGTGTTCTATTTATGAATTCAACTCTTCATCGTGAGGACAAAATAATCTGGAAGGTCAAATCTGCTGACCGCGTGAGATTGTTGAACGCTCCGCGCCGGGCGAGTGCGTGAACCTTGAAATGAGATTGTTTAGTCAACATTTTTAATCTTGCTTTTTGTTTCTGGGAAGGATTGTTTTTTTTATGGAGAGAAACAAGTACGCACAATCAAAAAAAAAAACAAGGACACAGGCGATAACTGCACGAACAGACATCAGGTTTTAGGCCTCAGTTTTCCCTCTGTGGTCTGATAGTTCCATCCATAAGTAGCACAGTGACATCATGTACGGCTGGTTTGGTCCACGTGGGACAAAATCTTGGGACAAAGATTGAGGAGTCATTGACGTGAAAAACCTTGAGGGACATGAGAAAGAGTTGAAGTGTTGACTTGGCCTCCTCAGATCTCAATCGATCAGCATCTGTAGGAAGTGTTGAAACAAGTCTGATTCATATTACTTAAATTTCTGGAGAAAGATATCCGATTGTTGAGTCTCATCCCAGAATCAAACACTAACGCTTTGAGTTGGAGGATCAAATTGGGCGCTAACTCATAGATTTTTTTGTTCACGCTTTCCAACCCTATCCCCAAAATAAATGTTGGGAATTTACGTTTCTCGGAGCAACAGATGTTTCTCTGTGTTGAAACTGTCTCTTTGGGTTGAATTTTCAATTTCATCTTGTACTTAACGGACTGTGTGGTAGGTTAAGGCACAAATCCACTTAAGGAAACATCATCACCTGTGTTCTAGTACACATACGTCACGTTGTGTCGAGACAGCACAAACACATGACAGCTCACTGACAGATGACAGACACCACAAATCCACAGACGAAAGCAGATTTAAGCAGTTCTACGTTCTTTGTGCTCCAACATTTCATGCTTAAGCTGCGACAGATAAAGGAGCAAGAGGCTCAAGGGTCACCGTCATGAAGAAGTAGCGTGCAATCTGTAAGGCGGCACATGTTTTGGCCTAAAATACCAGTTTTGGTCGCCACAAATGTCGAGGAACTTCCTGTCAAAAATATCAAGTTTTTTAGTTTTTGTTGACAGTCACGGCTGGAAATTTTAAGACCTTTGGCAAGATGTTTTTTAAAAATATCCAGGGGTTTCACACTTACACATATCAAAACACGCTCCACAACCATCCCCTCACAGTCAGGTAATAAACATGTAATGGTGTTTAAACCTGATGGGACACATTTTGTTGAAATGTCAATGAGCTACGTCGGCCATGACGCGCACAAATGTGAACAAATCAGTGGCAGAAATATTAACCGCCGACATTTTCACCTTTAATCACCATCCTGACAGTGGAGACGGACCGGTTACCCCTCCAGCATCGAACCTGTGTCACTGTGATCGTGTAGCACATTCACTGGATCAATACTCTCGGCAGACACCCAAGTAGATTTTCTCTCCGCGGGGCGAAATTATCTTTGATTTAAAAAACTGTCGGGAGTCGAACAAGATGATCTGACACACCTCGGGGAGGATTCTGCCCTGAACATCCAACTCGATATAATAAATCACCTCTATCATAATAATCCAATTGACGAAAAACAAACTATGATTCACAATCATGCTTTATTCTTGTTGATTTCTTATAAAAGAATCAAATAAAAGGCTCTTCACACGCTGCTCAGTCTTCAGTCTTGCTGTATCCCGCTCTCCGTTAACTAAACTATACTTCTCTTTACACCTTAAGTCTCTTCATCTTAAATATCTTTTATTAGTTTGTGACTTCAAACCAAAACATCATTGATTGTCAACACAAAAATCTGTCGTAGCACCAGTACAATAAAACTGTACTTTAGCTTTGTTTGAAATACTGTTTGTTGTCGAACGAGGGAGGAAAATCTCAGAATAAAGGGATCCTAATAAGTACATTTCAAAATGAAGCACCAACCATACAAAGCATTTTTTTTTCTTTTTTTTTCTCAATAGATAGGCTTGTCAGATACACAAGAGGTCAAATATATTAATGACTATTAAATTAAGCACAACAAACAGTGTAAATAAAACACTGCAACACAAAGCACTCTGGGGTCTGGAAACACCATATCGGGACGTCGGGGGTCGGGCGGGGGAGGGGGGGGGGAGGGCGTCTCGGGAGCGACCTCTGGACTCCAGAGATGGAACGAGTTTTTTTTTTTTTCCTCTGAGCGAGATCCACAGGATTCTGTATCAGTTCAGGAGGAGTGGAGACACTTTTATCTGTCCAGCTCTGTAAACAAACTCTCAATTCTCACGGTCCAGAACGACATGATTTCAAACTGTGAAACTCTGGAGGAGAAATAAAACATCTATTCGCTCCGTCTGGTGGCGAATCTCTGGAGGAACGTGGAAATGAAATGAAGCTCTGATGTGAGCCGGTGATTATGTTTGAATAATATGTGCCGCGGTCTTCTCTCCTCTGCGGGGTCCTCCAGGTCTCCCAGGTTGTGACAAGAGAAACCATCCGGGCCAGTGGCCTCCCTGACTTAAGCGTCTTAGCTGTACGCTAGAGTTCACCAAGATAAAAGCCTCGGATTATCTCCCGCCGAAAAAATTTCCCTCAGGAACAAACAAAAAAAAAAAAAGAGTCCTAACATAATCCGTCCTTTGCCACAAGAATACATTTATAGAATCAAATGTGTTAACCCTGATGGCAAGATATACATATACACTACCATGTACATACATAATCGATAAAAAAAGGTTTGTTCAATAGTTCTCATTTATTCAAATATACCTATAGATAGGAACCTGAAAGCTGCTTTTTCCGGCGCCGACCGCTCCCGTGTGCAGGTCCCTTGTGATCACTTAATCACCTTCTGTCTGAGGTCAAAGGTTATCGGTGGAGTGTCAAGTCTTTGCAGTCGCTCGTTACACTGGACGGAGAGGTTTTCCTTTGAGCTGCTCGAGCTGAAGTGAAAGAGAGGCTATCGGCAGCGAGGCTTCCCTGTGTTCCTCGGCGTCTCCTCCTCCTCCTCCTCCTCCTCCTCTTCCTCCTCCTCGTCCTCTTGCAGGATGTGAATGGAGGAGCCCAGTAGTCTCTGGAGCTCTGGTACACATCGCACCAGATCCACAAGTCCTTCCTCCTCCTCCTCCTTGTTGTCCTCCTCCTTGCGTTTGCCTCTGTACGGTGAAACCAGAGCCGAGCTCACCTGGCTCACCGACACCTGCTTCCAGAGCTCAGCGGGGGGCAAGCTCACCACCTCCAGGTGCGGGTAACGGGCCCGGAAGATCCGCGCCGACATCTTGAGACGCTTCAGGACGTCCGTCAGGAGGAACCAGTTGCAAAAGCTGCAAGAGAGGAAGATGTCTGATGTTAGTCATCGGTCAGAGTAATGGATAAGAAACATTACTCACTGATGACGCAAAACCTGCATCTCACACACAGCAGATCAGGAGAACTTAATATGATCTGAGCTTAGAAATCCTCCTCTGAGGCTCCTCCTGAGGTTCTCTTGATGTTTGGGGGAGTATTCTCTTTTCAGACGGAGGGTCAGAGGACAGAGTGTAAAGCCTGCTGAGGCATTGTTATTTGTGATTTTGTTTCCAATTGTATTACTGTTGGTGCCGCCGCTGCCAACACATCCAGATCATTTCCTGTTTTCCTCAGAGCAACAACTACAGCGACAGCACGGGAAACAAAACACGAGATTATTCATTCATTTAGTTCATAATGGAGACATGAGAGCAGACGGGATCGGTGCCAGCCTGACGGGCTCACCAGTCAGTCTTCATTATCCCAGGTGATGTGAGGTTTTGAAGATTGACACAAAGAGGTCATCACAGCCACGGACACATTAACACTGAACAACAATGATCCATCTCACACTTTGGGGCCGAACGCTTACACAAATTCACATCTTTTAAACCAATTAAGACCATAAAAAAACTGTCGATCAAGTTTTTTAGATTGATTCTCACGACAATATAATCGTAAAAGCAACCAGGAGAGACTTGAAACTTCCCTCAGATTGGTAATCTCAGCACGTAGCCGGTTAAGTTGTGTGGTTGAACGTTTCAAAATAAAATTCTCCTTCCTCGAACACAGCAGCCAAGAGCTTTAACGTCGCCACGTGAAACTGAGACACACAATAAGTAAATACAGACAAAGAGAAAAGCAAACAAGGCTTTGGAGACACGTCTGTTTGTCAGGTGGAACACAGTTAAGTTTACCACACCAGCTAAAATGACAAATGATAGACATTTTCACAAATGGCCCGAGATGATGTAATAAATCATCAACAAAACACAAACAAGGCCTTAAAAAGGGAAATTCCACAGATTTTTCACATTGGATCAATGAGAAAAGACTTATGAAAAAAATGGTGGTACAACTGTGAACACTGAAGGGAGTTTTCTTTAAATTTAATCAGGTGGAGACCAAAATATGTAACAGACTTTGGACGTGGACTTTGAAAGATGCGGATGTCCAGTTGGTATCATCATCATCACCATCATCATCACCATCGTGATATCTCCGCCTTGAACTCAAAAGTCCAACTTTACAAAGGCAGCGTGCTGAGTCACCGGAGCACTCTTTAAATCTGGGTCACACCAGGTGCATGTTTGAAGTTTCAGGCAGCAGAATGAGTGGAGCTGTCACACTATGTTAACATCAACACAGGGGCAAACCAGGCAGACTTCTTTGCAGACTTCTGCCACTATTTATCTCCCTCTGTCTCTAATAATCACCAAAACTGTGGAAGGTCTGTTTCCATCTTAATGTGATGATCTATCTGTAATCTATCATCGTCACCATAAATACTGGAGGTGGAGACGGAGAAGTCGACCACTTTCTAATAACGCTCTCCAACAGTATTGATGGCTGTGAACTCACCCCTGGGTCAACGACACCTGAACGTGATAGCAGGGTAGGAGCGGCTCGGAGGAGAACTCAAACAGAAGGCTGTCTTTTTCCGAGTCCGGGTCCGTCTTCCCCGCCGTGTTCTCCTCCAGCTCCTGGTTCTCCTCAGACAGCAGGAAGTCCCAGCACGGCTCCTGGTCGGTCTCTGTGGAGAAGAGTTCACTGAGGTGAGGAGGCGACCAGCGGACGGACTCATCCGATAGACGGGGGTCGGACGCCCTCTTGTGGACGGTTTATCCACAGCAGCCGGGTGACGCCGCCATCAGTTAAAGGAACACAAACTTTACGAAGTCAGTCGCAGCTTGACGTTAATTACAGCCAACACAGAGACGCATGGCCACATACTCTGAAGGATTAATTACCGGTGGATGGCGTGGAGTGCAATTCAGCGCAGCGACTAATATGAAAACTTTCACATAATTAAACAGATACTTCTTCTTCACGTTTCTGTGTCGTTAGAGAGATACATTATAAAGGAGAGAGAACCCTGCAACATTAACAGACGAAACAAAGCCAAACAAAACGAATTCAGAAATAAAAGATGGCGGGGAGGAAAGGCTGTAATATGAAAAGGCAGAACTGGACATGCAGGCCCTGTTACTGGTGATTTAAAATGTTATTGAGCGTGATCAAGATTTTAACACGAACCTGGAGAATATTGTACAAGTTAAATGATTTAAACTTTAAACGTCTTTTGATCCAAGTCATTTTTTTCTCGGGCAAGTCGAGTCCAAAGTCAACTCAGTCTCTCCCTACGCAAGAAACATTTGTCTTCCCTGCAGTATCTGGTCATGATGAAGGCAAAGGATTTATTTATTACCTGTCAGATAATCATAACATTGGTTATATTCTTTAACCTGTTCAAAAAGCATGACAATTGATTGAATTTTTGTTTAGTGAGATTAACGGAAATTCTTTCTTGATTTCTTTTTTTAAATCAAAAAATATTCCCTCTCTTTAAATATTGACAGCCAGACATGAACACGGACAAGAAATTCAAGTCGTTGTGTCTCGAGTAGGTTTGGGCTGATGATGAGCAGTTAAGAGAGGGAAATAAAAACAAAAAAATGTCAAAGAATAATAAAGATATTTGTTTCTGGAGTGGTCTTTTTGTCTCCAGAAAGCAGCAGTCCACTTTCTCTTCAGCTCCTCCATGCAGCTCTAATCCTGTTCTCCCTCCACTGGGTAACTGGCTCCCTGTGGCTGTTTACAACACAACGCTGACGCTGGTACACGAGGCGAACACCCCTCCACGTCTCCGCGGCCGAGCCTGAACCCGGCCTAAAAACTAGAATAATTTCCCTGCGGCGACCCGGTCACTGCTCCAACGGGCCTTTGGCTCGTCTTCCTCGCAGCCAGAGGAGTAACGAGCTTTCAGCCAACATTTCCACCGCCACAATGTTTACAAACTGGCATGGCAGATATAATGATTAATGGGCAGACTGACAGGCAGCGTCTTACCAAACAGGGAGCTGCTGTAGAAATCCCAGTGTAAAGTAGGATCCTGTTCCTTTCGTCCTTCCAGGTCTGTGAAATATTCTGTGAAAAAAAAAAAAGTGTCTTGTGTTAATTTTGATGTAATTTGAATGTCATGACTGTGTTTTTACATTAAATGTTTAAAAAATATAAAGACAGGACTTCACATTTAGGATTTTCCCCGTATAGGACGAAAAAATTGGTGTACGATGTCTCTTGCAGTTGTCTGAACAAAATAACAGGCAGCAAGAAAATCCGCTCTCAGAATCAGAAAATTAACCGAAGCAGCAGTTTGTCTTTGTCAAACAATCTGTTTTTCAGCTGTCTGCGGCTGCCAGTGCAAAAGGAAAACTGGGCATCGAAGCTGTGTGTGTTAGTGTGTGTGTGTGTGTGCGTGACTGTATTAGCTACTGAGCCCTCATCTCTTTATTTACCTGAGATGCAACATGTGAGACAAACACACTCCAGTAAATACTGATAGAGCGGCCGAGTTAACACTGAAAGAAACACCAGTAGCATCGCCGCGCTAGCAGCTGGCTGATTTTTCATCGCTCTCCACAAACTGGCCGAGGTTCGGAGAAGGATCCTTAAAACTGGAAATAAACTACAGAGCTAAAAACACATGGTGTCTGTAAAAAAGGCTGGCTGGAGGGTTTCCCTCTGGTCCACTGAGGCTATGATTAGACAGCAAGCCCAAATCCATTTGTTTGACTTATCGAGATTGCATCCAGCGAAAATCTGATCCAAACCACATTTGGAGTTGGTTTGAAATGCGATCAAATCAGATTTCTATAAATGTGCCTCAGTCCCGGCGCTCTGAACGCTCATATCGGATTTCAAAGCGTCTTTTGTGTCGCTCACAGCTGACGCACAACGACAATCGTCAGCGCAACCAAGAGCGGAACCACGCAGAGAACATCAATCCGTGGTAAAATAAATTGAGGGCGTGGTAGTTTAGAGGGGCGAGATGATGGATCTATATTTCTCAAGCATACCGAGTTCCTGACGCCGCCATCTTTACAAAAGCTACCTATGCAGATAGGTGGGAGTGGGTTACATGTAGACATACAAATCACAAGAAAAACTCCAACACACTCTCTTTAAATGATTGATATGCCTTTATTGTTGCGGCACAAGAAGAAAAAAAGAGAGTAAGCATAAGAGTTTGATATGCCCTGACAATAAAATGCATTTCTAAATTTTAAGAGAGTTCCTTGGCGTTTTCTTGTGATTATATACTATTTATGATAGATACTCTGCCAACCCTGTGCTGTAATATTGTCGTTAATTGTGTGTCACTGTGCTGCTCTTATCGTATAGAAACCAACTCGAAGGCTTTCAGACTTCAAGACAGTAAACCAATCTGAGTCACACGTCTGAAAGCAAGTGGCTCAAACTGTTAAGTGGACCAGAGAGTTTTGCTTCACGCCACCTGCGTTGCTAATTGCTCGCCGTGCCAAATGTAAGGTAGTGAAAATGGACACGGGGTGTATTAATGTGTCGACACAATGCTCGAGAGACGGTGAAGTGCAAAAATAAAAGTTGTATTATTTATTTTCTTCCCTCATTTCAATTAACTTAATTAGAGCCTCTGTGCCGCGTTGTTTATTGTGTCTGAGGTGTTTGATGATGATATGAGGAATGAATTCAGCCCGGAGTAAAACATCTCTCTGACACTCTGGAAACGCTTCTGCTAATCTGAGAACGAGTTCTGCTGGTGGAAGAGGAGGCTGATAAAAAGGGTGAACTCACCTGTGAGGAAGGTCTTCATGCTCGGGCTGTGAGCCAGTTTCACCGGTGTGTGTCCAGAGTAGGTGGCCAGGGTCGGGTCCGCGCCGTGGTTCAGGAGCAACCAGACGATCGGAAGGTTATCACTCGCTACTGCGTCATGGAGGGGCCTGAGGAGAGAATGAATAAAATATAGATGTCTTTTCAGGGATGACGCAACAACAACAGACTGCATCTGAATCTGTCTGCAAACGTGTTTCAAATACGTTCCTCTGATTTATTACAATGTGTGTGAATGTTCGACTAGTACTTTGAGGAAAATAATCAAACTCTGACCAAGTCAATTAAATCATGCCATCCTGATGTCTCACCGTGTTCCGTCCTGGGCGCTACAGTTGACATCGGCCCCGTGTTTCAGCAGCATCTGGACAATCTGAGTCCAGCCTCGAGAGGACGCCTCGTGGAGAGCAGTGTAACCGGCGTTATCCCGCCGGTTGACCTCCCTGATGTCCTTCTCGAGACAGTACTGAACGACATCCTGCAGAGACAGACGACGCGGTTCAGAGGTTTACAGGAGTCAACTCGTGTTAGCAGATCGACACGTGTAAACAGGTGGATTTTCCTTACCTGATAGCCCAAACGTGCGGCGCGTTGCAGCAACGTCTCCCCGGCATTCTTATTAACAATCAGCCGCCGGACCTCTGGGGGGACGGGCCTTTTGGGTGGAGACTCTAACCCGCTGCTTTTCCCAGACGTGCCTTTCTTATTGGGCGGTGACGACGGCAAACTTTTTGGAGCTGGTTGAGGGCTTGCTGTTCTCTTTGCATCAGCGCCGTCATCATCCGGAGCAACCGAGGCCCCGCGCTTGCCCAGGCTGCTGCGTTTGGTCTTAATCTAAAATACAGTATTATTGATTAGAGCGCTGTGTGAAATTGAATCTCCTGTAATGCACTGCCAAGTTAAGGGAATAGGTTCCACTGATCGAGGACCGGTGCAGTATAACACCAGCTGCCGTCATAAAGGTGACAAACAAGGCATTTATCTAGCCACAGGGGGGCACTGCAAGCTAATATATTCATGGTGCATTGTGCCTCGTCGACCTGATGTGGTTCGAAATGGACTGTAACTCTACGAGCAGCATCGGCAGGTGACTTACCTTCTGGTCTTCGTTGTCACTCAAGTGTTTGCTTTTGAACTTCCTCTTCCCGGACGGCTTGTCGTTGCCCTCCGGCGAGACCTCCTCGCTCTCCTGGTAGCGGACCGACCCCGAGCGCGTGAACGAGGACCTCCGAGGAGGAGGCGGCTCAGGACTGGAGGCAGCGGGACTCGGACACCGATCCGCCCGTGGATCTGTAATGACAAAATGGATTGTAAGTGATGCTGTGAGGGAGAACCACTCACAATGCTAATATTTCAACATCTCCCATTTTCTCTATGATGTACTGAGGCCACTATAGGCATCACGGAGCACGGAACATTATAGATGCCGTATTGTGCCGACACCAGACGGCATGGTACTTCCTGAACCAATGGCCCTTGGCTCAGCCATCTTATCTGCTCTAACAGGGTAACTGCTGTCTGAGACACTCTGCTCTGCTCTTTGCGACCCTTTACTCAGGAGATTCTGTAAAATTTCCACATACACTTTAAACCTTATGATACGTCTTTATCTGCGTTAGCGCCGTACCAGCTGGCACTTCGGGGAAATAAGGAAAAATCTGATGTTGAATTTATCTCTGTAGTTTGTATTTGTCACTCATCATATACCGTATATACTGTAGTTGTTGAATAACTTAAATCTGTCTCTCAATATTATATCAATGCTTTCAGAATGTACCTTTTATGAAGATGAACATCCCCATAAATGTACTTGCCCATGTCTATTTAATATAGTCTAACTACAGAGGCCCCCGGCTCAGCTTCCCTGTGGTCAATTCTGACTCATTTATCCTCCTAAACATAATTATATGAACACACTCAGGCCTCGCAGACACATAAGCCACAAAAAGAAGAAAAAAAACATTATATTTAGGTAAAATATATTGCGTATAAACAAAAGAAATTAAAATGAAGTGTTTGTTCATGGTTTTCATCATGTTCAACCATTCCTAAAAGCCTAGTTACTACGGTCTGCACAGGTTCATTCATCACATTAATTTTTTTTAAGTCAACGAAATGTCAGAAAACACAGACAATCACAGCCAGCATAGCCAAATGTTTTGTCACTTTGTCTGGTTAGCAGCCAATAACAAAAAAGGATTAATGTATCATAGAATTAAAACGGGGCACATTTGTGAAGCCGTTACCAACTATTGTTTGGTGTCGTTCAAGGACTCCAACAATTATTTGATGATAAAAGACGAACAACACAATCATTTTCATGATCATTTCATCTGTCAATTACTTTCACAATTCAATGATTAATGGTTTGGACTATAAAATGTCAGAAAATTAGTTTAAAATGTCCATCACCATTTACAAAAGGCCCCACTTGATATCTTTTCAGGAAGAAGGGAAAAAAAGACATTACAGCTTGCATTTCAGTTTTGGTTCTGGTTCCTGTTCATGGAGCCCGACTCGTACTTGATTTCTGGGGCTGATATTAGGAGATAAAAACATTCTGATACTGATAGATCAGCCGAAATATACGCAGGTTTTGGCAGCGATACCTCAAATGTACCTAACGTGACCCTAATGCACTGACATGTAGGTTTCATTGGGAACATAATAAGTACTAATCATCCTGAGCATCAAAGAAAGTTTCCGTATTTGCACATATCGGGCAACGTATAAGCCAACACCAATATATCAGTGATTGGCCAATATCAGCCAACCAATTCATCGATCGGGCACTCGTTTTGCCGACAGCTGACAGTTTTTGCCGGTTGTCATCCTGCATCATTAGGTTTTTACGCTTCTGATGTGTATATCCATGTTTTTACTAAGTGTCAGAAAGAGCTCATGAAGAAATAACTGATCAGGAGCTTTATTAGTCTTATCGACCTCGCGTTATGAATAATGAGAACCAGGAGGCCTCCAGCACAGTAATGACTCAGGGCTGATCACTGTGTGATCGCTGCACGGAGCGGTCCGGGATACAGCGCAGCAGTTTTAACAGCTTTTGACCTAATAATCGGCAGGAGGTACATAGAGTTGCCGTGGTTACGATTTTTTTTTTTTTAATCACTTGTACAGATCGACTGATTGTTTCCTGGACAGATTTAATGATCAGCCGATGAGATTTAGTAATTAAGCCTTTGAAATTACGCTACGATCACATATCTATCAGGAAAAATCTTGAGGTTGTTCCGCTTGTTTTCACGCCACAAACGAACCACGACAGAGTCCAGTTGTGAGAGGACCAGGAACGACTTTTCATCAGTCTCTGTCAGGTTGTCTGGTGCTTGACTGACAGCTTTCACATCAGCCCAAACGACCTGCACTACCCAGAGTGCACTTCACTGATGGAAGGTAACAAAGTACAATTTCTCAAGTACTATACTTAAGAACGATTTTGAATTACTTGTACTTTATTCTTTATACTTCCACTGCACGACATTTTGAAGGCTAAATGTAAATGAGTGTAAAATGTACTTGTAGCTTTGATATTTAACTATATTTAATGCCAAATATTTTAAGACTTTCACTGACATACCACTGGCAGGGGGGACATTCACCTTTATCAAAGTAATATTTTAACATGATGTCTTCACTTTTACTCAAGTATGACATCTGTTAACTTTTACAACACTGGCCTGTTTAACTGAACCAAGACAGGTTGGGTAGGAACACTCTTATTTTGTCCAAAAACAGCCCAAAACCCAAAGATATTCTTTTTCATAACAAAATCAAATACAGTGAAAATCGCAACTCATATTGGAGAAGCTCAAATGTGACGTTAGGCAAACTAGTCAACGATTATCAATTAGGAAAATACTTGCGAAGTAATTTGCTGTCATTCAAATGATTGATTATTCAATTGTTGCAGCTATTCGACAAGCTTTTTATTTCAGCCCTGGATTGTAGAAGAATAGTAATAAGCGGTTATGAACCTGATGAGATCTTGTAATATGTTTAATCTGAAAGACTTCATTCAATTATGATTTTAGGATCAATGTTTGTGCAAAAGATGGCTTTAAATCTGAGAAGTTGTTTATTGTGATGTTTGATCAGCTGTGCCTCAGCGTGTCGTTTGGGTGACGAAGCAGCAAACTGTCTGTTTTTGGTTGCATACGAGTATATACGACAAAAACTCTAATAAATATATTGTTATGAAGCAGCTGCCACAGTCACATTTTAAGATTTCATACTATAACTTTGTAAAATGTTTTCAATCCGCTGCACTTTTGATTAAAACTTGAGTTGGAAACAGTTCATTGAAAACTTGACTGGTCTCTGGAGAGAAACAGCGTACCTGCTGGGATACCGCCGTCCTGTCTCTGGGAGTCCGATCCTTGGACGTGCTCTCCATCTTCCATCTTGTCTTTCTCAGTGATGTACTCCCCAGTCTGATACTTTTTGCTACGACATCGCCGGCGTTTCTTATTGGCGGGCGATTCACCGTCGGCGCGGGCCGCCTTGCCCTTGCCCTGAAACCCTCGCTGAGGCAGGGGGTTTGAGCGGGGCCTCCCTCTCGGACGGCGGGTGGGTTGGTTGGGAGTCGGAGAGGGTGGCAGAGAAGCTGCTGGGGGAGGAGGCATCGGTGGGGGTGGAGGGGAAGGGGTCGCAAAGCCCCAGAGGTCGAGTCGAGCCTCATCAGCTCGCCGCCGTCCTCTCCTCAGTCTTGGGAAGGAGCTCTCTGTCGCTTCGGTCTCCTTATTGGGCACAGCAGCGCTATCAAGAGACACTGGAGTCTCTTCACGGCGAGGACCGCTGCCGCTATCTGTAACTGATTAAATCACAGTTGTGATTGTTATAGTCACACCAGCATCTATGCATAGAAATGACTGAGACATCCAAAATTGCCATTCAGACAATACATGTGACATTTTCTGCCTGCTTAACACACAAACTACCCGAGGCTGACTGCAGGCTATTTATCTCCGCGGCTGAAGCTATAAGATGCCACAGTAACCGAACTGTAAGCTCGATAAAAGGCTACAGGTCTGACACAACTAAGGCATCATTAAATTTGTGATAGATATCAGACAAAGCCCCACACTGTGAGATCTTTACAGGGCCAGTAAATGACACAGGATTATCAGAACAAAGACATACCTGGTTTGTTGCGGGTTGGTTGATCAACCTTGCCGTAACTGATCTTGTCCCTTGGAGTCGTCTCTTTAGTTTGCGGAGGAAGTTTTCCCGCTGTTAGGCTCGGCTCCGGCACAGGTGCACATTGTCTCTTCTGCTGGAATACACAGGGGACAGAGGGAGCACGCTGTATTGGATGCTATTGATCACAAAGCTTTCATGGTGATGGAAAGCATGGAGCAGACTCACAATAAGCCCTTGGAAGTTAAATTTCATATTATTAGACGGAGCTCTATTTGGCCGATTCAGTTGTAAAAAAAAAAAAAAAAAAAATGATTCCTACATTAAATATTTCCATAGTTCAACCAGATGGAGATAAGAAAAGAACAAAGATATTTTAGACATTAAAAAGGACATAACCACTCACACACATAATTTACCTTATTCTGACAAGACACTTTGGTTGGAGTCTTTTTTTCTGTGTCTTTCTTCTTCTTTCCTGCAGCCTTCTTCGACGGGCCCGTTGGCGACTTCTCCTTCGGGGGCTTCTTGGGGCTGGTTTTCTTTTCTTTTTTGATGGCAGCAGCTTTCGCTTTGGTCGGCGACTCCTCTTTGGTTCCGTTTGTTTTCTTCTCGAACTTGTCGCCTCCCCCGGCACACTGGCCTGTTAGAATAGCCGCAACCATGCCCTCCAATTTGTCACTGGGAGGACTGTCTGATGCCCCACTTTCTTTCTTCGATACCCCCCCCTCTAACACCTGGGCTAATTTGCTCTCCATCCTGTTACCGTTTGTTGATGCATTACTAACTAAGAGATTAGACTGGCCAGCAGGCTTTGAGGAGCCCTGCTTCACTTGTAGTCCCGAATCTTCTCCCTGACTGGTGTTTAACTCGGATTTATTCTCCAAAGGCTCGGTGGCGTTCGCCTTCTCGTGTCTCTTCATTGCTTGAGTTGAATCCCCTTGAGATGGCACGCCAGGCCACTTTTCCACAGACCAGTACGGTGGGTATTCAAAGGTAGACGTATGCTTAGATTGGGGGTCTTGGCTCCCAGTCAGAGCATCAACTTTTCTCGGTGCAACAGGCGAAGCTTGAGTATTACCCTCGCCTGTCAGTGCTGTTGTTTCGAGAGCTTGCTGCTTTACGATGGACGCAAGGTTCGACAGGGGAGACTTGATTCTCTCCCACTTATCATCCTCGGGTTTGGACGGGCTGTGATGGGCGCTCTGGAACTTCGATCCATCCGTCACTGCAGTGCCTTTGGTCTTTGGAGATCCTTGTGTGATTTTTCTCTGAACGGACGAGGCCTGATTCGCAAGATGAGGCGGCTGTTGCCAAGCTGGGTTGACAACGGTGGTCGAGTACGGCACCGCTGTTTTGCCAGGTCCAGATTTCGGATGAATCTGAGCGTTGGGAGAGCTCGTCAGGGCAGTCGTTAGGGCTCCTTTAGAGGGACAATTCTTAGTAATGGCTGTGCTGGTGTTTTTAACATGCTTGACGCTGTGAGCATGATGGTTGCCCTTCATCAGACAGGATGGCTTCTTTCCCCCTGAGGCCAGATGTTCTCCTTGGTCGATTATAGATATAAACTCCTGCTTTGCAAAACTCTGAAATTCATCTGCAAAAGTCCCTTTTCCATCTTTGCCCCGTAGAGTAGAAGCCAGTATGGGGCTAGCAACACCAACATAAGTTCCAGGGATGTTTTTGATGGGGTCTTGGGGAGATCCCTTACCCCAGCTTGGTTTAGGCTCTGGGACCTGGTGGTTCTGAGGCCTGTTTATTTGCTTTTGATGAGAACCATTTCTGTGGGTGTTGGGTAAGACAGGGTATTGCACAGCTGAGCTATAAGTTGTAGAGTGAGTCCTCTTTGAGTTCACAAAATCTCGCTGATTCAATTCTTTATTATGAGGATCAATAGTTGTAACTGGAGGGTCACTTAAGCATTTTGGACGTTTTGATTTTGCGGACAAATCAAGAGGTACATCTCTCAGTTCGACTGAGCAAGCCGTGCGGTCCTCTGATGCCGAGGGAGGTGTCGTTTTAAGAGAGCCCGCATTTGTCTTTTCTATGCTGTTGCCTTTCTCCACATGGTTCAGCAGTCTGCTCTGAGAAGTGAGGCTGGCCAGTGCCGAGCCACAGCAAATGGCAGCAGTGGGAGACAGCGTGTAGCAGGTGGGTGCTGCAGAAGTTAATGACGGGTGCTGCAATGGTAGGGCAATAGCTGGTGAGGCTACCACAGAGGCTAAAGATTTATGCTCTCCCACAGTTTTGGTGTTCTTATTAGACGAATGGTTTGATTTGAGTTTCGACGTGCCTGCTTTTTTCTCCGCCGCTGGAGTCCGGCCCACAGAGAACGAGTAGGGATAGGTCCGCATGTGAGGTGTCCCTCCGACACCTGAGCTTTGAGGCTGGATTTCCTTCTGAAACTGACTGGCTGTGGCTTCTCTCAGCGCTGCAATCTGACCCAATGCTGGTGGAAGAGTGATTTTACAAAGAGGGGAGGAAAAATTAGCGGAAGGAAGGAAGGCAACGGGCTGGACTGGTTTAAACATGGTGGGGCACTGAAACCCAGGTGGGACACTTTGCACGGACTGTGTTTGCGGGTGGGATTTCTTACTGGTTGTCACATTGCTGTGACAGGGGCTGAGCGAGTCCTCACGGCTGACTTTCACGCCACTTGACCACTGAGGAGCGGGGAAGACCCCAGCACCGTCGGCTTTGTGTTTAGGGGCCTCTGCCCTTTTGTCTGCTCTCTTCTCTGAGCTGCTGAGGGCTGAGCCGGACATCGGTGCATTGTTGGGCTGTTGAGGTGGAGAAAGCTCAGGGCTGTGGTTGTAATTGCTAGTGTCCAGGCAGGCTTTTGCTGTCTTACAGTCTGTTGTTGGAGTGGTCTTGTTTTGCTGACTGAGCGTAACATCTCCTCTAAACTCAGGGGGTAGCGTCTGGGGGGGATTTCCCACCATGCTAGCAGACGCTTTATTTGGAGCACTGATCTCTCTGCTCACCGTGCCTCCATCCCCTACATTCATTAGTGTAGGATCCACCTGAGTAATAAGAGAAGTTCATAAGGCCCGTGTTAATTAGATAAGAGGAAATAAATGCCGTAATCTGGTATTCTAATCGTAATAAAAAAAACAAAAAACAAAAAAACAATTACCTGCATAGGTGTTTCTTTAACACAACATGCCTCAGGGGTAGCTGAGTCCGTCAGGTGAGTGTTTTCCTTATAACACAGTGATATGCTGCAAAACAAACACACACAAAAAACCCTTTGTGGATTAATAAGACTCATTCTATGGAACAGCAAGTGACTCAAAGTAACCAACACTGGGAAATTAAAGACTTCCTTTCTTTCAGACGAGCTTGGAGGCCAGATGTGCTACAATTTCCTCCGAGCAGGGAGTCAATTCAAGGTAGCAGACAAAAGTGTGGTAAATGGAAGGGCATGGTGTTTGTTTGCACGCAGGGAATACTAATAGTTTGTCAGTACCGATTGATCCAGAGAGTGATTTATCTTTACTAACATCGGGATATTTGGTGAAGGAAATGAGACTTAATGCATCAGTTGCAACATGGACGGGTTATGAGCCAGCGAAGCCTCTGGCAGAGACACGTAAACAGGTAAACACCACCTGTAACATTGTTTCAGCTGTTTTGCGTGTGTTTTCTGTGGTATTCAGAAAACCTCTCTCTCTTTTTTTTTAAACATCACAAACAAATGCTCATAACAGAGTCTTTCTTGCGTCCTGTGACCCCTTGGGCCCCTGGGCCTGCGTAGGCCCGCTCAGTAATCCATTCATGAGCCAATCGGCTGCGACTGCTCAATGATCTTTTATTAGTGAGCGGCAGCCTCAGTGTGTTATGTGCAGCTGGAGCCATGTGAACCGGTGAGAAGTGGATGACTGGGAGTGAGCAAAAGTTTTGATTCTTGCCACCACTGGACAGTTAATCGTTTGGGATTACAATAAAGCAGTTCACACAGTTCACTTCACAGCGACACAGCACTGCAGCCTCGTCTTAAACAACTGAACTAGATGGGAAGATTTTTTTTTTTTATATAATGTGGAAAAAAAGCAACCAAAGAAAAACATAATATGGCTTCAAACAGCTTGTACAGCGAAATCCAAGAGTCTGGAAGACCTGAGATCCCAAATTGATTTGAAAAGATGTTATTCACAACCTTTTTTAAAGCGGATATCTCCACTGTAGCTGCTAAACTAAGTGCCAGCATACTGAAGTGGGTGCATGAGCTTGACTGAGCATCAAGGGTGTAAATAGAAGTCTTTTCGAATCAATTTGAGATCTGGAGGCTTCTGGAGACTTGGATTAAGCTGAACGAGCTCTATGGAGCCATTTGAGGTTTCGTTTTGTTCTTTTCTGTTTGATACATTATCATTTACACCCTTGACGAGCGGTTGAGCTCGTCGACCCACTTCAGACGGGGTGTACGCCGACACTTGCAGCTCAGCGGCTACAGAAGAACATTTCTGCTTTAAAAACACTGTAAATAACATCTGTTCAAATCAATTTGGGATCTTAGAGCTTCCCGAGACTTGGATGACGCTGGACAAGCTGTGTGGAGCCATTTTATGTTTTTGTTTGAGGTTTTTTTTTTTTTTTTTTAAAAGTCCCCATCTACTTCATGAGAATGCTGCAACGCTGTTTGGCTGTGAATCACCAGAAATGCTTTGTGGAGGATGAAACGTCACCTCTTTCAATCAGCACGAGGGTGAGTAGATAATGACTGAATCTTCCTTTTTGGATGAACTGTGTAACGTAGTTGTTAAAGGAGGAAGAGACATATGATCATGAACACTGCGTCCCAATGTCCAGACCTCGCTGCGCTTACACACTCTGAACTACGATGACTGCATTTTCTTCTTACGGGTGAATTTAAAAAGGTGCTTTTTGTAAGAAAGGGTGGTTTTTGAGTCTCATTCCCAACTGAGGTATCGGGGTTGTAGGTCGGGCCGGCCGCCATTCCAACGGGTCAGTATTTGACGAGTTGGGAATGAGTCTCAAAAATCAACTTTTCTCACAAACAGGACCTTTAAGTCAAATACAGTTTTTTTTAATAAAGCCCAAATCACAATCCTGGTGCCTCAGTGGGCTTTACAGTCTGTACAGTAAACAACATCCTCTGTCCGTAGGAAAAACATGCTATATATTGCCACTTTTTTACAGGGGAAGAAAGATGGAAGAACCCTAAGGAAGAGCCACAGTGGAGGCTCCCTCTGCCATGACAGCAGATGTCGCATGTACAGGACAGAACAACATAAACGTATCCTTAAATCCTCATCAGGTTGATCTAAAATCAGACAAGAAATTCCACCTATTGCTTTTCTCAAACATAAAGACATTACACTGCCATCACAACACAATGCTTTACGTACGTGCGCAGTCAAACTCAGAATTTTAATATTCACAAAATCAACGAGGTAAAAATAACAAACTTAGATGTATTGCTTTTCCCACAACTGAATAAATGAGCTGTTCGCAGAAGAAAACAAGATCACCGCAACACTGTTTGAAGCTGGAACGGTGGCGGGGTCCGCCACAGATAAAGAAAGTAAAAACTGTGTTGTCCTTTAATACAAAGACTTTGATTATTTAGGCATTTAAAATTAATTAAGATCTTTCCCTTCTGATTAAAATGTCTTCCCCAAAACTACACAGTGCACCTTTATCAGGTAATCTACCTTGATGTCATGTGAAAACACACACACACACACACACACACACACACACACACACACACACACACACACACACACAGAGAACAGCCCTGTGGTTTTGCAGGTAGAGGTGAGCGCAGGCGAGCGCGTCTGCAAGTAAATGAGACAGGACTCGGCATTGAAAGAAAAAAGAAGAATCTCCGTCAAAGCATTTTTTTGGGGGGGGGCTGGAGATGGAAAAACGTTTCACCCTGGAGTCAGTGAAACAGAACGGATACGACGCACATAATGACAAGACACACCGATCTGTGCAGGAATCTGCGAGCACGGACTGAAAAGAGAATCCAGCGATGCAGATACGGCTCGGTGCAAAGGAGGGTCTGCATTCATTACCGTACAACAGTTGCTCACAGCTAGTTTGTCTTTGTGCCGCGATCGTACGCACACACACACACACACATATAACATTTTGAATTCATCCGCTCTGATGTAGGCCAATAACACGAACACACACATGCACACACACACACGCCGTGGGCAGCAGCGCAGACACAACAAAGTCAAACCTCTGAGAAAAGCAGATGATGTGTGTGTCACTGTCCGGCTCGTGCAACACAACACTCCCCCGGTGTCATGTGTGACGGTCCGCATGCTTTAAATATCAGCACGGACAAACTCTGGAGAGCTCCGGGTCCCTCTCTCAGGTGATCCCTCTCCATCCAGGTCACCCTCTCTTCTCTGAGCCTCACATTATATACATACGTATATATATATGTATATTTAAATTAAAGAAAAACAAAAAAAGGATGAAGAGCGAATGTTTGTGGTGTGTTACGGCGGCTGTTGTCGACACAATGTGGCAGTGTGTCACATCTCAGCCCGATAAGGTAAGTCAACAGAGAGCACAGGGGGAGAGAAGGCGAGCAAACAAAAGTCCTCACAGTCACACAAATAATCAACACAACGCGTAAAGTGTCCGGCTGACACAACTTCTCCCCCCGCTGGCTTTTAGAAAACAATGTATTTAAACTCCACTGACCACCGACACCACCAGCACCGACACCACCACCACCCGCAGCAGCAGCAGCAGCAGCAGCGCCGCGGAGCCCCCCTCTCCTCTCACACGTTGAGGCGGGCTCCTTGTTATCTATCCCCGGCCGACCTGACGTGAAGTGCCGCCGTCGTATCGGACTGAACCACTCCGCTGCTGAAAGGCAGTCACCGAGCCTCTCCTCTCCTCTCCTCTCCTCTCCTCTCCGTCCTTCCACCCCCCTCCTTTTTTTTTTTTTTTTTTTTTAAAGACTCTCCTCTCTCTGTCTCTCTGAGATATCCAATAATTCCCCCCGCAGCTAATCAGCAGGCCGGATAAAAGATGTCTAATGGCACAAACAGTTACGAACCAGCTCGTCCGGGCGGCATGTGAACGACGAACGGGCACGACTCGGGTACGGTCGTGTCCAGCTCCGGCTCCAGCTCCAGCCTTTCGCCTCTGCCGTCCGCGGCTGCTCACTAATCTCGACGGTTTTCGGTTCTAAAAAGTCCGGGAGGGGGGAGGGAGGGAGGGAGAGGAGGAGGAGGAGGAGGAAGAGGAGGGGAGGGTGAGGGAGGAGGAGGGGGGGGGGGGGGGGGGGGGTCGCTAAGACAGTCCGTTTCGTATCGCCAGTCTCCAGTCTGGTGGGAGCGAGAGAGAGGGAGAGAGAGAGGGGGAGAGAGGGGCAGAAGGGTGCTCGGTGACGGCATGGGAGATGTAGTGCTCGGCTATCCACGCCCAGGATTAGACGCTGGAGAGGCTGGGAGGGGTGAGGACTGCAGGTACCGGCATGCAACGCGAGCTCCAGCCGCTCAAGGGGAATGGAGGTGGTGGTGGTGGGGGAGAGAGAGAGAGAGAGAGAGGGAGAGGGAGATCGCGACCAGAGAGTAACGGTGCGCTAAACTGAAAAGCCTTATCGGAGGGCAGCGGAGTCACAAACTGTGTTGTTCCTCCAGTGAGTCTCACTCAGTGGGTGTTTGCGTTTCCCCGGCAGTCAGGTCAATTAACAGAGTCAGGCCGGCGGCTGATGGCTGCGAGACGCGATTGCCAAAATATGAGAGAGAGAGAGAGAACAGCGAGAAGAGAAGAGAGTGTGAGGGAGGAAGGGTTCGGGTCTGATGCAGGGGAGTTAACTCCAGGGAGTCTGGGGTGCTGCAGGCTGTAGAAGATGGAGGGAGACACACTGAAGCCTCCTCTGTGCAGGGTTTTCTATAAAACAACCCCTCTTCTACTAAGTTTGGCTGCCATGAGTCTAACCTGCTTCACTAATGAACACCTGAAGAAGAAGAAGAAGAAGAAAAAGAAGAAGAATGTTTGGTTCTATGAAAAGCTCTGGAAACACAGATCATGTTCTCAGGAGTTCACAGTGGGCTGTTCTTTAAAAATTTCACTTCTGGATTATGTGATAGAAGCCGCACAACCATTTCCACAGTCCCCCGCAAAACAAAAGTGATGTTAGTAGCGGTGCATGATGTTTATTATCGGCCCTTTACCAGGAAATTTATATCGTCAAGGAGTAAAGTCTAGACCTGCCAGAGTGCGTGGAGAGGACTTCTGTGTGAATTGACGCTCTATAAATAAAGATTGATGAGCTATTTATCGGTGTTGAGCAGTGAGATTATGATAATATGAGGCCAAATTGCTCTCATTAACTTTAAAGGGTCAATGTGCAGTTTTGCGGAAGAATTTCAAAACCCAGAATTTTAATAAATACAAACTTAACGAGGGAATAACACACACTCATTTACTCGACGCATTGACTTTTTTTTTTTTTACATAAGTGAATAAACGAGCTAAAATAAAGATCCCCAGAACACTGACTGAGGCTAGAAAAGTGGCAGGGTCCGCCACTTGTAAAAAAAGAGTAAAACAGTATGAAACGGTGTCCTTTAAGCTCAGTTTGTTTAAAAAAAAAAAAAAGAGTCAGTGAAGACAACAATTAAAATGTCCTCCCCAGAACTACATAACTCAACCGGGTCGGCAAACTCCAGCACACCACACAGTGTATCCATCCGCCGTCTGATACACACATCTTTCCTTCTCCCAGTTTCACATTTGTCCCCATATTTCTTCCAATTTACGAACATTTTTCACACTTTTTCCTCCGCTTTGTCACAACCTGTTTCTGGCTCTGTACAGGGTGGAGTCGTGAGTGATTGACACACAGACAAACGGGGGAGAAAGGATATATAAACACATTTCAGACGCCCTGGAGAGAAGAATTCCTGTTTCTTATGTTAAGTTTTACAGGGGAAAGGTGCTGTTTAATCAGCCACGATGGGGTTTTCCTGTCAGTCACGGGGGGGTTGCGCCACCTCGATCCACATCGAGAGGCTGACAAACGCGGGGAGGTGGTGTGCAAAGACTCGCTGAGAGGAATTAATTAATTAAAAGTGATACTTTTTACTTTATGCCAAAGACGTGCCAAAGACGTTTGCACTAGAGGGAAAATTATTCAGCGTTGCTTCTCTGAGAATTAAAGGTAAAATGATTTGACATAAAAATGCTGTTACTTTTAACTTATCGCCCTTCAACAGTCACCAGAATGCAGGAAACCCTGTCCCTTAATCTCACATTTTTGGGGGGGTTAGTACCCCAGAAACCCGCTTTGTTTTTATAACCCTCCCTATTTTTTGAGATCTGAAGTTTGGCGAGTACGCGTTACACCGTGTGGCTGCTTACCACTTGAGTAAGCAGTTGGTTTGCGAACCCTCAGCAAACACAGAAGATAAGAGAGTCCAACATGTTTTAACAGTGTCAGAGAACATGACCGCAAACACATGATCCACAGGGGAAGAAGAAGGTTCGACATATTCCATCATCCATCCTTTCTCACTTTCATCTCGGCCTTTCTCGCCCTCAGGTGTGCGTAAACGACAGGTTAGGAGCTTGCAATCTGAACTTACTGGTCATCTTATCGATATAGGCCACGAAAAGCAGGTTATTATCGGTGCATCCCAAGATATTAAGAATCTGCAGAGCCAATATTACGATCACGTGTCATTCACTGAAGAGACTAAAACACACAATAACTCCAAACTCAGGCTTCACGCTGAACACCTTCCTCTCACTCCTCACTCGTGGCTGTCTGTAATGTGGGCCGAACCAAACCGTCCTTCGCGATTCTATCGCTTTCTTCCGGGCCACAGTTTTGACAGCATGATATCATTTCTGTCTACAAGGCCACTGATAACCACCGATTATGTATAGGAACAAAAGAGTGCCACTCACACTGCAGTCGCTCACATCTTGCAGTGCTGCGTGTGTCAAAATCACATTTCCTGTCATCACCGGGTCAGGCTTTAACTGGGTTCTCACAGACGGCTTCCCCACAGAGACTTCAGCCGAGGTTAGGGTGAAGCTTTTTTCGATTTTTTTTTTTTTTTTTTTTTGCAGAGTTTACACGAGATCAAGACGAGCTGCGCCGGGCTCATAAAGACCTGCACGGCTGAGATGATCCAAACTCCACACAGACGGGTCGTCTCGTGACTACGAGCCTCTGTGGAGATGAAACAGCTGTAATGTGACCTCTCTCTGGAGGTTAGATCGTACTCACATCATCTGTGATAAAATAAGAATCCACCCTAACGTACAGCCCTTTCTCTGTGCTTTCACCTTGAAAAGAAAAAAGTGCACACCCTTCCTTATAATCTAAGCGCTGGGAAACAAAGGCAAGAGAGCTGACGAGAATACATGAGGACAAGACAGCTCATAATTGCAATCACGAGCTGAATGACAACACATCTGCAACTTCCAGATAGAAGTTTGGATTGTGAAACCACTCGGTTGAAGCGGAGGGAGGTTTGCACTTATCTCCCCCCCCCCCCCCCCCCCCCCCCCCCCCCACACACACACACACACACAAACATATAAAACACCCAGCAGGATATTCAGCTCTACCTGTTCCATAAGCACATTTTGGCGCAGGAGTTAAGCAGCACAGGTTACCCTGTCGGCTGTAATTAGGCCACTTGTCTTACCTGATTCCTGAACACAACCAGTGTAGGCCTGCGGTTTACGAGGCTGTCCGCTCCTGTAGGCCAACAAAATTTCCTACTTTTCTCAACACTTGTGGTGGTGAGGAAATAACCGTGCACACACACACACTCACAGCCACACAGCACGGAACGGCACAGCACAGCACGGCGAGGCTGGCTGACATCGAAAGAGTTTGTTTACTACCATGCACGGTCCGTGCCGTCCCTGACCGGGCGGTGCAGGGCGACCGATCCCGTCCGCCGAGAGCAGAGCGGAGCTGAGCGGAGCGGAGAGGAGAGCAGCGCTGAGGGCTCAAACTATTTGTCCGCCTCGTATCGCGGAGCGGATCGCTGTTGTGAGAGCCTCTAACATGCCCTTCGCCATTCGCTCAGTAATGGCTGCGTGCAGGCAGCCAAATCGTTGACAGATGGCCAAAACGTGAAATTGGGAAACCAAAAGAAAAAAAAAAACAAAACACAAAAAACGCGGATGAGTAGAAAGAAAAAAGAGGAACACCGGAGAGAAACCGCGTCGGCGTGAAGCGGGAGTATCACAAAGTGGGCAGCTGACACATCGCATTGTGTCTGAGCCGGGGGTAACCCGGAGACCTCAACGACCGCGCAGCGCTATCCCGGTAGTGACCGGCTGCTCGCGGCTTCACCAATTATAGACGAGTTGGGCTCGCGAGCTCCACATCGGATGTCTGGAGCCGCGCGGGGTTAAAAGAGAACTTGTTCTGCGTGCGACGGCGAACGTGTCGAGCCGGAGACGAGCGGTTCCGCACATGCACTATGACAACTGCGATAGCACGGATGAAGGAAGGCACGTTGTTTATTTCGAAGGCCTGATTTTTTTTTTTTTTTTTTTTTGTAGTGGGGGGGTGGGGGGGAGAATGTCGTCTTCAAAGTGGGCACACACGGTCATCTATCTGTGAGTCACATCGGAGATTATCGACCCTATCTAGGCCGCCATGCTTCACAGCGACGAGGATGTCCCGTCTAAGTTCGTGGTTCACCTGGTCAGTACTGAACGTCGAGGCTGGGAAGGCGGCGGAGGAGGAGGAGGAGGTGGAGGAAGAGGAGGAGGAGGAGGAGGAGGAGGGGGTGAAGGCTGAGTGAGAGGAAGAAAAAAAAAATCAAGCGCATTATTCTTCCATCTTGGTGTAAGTAATGAATTATTCTACAAGAAGGAGAAGCGGAGGCAGGATGGCAGCTGATCACAGGGAGAACAGCGGAGGGTGATGGGCTCGCTCGCCGGGTTCACGGATGGCCCGATGCGCCGTCCGGCTGCTGTTCAAACACGAAGTCTGGAGGAATCGAAACGCATCACTTCGTGTAATAGTTACTGTGTCAAAGCCCCTGCTGCATCCACCGACACCGACACGCATGGACAGCGGCGGCGGCGGCGGCGGACCCCAAGTGTGTCACCTCGACACACAACTTGGCTGTCCATACATGTGACACGATCCGACATAACAGCGAGACATCACCGCAACTACCGGGGCGCCCGCAACTACAAAAATACAGATATCCAGGTCAAAGTTTGGCAGAGTTTTAACTCGCCCTCGATAGCGTTGTGCAATGCCCCCTTTAATGCCCCCTGCTCGCCCGTAACGCCTTTGTTATTAGTAATCGCATGGTATTGCACCGTCTTACCTTGCGCTCCGAGCTGCCTACAGCCACAAAGCCCCGCACACAGCGCAACAAGCTATTGTTGTCTGCACAGGGGCGTCCGTGCGGGGCCAGGGATGTGATTTTCAAGTAGATTGAATACAGTATGCAATTTTGGCTTGTCCTCGCGATCTTCCCTTATTGCCAGTTTTCGGTCTGCAGCAGCTGGAGATGAAAATCGCGCACCCTGGGTCCTAGCGCCGGGTAAAGCCCTACAGGTGAATAACAAACAGGCTGCTGCTCGGTGGGTTTGAATCTTTAATTGCAGGGGGACTTCTGCTGGAGTCACATAAATAGTCCTTCCAGGGCCAGACTGTCTCGCCTTTCTTTCCTTTTTTTTTCTTTCTTTCTTTCTTTTAACCAACAAACATTTAAATATTCTGTTTGGATGACATTTACAAAAGGAAAAAAAAAGAAGAAGGTGCCACGTCTAATTGCTTTAAAGGTGTGCTGAAGGTCTGCTGTCACACGGAGAGGGATCACCTGTAAACTGCTTAAATGCCACTTTATCAAAAGTATTTATTTTGCCATTTAGTCTTCCACAAAATATTGTACATGGTGGCACACACAGACTCTGGTTTAATCTCCAGCGGGGCCATCCGTGATTTAAAAAAAGGAGATAAGTGTTTAAAATAGTGGTTCCAACAATTGGCAGGTGCACTCGCTAGTTTATTGAAGCCGTACTTAGGCAGCAGTTACATTAAGCGTTTAATATCTGATTACAATGGCTGACTGGACCCACTGGGCACAGTTTCAGAGGATCTGTTGGAAGCGACGGTTACCTCGCTTTTTCACGACACTCAAGTGTCGGCCGCAGTAAAAATACTGTACTTTAAAACCGTCATTCAGCTTTAAAGGTGCACTGTGTGGTTTTTAATCAGAAGAGAGAGATCTTCATTAACTGAGGGCAATAAAATCCAGGAGTCTCCTGGTCACAGCGGTAGGGTTGGCAGGTGTGTCGGAGTTTGCCGACACGATTCAGTTATGTAGTTCTTTGGGGGAAGAAATTTCAATCCGAAGAGAAATAAACAAACTCTCTTTGTTTTCACAACTGAATAAACTGAATAAACAAACTGAGCTTAAAGGACAACACAATTTCACACTGTTTTACTTTGTTTATATTGGCGGACCCTGCCACCGTTCTAGCTTCAAACAGTATTTTCCTCTGAGAACAGCTTGTTTACTCAGTTACGGGGGGAAAAAAACAACTTATATCTGTGTTTGTACTATTTCCTCATTAATATCCTCGTAAATATTGCAATTCTGAGACTGAATTTCTTCTCTGAAACGACATGGTGCCCCTTTAAGACGATGAGCAAGTACAACGTGCACCACACCACAGGTTCCTCTTGCTGACTTTCTATGAGAGCTGAACAGATACGTCAGCCGGGACAATGTGAGCTGATTGCAGATTAATTGGATTCTGTGTTTCTATGAGCCAATGGAAGAGACTGAAGTACAAACATGCGTTTTCAAACAGTGTCGATTCTTCAGTTTGTCGGAGAGTGTAGCCACAAGCTGGTTTTTAAGGGCCTGGCACACCGAACTGACATCAAAGAGCTGTTGTGACGCAGGCCGACTGTTGCGTCGCCTCACATCACGAACACATCACAATGGCTCCAGCCGACAGCCAACACGCTCGTACGTTCTGTGCCCGCATGAAAGGAAATACCTCTCTGTGGATATACAACACCACTGTCATGGTTAAGCAGCATTTTTTTTGACACCGCTCTCGCTAATATGATAGCTTCTAATCGAGAATTTGTCTGATATGAAGTCGCAAATGTGACTGGCGACGAGGCTGAAGGAGTGAAATGAGGAGACACTGCGCTAAATGGGCGAAACTACAGCGACAGACTCAACAGGCTTTTCCTTTTCAATCTCTCACTACAGAGAGCCGAGGTCACACCGTTTCTGGTTTGCCCAATATGACCTGATTTCCGAACAAAAGTTGTATGGCAGTAAATGCAAAAGGACAAATAATGAACTCATATTAAACTTGAGAAAGTTTGTCATAAAACAAATGAAATGTAAGAAGTGAAAATATGCAATTATAAAGACTACACAGCCAACAGTCGCGTTAACGATGTTGTCTCGTTAAACGCTCACCAAAAACCTGTAACTCAAACACTGTAGAGCTGCTCCTGTATATCAGCAGCTGACAGAACTGACAAACTCTCCTTTTATATAACTGCCGTTGTCAATACAACCGGATTTATTGTGATTTTCATCTTTTTTAGCACCTTTTCTGTGCAACGCAAGACGATATAGTTCACTGAGCGGTTTAACACAAAGCTCGATGGTATTTCTTGACTTTAAAATTAACATCGTTTGTGTGATTCATGTCACGATTCAAGCCATTCAACAAACAACTATTCGTCTCTCTCCTTTTTTTCCTATCGTGCAGATTTTTGCTGAAATAAGGTCCCATGGGACAAACCGCAGGAGGCGTGACCTCGGCTCTCTATGTGCACTCATCAGCTCACCTGAGCGGCCAATCAGAGTGATTCCTCACACTGATGCGCCACCGCTGATTCTACATGCTCAATTGGCCAAAAAGCTGCCATAAAGCCATTAGAGCCACAGACTCACTGAGCCGGCGTGTCAGGGCCTTTAAACTGTATAATGTCTTGCCTTGTATATTTCTCCCCTGCAGTTGTTCACAACATTATAAACAATTTGGGGTGCATGATAATAATACATCACCAGAACCACAAACCACAGCTTACCAGTTTGACAAATCTACAGCTGGATACGTCCGTGTGCGTCGACATATTTATGACTCTTTGTCAGTTTTCTCTTTTCCTCTGTTTCTTTTTTTCTTTCTGCCCTTTGTGTGTTTGTTGGGCCACAGTTTCTATGGTATTTGGTGAAGTGTCGTTAAGTGTCTGTGTAATATGTTTGGAGAGGGCTGGCTGGCTTTGATGCCGCTCTACTGGAGCCTGACTGATGTATCAGTAGGCCGATATATAAGCCGGTATCGGCCTGTCACATATACACATTGCTCTTGGCATATATGTTGTCAGATATGCATCGATATGAAAACTTTTGATATGACATGAGAACTTTTTATAGAAAGAATATAGAAACAGATATCTGTATTTTATGTTTTTTATAATAATTATTAAATTCCCCAGGGAATTAATCACATTTTCTGAGAAATAAAGTTTACCGTTAAAGTGTAAATATCCTGCTTCTGTTACACTTTTTTTTACTAAGTGTTTGATAACCACATTTGAAGGATCATTGCATTGATCATGTGTGTCTCGAGCAATATATCGATAATGTGCTGATTTACCCGCCAGTATCATTAGCGGCAGTGGTCAGTTCATGCTTTCTGTAATATTTGGTAGGGTTGTTTGATATTCTTAATAATATTTTTGGGGGGTGTCAGTGTGGATTTGATGTAGCAGGAAGCTTTGCACATGATGACTTAACTACGATAAATTCCCCTAAAAATATGATGGATAAACGTCTAGTATGACGGTCAAACATTTCCCATCTGGCGGCGCTGATCGTCTCATAATCAGTCTATGTTTATTACCACCTAATATAATTAAATCACATACACAGTGTCTACCATCACCTGTAGGTGTGACACCGAGAACACGCAGTTACTTTAATAGCAGAACTTTCAGCCTCTAAATGCCAGCAACAGTATCTTGTTATTCCACTAATGAATCCTGGATTGTAAATGTGTTTGAAGGGAGCTTATGTATGGTAAACAGATCAGAAACAGCTCGTCCTTGTTCTCTTGGCGATATGACACAGACAGACAAGACGAGACTAATGAGATGTTCTTAAAGTACAAATATAGAAGTTGGAGCACAAAATGTAATAACGATCGACGCAAATGTGCACAAAGCTGGCTGAATCAAGTTTTCTCGCCTTTTTTTGTTGAACTCCTTTCTGCTGTCATTACACACAGAGCTCTTACAGATACCCTGGCATTTGAGGTCTGTACATCCTGTCAACTTATTAGAGTACAAGTAGCTTAAGTCTGTGAACAAATCAGGCGCTGCTGTTGGTTAGTTAGAGGGGTCAAGACCTAAGTGGTGGGAAGAGAGAATACAGTAAGAGGTCGGGTAAGCCGTGTCTCAGTGCAACAAGTTTATGATACAGCGCTCATGGTTTCACTAGCTTCACCGTTTACCGTCGCCTCTAAAGACAACACCGGAGCAGTGCTGTCACAGACACCAAACTGGAAGCCTCTGCAGACAACGGCCACAAATACAGGACATTATTTAGGACAGCTTCCTCTCCCATAGCGACTTCGCCTTCATCGAGGGGAAGCCAATCACCCACTGAGGAGTGTGCACGGCTCGATTCTGCAGATACAAGCCGGTCATCATCACCTGAAACAATACACCGGTTGCTCTTGATAATCTACGGACTGTCACCTCTCTGTGAGCAACATTCATTGGAAATACTGTATTTCCACTGAAGCAGCAGACCCTATGGAAACTGTTGACAGTGAGGTCTGTGGATTATCCTGAGTAACTGGGACACTGCAGCATTCTTCAAATCTAATTCACCGAAGTTTTTAAGCGGCACAAATGAAAGTGTATTCACCCTGACTCTCACAGGGTGGTGTCAGGAGGTACAGACGTGGTTGTTTGAGAACAGCGGCACAGAAAAACTGATATTACCAGACGGCCAGACACCAACAGGACTCGCTGATAAAATGAGGTGTAATCATAGTACAGTGGCTCTTTACCCCAGATGTTACGCCACTGTCTGAAACAGAGAGGCAGGTGATTGTTCTTAAAGGATAAGTTCAGCCAAAAATGTCAAATCAGTCATTATCTACACACCCTCACGCCGATGGAAAGTCCACAAGTCGTACTGTTTGTCCAGCTTCTGGAGACTCGAAATTGGATTAAGCCAGAAGAGCTGTAAGAACCCTTTATTAAGCAAAATCTTAAAAAAATTTTATTTACGTTTTAAAACAAGTCCCCATCTACTTCAGTTGCTTACAAGAATCCTGCCGCACTGTTTTGCTCTGAAACTACAGAAATGTTTTGCAGACTTAAAAACCTCACCTGACTTTCCCATCAGCATGTGAATTTTTCATTTTTGGATGAACTGTTCTATATAAGAGGCATATGACACAATGAACGCTGCATCCAAATGTCTCGACTCTACCGCTCTTGCAGACTAATGGAACTTTTGGGGATTTCGCGGGAAGTCCCAGAGTGCTGAGGGCGTTCCAAACCCACAATCCATCCAGTCCATAGGGGGCCTCGCGCAGAATTTCTGCCGACTTAACTGATTTAATTACTTACAGTCTCTTGCAGTATGGACGTGACGTTGTAGAACTAATTATGAATGTGTAAAAAAAAAAAATACTTGATTAAAACAGTACTTGAATTGTGTCGGCTAGAAAAGTACAGGCTGAAGAGGTAATCAACATGCGTTTAGGCCTGTGTGTCAGTGGCCTTGCAGTCTCTCCCTGAACGTACGACTGAAGCCTGCGAGAGCTCGGTCCGCAAGTCCAGAGGGTCGACATTTGGATTCAGCCTGAGAGTCAGATGGACACTCAGGGGGCAGATACTCCTCATAGAGACGACATGTGCTGTCTGTGTCGACTGAGACTGTCTACAAATGCTCTGCGTGGTCGACAGAATTATGGAATCACAAGTATCAGAGGAGGGCCGTCATCATAACGGCTGCCACGGTGTAGCAGGAAATGGCGTTCCCTGTTTAACTCGGAACATACTGCACGGTCCCACTGTAGAGCTAATTTAGTCACAATGACTGATTGTAGAGAGTCTGCACTACACAAGGCAAGGTACCACTGACAGTGGGCTCACCTTATCTTGTAGTGTGGGGGAGACAATGAGTAAAACATTTTTGCCTTCCGATTTAAGCGCAGATTATTCTGAGCAGTCGTGATTCATTTAAACCCATTAGACGTCACAGGGACAAAAAGACAAATCCAAATATGATCTTCTAGTTTCAGGCGGGTTAACACAAAAATCTGCATTCACTGTTCACTCGTCTCAGCTGCAATCTGCAAGACAGGCCTTTCCACATGTGCTCACCTGCACAAGACATACAAAATGGAGCTGGTGAAGGCCAACACGCCAAGCTACGAGTTAACAAAGGCAAAAAGATGGCGAGCAGATATACAGTAGACACAAAAGAAGCACAGAATGCAAACATGTTTTTAGACCCGGAGGTCATGAACGGTGTGTTTTGTTACTGAGTGAAAGCGGTGATGCATTTACAAGAAAACTCACTGGAAGGTCATCTGATTCAGTTGTGATGGAAGATGTCTATCAAGATTCACTACAAAGTATTTTTACAGAACAAATGTAGCTATAAAATCATAAGAAATAACTGAAACAGGCCCTCAGCAAATTGCAGCTGAATATATATCACATCATGTCACACCGGGTGGATTACATGGAGCAGGTTACGTTTTCATCAGTTTGTTTGTTGGTTGGTCGCTTTGTCAACAGGAAAACACAAAAACTACAGAATGGATTTCAATGAAACTTGGATGGAGGATGGATCTCAGCCCAGAATAGACCACATCTGGATAAAGAGACGGATCCAGGAATTAGTTCTCACTTTCTTTAACATCTAGAGATAGAGCTTTTCCCATAATTTCTGAGGGAATGATGCATGGATCTTGACAACAAAATCAGGTGTGTTGAGGGAGCTGGCGTCTATGATCACACCTTTCGTCCAATGTGAACCAAGTGCTGGTTCTTGGCTGGCGCTGGTTCAAAGTAGCTTAAGAATTCAAACCAGTTTGCGTTTCCACGGGCGTGAGAGCCACATCATTCAGTCACTGTATACATCTCTAATTTCTACGTTTCCAATTCAATGCTTCAGGTGTTGTGCCTGGCTTTGCATCCCTACAGTGGCATCCAAACATGACCGGTCCTCAGATCACTGTATCTTTGACTAGCGAAACAGTGAATGTTTTTGGTTTATTCTCCCATGGACAGCTCCCATTCTCTCAGCCACTAACGTAAGTGTTTTTTTGTTCTAGACCAGCAAAGTGTTGGTGCCACTCTGGAACCAGTTTGCCTGGCCGTGAGCCGGTTCTTTGTCTGTTGAAACACAAAGAACTGGTTCCAGAGCAGGCACTGGCTCCGAACCAGCACCTGAACCACCTTGTTTTAAAAGAGGTATGAAGTGAGTACAAAAGGGGACTGCTGGGCCTCGGTGGAGGTGTGCACTCTACTGTGAGATATTCGGGTTTCATTGAGGCACCAAAAATAAAATAATAATGAACTACTCAGACACTGCCTCAACTGACGGAGAAGCTAATATTTTTGGTAGCACGTTTTGTTGAAAAGATTATGAACATAGATTTACAGCTTCAAAAGTTAAGTCAATTCATTTATTACAATCCAGAAGCAACACATTTTCAATATAATCAATTGACTGTTCAATTCATTTATAAAGTTAAAATGTCAACAATTCTCTGGTTGCACTTTCTCAAATATGAGTATTTGACACACTTGTTTTTGAATAATGATATTTTTAGGATTTGGTCTATTGGTTTGACAAAAGGAAACCATCTAAAGAAGTCAAATTTGACTTGGAAGACAAAAGATTAATCGCTAATGAAAATAATACTTTAAAGCGCTTGACGGATATTTACTCTTTTACTTTTTTTTTGTTCGACAGTAAATATGACATTAGACATCAGTACATTACTATGATTGCTTTCTAGTATCACATGCACAAACCATCCTGTGTGTCAGTCAGACTGAGCTTGTGGAAATGATCTAGCGCATCTTGAATTGTGATCCTGCCCACATATGAATCTGTCTTGTCTATTAATTCTGGCCCGCTGTGTTGGAGCCAGGATCAGAGAGAATACAAGCCCTGGCTGCCTCTCAAGGTGTGCTATTGTACCCCACATGATAAACAGATGCAGCTGTCATCCCCACATTCCCCGATGCAGCCAATCTGCCCTTCTCCCACTGGCACCTATAAGGAAGCCGAAGAGCTTCAACAGTCAAAATGGACGAACAATGCGGAGGAAAGACAATTTGAAATGAGGAGGGAGGTTTCGGACCTCACACCGGTAAACGATGGAGAGACGGACTTTTGGAAAAACTTTTGGTTAGAATCTGGAAAGTTGCTTTATTGATGCTCACATTAAAGGTCCAGTGTGTAGGATTAAGGTGGCGTGTAATGGTGAGCTTGCAGATTGCAACCAACTGAATTACCCCCCCCCCCCACAGTGGCCACTCCCTAGAGCCACTGTTTGGTTTGTATGTTCAGGATGTATTTATTGTGTTAACTGTTTGTGGTTGAAATGGTTGTGTCACACTTTTCTCTTGACCTTTTAACCTTCTATCCTCTTGTAAAGTACTTTGTAACCTAGGTTTTGAGAGGTGCTATTCAAATAAAATCTTACTTACTCACTTACTTACAGCTGTAGAAACATGGCGAGGCAAAATGGCTCCATAGCAGAGGACCCGCTCCATCTGTAGACAATAAAGGCTCGCTGTAGGTCAATGGTTCTCAAAGTCAAAATCTCAAGATACATCTGTGTTTATATCCTGGCAAAATAGCCTCTATAAAACGTGCTAACTAATCAATCTGAGCATAGTTTGGAACTTACTCTTATACTACAACCATTCTTCAGAAAAATGTGTTTCCAGTGACATTTTAAAACATTTTAGTCTTCATTTTCACTCGATAATTGTTCGTTTTTAAAGCTTTTCAGGAGATTCTAGAGGCGTTGAGTGTGTGTGTGTGTGTGTGTGTGTTTATCCTTGTTTTAGTTTTTTTTTTATGTATTTCTATATTTTTGATGGATCGTTGTCTATTGATTGAGTTTTTCTGATATTTGGCACTTGTTTTTGGCACTTTTAATCATCTGAATTTATATAGTCTTACGTGCGTGAAAATGAAGTATGAAAAAAAAGAAAAGGTTCCCGCTTTGTGACTGTTTAAAGAATATTATGTGCTCAAGAACACTTTGTAAAACTGTTGCTGATAAACACAGATTGTTTGCAAATGTTTTAATTCTGTTTGACATTTTAACACAGGGTTCTAGTTTCAGGTGATTATACACCCCCTAAATCTTAAACACTGGACATTCGAGGCCCCTTAACGAGTAAGAAACTCACCCTAAGCCCACAACTTTAGGCAAATGGGGATATACACAGCCTGAATATCTTAAAGCAGAAGTTAGCAGGAGAACAGCAGCTGTAAGGCTTAGAAATTCACTTCTGAACTCTTAACAGTTCCATTTGCATTTGATGCAGAGACCACAGCAGAAACACTCGCAGATATAACTGATAGCATCGCGGCGCAGGAGCTTTCAGAAAACGAGTGAGATGAGCGAACGTGCTCCTTTTCATGAATACAAGATACAGCAGCCTGAAAACAAAAATCTGTATGAGGACATTGTGCTCAGGCTGCAGATCTATGAATAGGTAAAATACTTTTCAGTTTCTGGCCCTTAGTCTAAGCGGACCTTAATCATGACCTTGCGATTAATAGGTAACAAGTGAATGGTGCAGCGCCTGAAGGTCAGAAAGCTAATTTAACTCGCGAACCTCATAAATGGGTTTAAGAAACTTTAAACTAGCCCTGTTGTTAGGCGGGCCGTGCGTATTAGAGACTGAAAACCAATATTTGGGAACAATATTCCTTCATTTATTTTGAACAACCACCGATAAAATAAACCAAAGTACAATTTACTC
Organism: Sparus aurata; assembly: GCF_900880675.1. Taxonomy (NCBI): domain Eukaryota; kingdom Metazoa; phylum Chordata; class Actinopteri; order Spariformes; family Sparidae; genus Sparus; species Sparus aurata. Next base: position 29,971,170 of record NC_044204.1, on the reverse strand, counting down.
GAGCGCTGATCTTCAGCATAAATCTGATATCTATACTTCCTCTTCACTACATTTATTTGATAAATTTAGTTATTGATTACTTTGCAGACTCACGCTAATTAGCGTTTACGGGTTATTAATTGTGACGTTCGAGCGATCAGACAGTGTCATCAGAGCCAAAGTAGCACATTTTTTAAAGATTTTTTTCCCGGTATAGACACCTTTATTAAGCAGTAGACAGATAGGAAATATGGGAGAGAGAGAGGGGGATGTGACATGCAGCAAAGGACCTCCGGCCGGAACTGAACTGGGGGCGGCTGCGTATGTGGCATGCGCTCTAACCACTCGACCACCTGCGCGCCCAAAGTAGCACATTTTTAAATTAGTTTACTTGATCTGCAATCTGGTGGAACAATCACCAATACGATCACCGATAACTGTAAAATGCTGAATATCTGCCCCAATAATAGATAAATAATAAAACAATAATACATTATTCCAGCACTGACATGGCAGTTCACGCATGTGCAATAGTCTCGCTGCCAGATGATTGATGTCTCTGGTTACAATGTTTTTGCTGGCTTCTCATTTTCCATGACGAATGTACAACAGAAGTCTGTTTAATTTAGTCCAATTTAATATTTCTTTCATGTTTGTTGCTTGAAAGTGACATAGAGGCTCTGTAAAAACAGAACAATCCATAGAGGGACAGACTTTGTTGTGTGATCGGTGGTGAAACTGAGAATTAGGTCATTTTTCTATCTCGCTGCCTCGTCTACAAGGACGTAAGGGATGTACTTTTTCACTAAAACGACCTCAATGCATGCCGATTTCTTTCGGCTGGGTGATTATGAAAAACTTGAGTTCTGCCTCAGAAAGGTAACCTTTGAAGGAGCAGATTTTGTTTGCCAAGGAGAGAAGGAAGAATACATTGTTCAAGACCGAGCTGCAGAATAATCCGTGACAATGTTTGACCGCTGCAGCCTTACTGCTGGTATCTTTGTATGAACAGGAGGGTTTGTGTGCATGACAATCTACAGCAAAACCACCAATCACAGTCATTATTGATCATTTTATCAAACAAAGCAGGGTTTAATTTGGTTTTCTGATTAAATGCACCCTCCTACAAAATCATCCCAATAATTACATGATAATTATTGGGATGATTATATCGTGCAGCACTTTGCAAGGTCTCTATTTGTTAAGTATAGTAGGTATACACAGGGGTGGAAAGTAACTAATTACATCTACTCAAATTACTGTAATTAAGTCATCTCTTGGGTACTTTTCAAGTCTGTAATTTTACTTGTATTTAAGTGTGCATTACACCTTGTAATCTACTCTGTAACTCATAAACTCATTATAGAGTGCAGCAGTCTGTAGTCCTAAAACACGAAAATCACTTCACTGAAGTTTTTTCAATTGATTTTCAGTTAAATGCCTGAAATAAGGTCCGTGGTTACCACAGGCTTAAGATATTTACACGTTTTGTTCTACGACATAAAATACATCCTTGATGGCCCGCAACTGCAGCTGTTAACAAGTGGCTAAATCTGCACAACACGACAACTTTAGGGTTGGCCTACAAAAATGCATACATATCCATACCGTCCACCCGCAATTTTGTAGCCAATAAGACTATCTCGCACAAACGGGCCAATGAAACCCGGCCTCTGCAGCAGGCCCGGGTCTGGAGAAGTGACCACTCAGCAGAACAAAGCAGGAGTAGGGAGTAATTTAGGCCAAATATTTGGAGAAACAGAAACCTCTGTGAGGGAAAGCCTCCTACTGATAATGCATTAAAATTCAAAGGACAAAAGGTAACTAATACTCATCTGTGACATATCTGAATTTTATTTTGTGTTCTGTGAATATTAATCCCCAAAATAATGTGACACGTTTCATTTTAATATCATATTAGTCATACCCATAACTAATTTTGAGTAGTGTATTATTTTAATACCAGCAGATTTCTTGTAACTGAGTAACATCTCAGTAACGTAACTGTACTCGTACTTGAGTCCAGATTTTCAGTCCTCTAGGTAAATGTTAGTGTTTAAGGGATGTCTCACTCTCAACTTCTATCACTTAACTTCATGAGACAATACACTGAGGTCTGTCATACACTACTAATAGAAAATCTGTTAGGAATATTTGGATATGCCTTGCATTCTTTTTGGGGAACAAAAATAGCACATAACACAAAAATAACACAAAATAAATGAACAGAATGAACAATCAAGTGAAACACTAAAATATCCCTAAATGATTTTTAGTCGTGTGTTTACAGTAGGTGACCTCAGCTGGTAAGATTCATCAGTGTCCTTATTTAATACGGGATCAATTACAGCGTGATACCACAAATTATTACTGTAAAAAGACTGATTTTAAAGATGCACGCACTTGGTCCACGTCAGGTGGATAAGTCCAGCTTTTACAAACACCCCTCCTCCTTCATGTGTTGGCTGCAGTTCATGCAGGCGGTGGGTCGGACAGACGGACGCAGGTAGGCAGCTCGTCCGCTCGGTTGCAGCTGCTGCACCGTGTGACCGGCCGCAAAAGCGAGACGTCCCGGGAGGTCTCGACACCGGCAGCTAACTGCCGCTAACGCTGCGGGAGACGAGCTGCTGCGCTGAGGAGCCAGAAGCTGAGACGTGTTCGCTTTAAACCGCAGCACAGCGCTCAGTTTAGTCACGTGAAGGTCAGCGGACTGTGGAGGATGTGATTATCGCGTACTGAATATAAATATCAATCGCCACAACTCAGTGTTAGAACATGTATATATATACACCGGCTGTGTAACATGTAACAATCAACTGGTTCCATAGTGTAGCGGTTATCACGTCTGCTTTACACGCAGAAGGTCCTGGGTTCGAGCCCCAGTGGAACCATGTGTTTTCCCACATTGTCAATTATACATAATTTATTGGTATGATACGACTATTAAAATAGATCTTAACGACACTAATAAACATAAACGGCATAAATGCTACAGTTGGAAAAGCCACTCAGTGAACATTAGGCCTGCAGATGATTATTATTACCTCCAGCAAAGAGGTTATGTTTTCACCGTGTCTGATAGATAGATAGATAGATAGATAGACTCAAATTGAGATACACATTATGAATAGAAACAAAGCAACTGTGGGTGTGTCGCATATAGATTTTAAGAGGAACAATAAATATCAAAAGGAACAAAAAACAAAACAAAGAGATTGTGCACAGCTAATAACGACACATTGGTTGGTTGGTTTGTCAGCAGGTTTACATAAAAACTTCTCAGCTGATTTCCATGAAGCTTGGATGGGGGATGAGTCTCGGCCCAGAATAGACCCAAACAAACACACACAAAAAATTGTTTACCAAATAATGTCAAAACAGGGCAGAGAAACATCAATAAAATAACTTTGGGATTAAGTAAGTTTGGAGATGAGACTTTAAACACTCAACAGAGGAACATTTCAAGCAGAAATGGCAAACAATCGCTGGCTCCTGCTACTTTAATGTCAGGATTGGACAAATTAAACAAAACATTCAAGTACACCCCTCGACATTCATCACAATGTTATGACATTTTATTAATTCCAAAAAACTGTCATTGGATTAATCGATAATGTATGTTATCATTAGTTGCAGCACTAATAATTAGTTATGTCACATCAAATGCATAAATCAGGATTACAGAGAAAAATCTGACAACTTTGGATCTCTCCATGTGACTGGTGTTTTAACAACAAATGGATCCATAAAATATTCAGTAGTTTTCATATTTCATGTGATTGGTGATACAAGAGAATTTTATCTTAAGCCTTACAGTAGCCACACGAGTTGGGGTTAAAATAAGTATGTGGTATGGTGCAAAACATCACACTTCTCCAACAAATTCATCATTTATGTCTATCAAATATTCAGGTGTATTGACTTTTTGATACGGCAAAAATACCACGTGCATTCAGTCTACTATCCCTGTTATTTTCATGCCACCGAAGTGTGGTCAATCGTTTTATGGCCCAAGGCCTACAGTGCCTCAATTCATTTAATAAACACATCTGGTCATGAAGACAAACTACAAAACAATGACCTTGGCAGACGAAACTGGTGATGACACTGAGCTCAGAGATGGCTCCCACACAGCTACACAGCAAAAGCAGATGTTTGCTGTTTGTAAGTGTGCCAAAAAAGAAAATGCAGTAAGACTTAACCAAGCCATAAAAATAAGCACTTAAAAACCTGACACAAAGTGTTCATTATAAGTGCTTCTGCTATTTTTCTGAGGGTTGCACTCTGATTGTTTATTAATGCGAAATAATGAGATAAATATTTAAAATGAAGGAGATGTGTCATTCTGTTAAAAGAGGGTTTCTGTCAATGTAGGTGTGGATTAAGGCTGGGCAATATATTTATGTTATACCAGGATACAAGACTATTTTAGATTTTTGTTTTCAAGGCTGCATTACAGTAAAATAATGTAATTTTATGACCTTACCTTACCCCTTTTCTACTTGTTCTAATACTTGGCTTTACCCACTAAGTGATTTTATCCACATTACGGATGATAATTTATCAAAAATCTCATTCTGTTAATATGTTATTAAAGTACCGATAGTCAAACCTTGTAGAGAATTGTAGGAATTTCCAACAATATTGCTGCAATATCGATATCAACGTTGTTATTAAAATGACCCAAAATCATACTTGAGTAAAAGTAAAGTTATTCTATTAAAATCTTACTTTTGTGAAAGTGAAAGTCATGCATACAAAAATTACTTAAGTGAAAGTTATAATTAGAAGTAAATTATACACTTACGTGGTTGTATTTTCTATATTCTATGGTTCGATTGATTATAGGCCTGAACGATCATCTGATCTGATATTCATACTTTTTCTGTGTGTAAATATTTTTAAATTGCCGGTTGTTAAAAATTTTGAGACAGAGTTTCATTTTGACTGCGAATAAATCCTGATTATCGGTTTGCTGCCTCCTTGATCTCTAATAATCGGTATCCGTAACCCCTAGCAACGGCTAACTGAATTCTGACTTTAAAGCATTAACGTTAGCTAACAAACAATTTAAAGATGAGTTAGCTAGCCTCCTAATTACTAACTACTCACCAAATCTTCTTCTTTTCTGTAGAAAAACTTGATCTTGACTTGACTATTAATGGCTTTTCTTGTTTTTTTCGTCACAGCGCCGAGTGATCCAAACAAGCCGTTAACTAGCTAACGTTAAGTTAACAGCGAACAACAGCGCCATCTAGTTCTTCTACCAATTTGTGCCAACCACTTTGCTGTCCGTGTTTCAACCGCTTTCAAGTAATTATTATTCATAGTTGTTAATTATTAAAAGGCACAAAAACAGAACTAGTAGCTGACAGTGTCAGTTGTGGAGAGGTTAGGAAACTGTTCGTATTTGAATGTGGCCTTTTTCCTACAAACGGATATCTCGTTCTCATTTCCGGTTTGGTGTCACAGTAATTTGTGTCCCCAAAATGGCGAACGTCGCTGCTGCTGCTGCTGCAGCCGCCGCTGCTGCTGCCGCCGCGAACAGAGACCCGGCCGTCGACCGTTCATTACGTTCTGTGTTTGGTAAGTTTGTTGTCGGTACTCGCCCGGTTACCGGCAGGTTTATCCATTATATACAGAGTGAGTAAATAAATAAACCGCTAGCTAATGAATTAAAGCTTGCTAACGGGGATAGCCGGCTAATGTTTAGCTAGGCAACGAGGGAACAAAGTTAACGGTAGCTACCTGAAGAACTACACATTTCTAAATGTATTTTTTATTGTGACGTTAATGTTTCTCTTGTCTCATAATCATTGCAGTGGGGAACATTCCGTATGAAGCCACAGAGGAGCAGCTGAAAGATATCTTCTCTGAAGTCGGACTTGTTGTCAGCTTCAGGTGAGTGAAAGAAGGTGCCATTCAGTTTCTTGTTGCAGAAAGTTAGCCATCATTATGTGCTGTAAAAAAACAAAACATACTTAAGTCAGTTTTTGAACCATTAAACAGACTGCCCCTGGTCAAATGAACAATGGTGTGTTCCCCACACATATATTATAGTGTTGTGCACGTAGACGTTTGAGAAGGCTTGTCAACACGTGGATTCTGAGATGCGATGATTCGTGTTTTGTTGTGTTCAGGTTAGTATATGACAGAGAGACAGGGAAGCCAAAGGGATATGGCTTCTGTGAATATCAGGACCAGGAGACGGCCCTCAGTGCCATGCGGAACCTGAACGGGAGAGAGTTCAGTGGTCGGGCTCTCCGTGTTGACAACGCAGCCAGCGAGAAAAACAAAGAGGAGCTCAAAAGTAAGCAATTATTCCGAACTAACGTGCTTTATTTCATGTATATTTGCAAAGCTACAGCTCTGTTTCTTCTGTCTGCTCTGGCACAGGTTTGGGAACAGGAGCCCCCATCATCGAGTCTCCTTATGGAGACAGCATCCAGCCACAGGAAGCCCCAGAGTCCATCAGCAGAGCTGTGGCCAGTCTGCCGCCTGAGCAGATGTTTGAACTGATGAAACAGATGAAGGTAGGCTGGAAGAAAGACTCGGATGTTAAAGCATAATCCTTATTTATTGACATAATAAATCAGTTGATGTAGCATTTCCAAAGAGAAGTGGATCACTCTGATTGGGTTATTCTTCCTCTACACCAGCATCACACTTTAAATGTTCTTCAGGCAGGACATACATTAATATAATATAAATATCAATAATCCTGCTCCTCATAAGCAAAATGACCTATCATGCTCACTTACAACCCTTCTGGTGTGTTATTATGGCAATCCAGTCAACACATGAGCAGCTAAATCAGGTTGTAGTTGATCAATTTTTGTAGTTGATGTGGCTGATTTGACCTATAATAAGTCTGCCGTCTGCTATAGTGCAAAATGTCAAATTATTGATAGTAAAGATCAGATGCATGTTATCCTGGCCGTTGAAATCAATACCACAAACATGAATGTCGCGCACTATTTACCATGACCTCGTTATAAAAACTGACTCCTCAGCACCCCAACTGTGACTGACTTCCCACGTCCCTGGTGTGAAATGTTGCAAAGGGCACACTAGTTTCACAGTGGTCGCCTCTGTTTGTGATTAGTTATAACACTTTTTGTAAATAATTCACATTCTAGTTGTTGAACCTTTAACCCCTACAAAGCTGAAAAGTCAGTGCTGTGGTTTGATTTGAGAAAAAACCTTAGTAAATGTGACTTTGACTAAATCTTTGTTGTTTTGCTTCATACATACTTTGTTACCACCAAAAATCAATATGTGTGCAGTACATCCGTATTGGATGCTAAAGAAAGGCTTTGACAGGCTAATGAATGTAAGATTGACAGTTTTTGCCCTGGCACTGAATGGGTTAATGGGCAGTTATGATGCCTAGTTTTATAAATTGGCCTCTTTCCGTCAAAAGTGTAAAACCAAAATGTGATGAAACATTCTGACAGTCACAGAGATTTTCAAATATTATAAACAAGAAGATATCAAAAGAGCAATCTAAAATAATTAAAGAATATTAAGTTTTTCCTAAAAGCCGCGTGTGTTTAAAGCAGTTTACCCTCTTCAGTCTTGAAGGAGGTGATGACAAATGTTGCTCACCTTAAATCACCTGCAGGATGACAACTGTATGCAGTTGCTCTTCCTTCCCTTTCATAAATGGAGTCTGCGCTCTGCAGTCTGTCTCTCTCAGCTCTGCCAGAGAAGAAGCCTTATCCTTGCACATCTGGCAGTTTGCTTCATTAGGCTCAAAGAAACACCACACTGCAGACTCTCTTTTCCCCTGACTGGAAAAGTGTTTTGTTGCACTAAAGCTTGTGTCAGTAGGACAGCTCCATATGCTGATCAATGCGAGCGTGCAAGCTCAGATCCCGATACCACAGATATTGTTGTGCATCCTTGTTTCATGTTTTGCGCTGATGCAGCCACTTTGGTTTGTTATGAGCGGTAGCAAAAACTACAGTGTTGTGCCTAACGTGTCAGGAGGTAAACACACAACTTTTTCTTAAGTGGGGATCTCTGTTTATGTAAAGGGGATGGTTCTAAAGTGTTTGTTTTTTTTTTCCCTCTGCTCAATTATGATTTTTCATGCGGTCCTTTTAATGTCATATTTCTGATTTCTCTCTCCAGCTGTGTGTGCAGAACAGCCCCCAGGAGGCGAGGAGCATGCTGCTGCAGAACCCTCAGCTGGCCTACGCTCTGCTACAGGCCCAAGTAGTCATGCGGATTGTCGACCCTGAGATCGCCTTGGTGAGAGAACTGAGAATGAATGGATGTAGTCCTATCTTATATGGTCTTATGTTTATTTCAATATGTTGCTGTCATCATACTGGAATTTTGAATTTGGATACGATGCCTTGAAAAATAACAATGTTTGTTTGATACCAATGGTTGACGAAAACTTTTAGATTGTTATTTTACAACAAGATATAATCTCGCTTTTCTTGGTCAGTAGCAGAGAAGCAGAAAATCTAAAAAATGTATTATTTTTAGAGATACTAATTTTTTTCTCCTAAGATTAGCTCCTTAAAGATAGTTTATGTGCCTCTAGTTGTTGGAGAGAGTGAGAAATTGTAGCTGGTACATGTATTTTAATACTGCAGTAAAATGAGTATTGAAACAGTTTCAAGTATTCAGAGTCCATATGTTTCGATATATCAATTTATTATAGGCGAGGTCAAAATAATGTTTTGATCTCATAATGCTGTCCACATTTCTGAGGGATGCTTCTCCACCTACTCCGTCTACAGAAGATGCTCCACCGTCAAACTCCAGTCCAGCCTCTGATTCCCAGCGGACAGGGTGGAGGAGCACCGCCGGTGAATCCGCCTCCTGTACAGCCCAACGTGCCGGTGTCTCAGCCGCAGCCCGTGGTAAGTACGACGGTCGTTTACAGACGCATTAAATGATTTGGGTCGCATAAACAAAGTTTGATTGCTTCACCCTGAAAACGGAAGCGATGTCACAGCTGTGATGCAGGTATTAATAGATATTGATGAGAGCGATCTGTCTGGAGAATCTCACTGAAACGGGAAACAGAAGCTTGAATTAGTCTGTTTTAATTGGAGAGAACTGGAGACGGAGTGGACAAAAGTATTATGTGACCGTACCTGAACATATGTTTATATTGTACAATCGATGTAGGAACAAAATAAAGAACAATTCCCGTCATTGACAGTCCGTCTCCTGTCTTAATGCTACTTTTTTCTAATCGTGCATCTAGCAAATTTAATCATTGAAATCCGTAAGTGATGAAAGATTACAACTTCTTTAGAGTAACACATGAGTATGACGTTTTATCCAATCATCTTTTACAGACAGGGAGGGTGTTTATTCTAAAGATTTATTATATTACGTCAAATGTGTGTCGAGATGAGGGTTGAGGTTAAATTACTAATGTTTATTATTTATTTTATATTCTGTACAATCAGCCTGGAATGCACGTCAACGGAGCCCCTCAAATGATGCAGCCCCCCGCCATGGGTGTCGCCCCTGGACCGATGCCCGTCCCAGGACCCGGACCAGTACAGGGGCCAGGACCGGTACCAGTGGGGCCTCCAGGTAATCCTCAAACTGCTTGAAAACCTGCTTCAGCCACTGAACTAGTTGTGGTATCATCACCCTTATGTTACATCCAAATATTGATGACTGAGGTTGATTGATGGTTCATGTCCGAGGTGTGACTGTTTCGTGGCACCCGTCCCTCATGCAGAACGAGCCCCCGAAATGATTGATTACTAAATCTCTATTCTATTCTTAAGTCAGCCAAAAAGAAAGAAAACTCTGCGTTTGGCAGCAGCTTCTGTAACCAGAGTCGTCTGTAATTCTGGAGGCTTGCTGCAGTTGTTTCTGGAATATTTGTAAATGTTCAGCTTGTTAGAGCTGTAGCTGCATCTGGTTTGTGAGGCTGTTGTAATTTATCCCAATAAGTGCGAGAACGTTTTAAGGATTATAGTTTTAGAGTTCTTTAATGATAATAGAGAAACAAAGCCATTCATTTAGTGTGCTTAAAAAACAATTTAAAAGAAAAAGAATTTGTAAATGTCAAATTAAGATTATTTGATAATGTAGTGAGCGTTAATGCTAAACATTCACTAATGTTTAACTAATTTGATGCGTCAGATTTTGCACTGGCACATTTGTAAGATACTGACACATGATATCTAAAGAACTAAGAACTAAAAACTTTCTTATCAATGAGTAGTAAGTTGTATAGGCGGATGATAAAAAAGGCTTTCGAAGCTGTTACTTTACATTTCATGTGAAAGAAACTTTTTATGGTCAAATGTGTGCAGTCTCAAAGATAATGTAATGAACGGCTGGATGACTTTAAATCATTTCAGCATTTTCTTTTTATTATTAAGATTTTTTTTGTTTCCCTGACAATAGAGGAGGAAAATCAAAATGAATAATGACCAAAAAAACATCTGTATCGGCCCTGAATCTCACAACTGATGCATCTCTACGTTTGGATTTGAAAAACCCAAACTGTTTTTTAACCTATTATGCTTAAAAGTGAAAGCGACATTAAACAGTCATCATTTGGACGAGCTAATGCAGTGATCTTACTAGTTCATCTATAAAAGTGTCTGCAACCGCCACTGCGGTGCCCTCATTACCAGTGACCTTGGTAAAAGTAAACACTAACAACGGAATGACTGTTTTACACATGTCATGGCTCACTGTGATCACTAGGTGTCACCAGAGCCTTTTAATTAGTCGTGGTGCTTTATGAGCAGCGAGTGTGTGATCAACTCGACTCTTTACGATCATGTTATTCTCCCTGATTGATTGGCTTTCTGTTGTCTCAGTGTGAATCTGTCGATCCCCCATGTCACATATTGACTCATGTTGCAATTCTGAAAGTTCCCTGTGTGTGTGTGTGTGTGTGCGTGTGTGTGTGCGTGTGTGTGTGTGTGTGTGTGTGTGCTGAGCATACTTCAAAATGCTCTTAAAGTGCTGCTTTGCTCTCTTGAGTCTTGTGTCTCCTGTTCTTTTTTTTGTGCTTTAATGCTGGCTCAGGAAACCTTCAGCATTCTCCCACAGGATCGTCTGGGCAAGCCGCTATCGAGCGGCCTCAAGGTATCACTGCACTCCTTCAGTTCTCCAGTCAGATCATTGGACTGTTGTGGAGAGGCCTCTGGCCAAACACACAGCATGTCTGGGATTAAGAGCTACAGCTTGTTAGACTGCATGTCCACCCTTTTGCCTTTAAATAGTTATTAAGGTTGATTGTTAAAAGACAATGATGTCCGAGCATTTTAGTAACTAAAGCAGAGTGTGCCGTGTCATGAGGGTGGGAGGAAGACGGTGACAAAGCATGTTAACAGATAAAGGTGTGCCAGGAGTAAACGTGTTGACGTGACTCGACACAGATGTTGTTGCACGATTACTTTGTCAGTGTTAAATCCAAACCAAAACGTATTGAATGGATATCACGTAGAGCAGGTGGTGTATTGTTTTTTGTTTTAAAATTCACGCGACCTTCAGTTCAACATGAGTTCAGCTGATTTATCTGAGTAGAAATGTAGCATGTGATGCAGCAGAGACAGTAATAAAGACCTCACAGAAGAATATTTAGACAAAAACTACCTACAACACAGTTGATGCAGAATATACCGAACTACAAATACCAAAAAAAAAAATTATAAGAGCAGAGCTGTCAAGTGTAGAGACGTGAACAATAAATATAGTCATCAGTCTGCACGTGCATGTGGTAATAAGGAAACTCTAAACATGTGAACGCCTCTGTGTGCATAGACGAACGACACATATATACGAGAAGCACATTATTGTGTAATGTTGACAGAACGATTATCTGAAACATTTTGTTTCTGTGGAATGACGCAGCATACATGGATACACCAGTGACATGTGGATTAGTATGTTATTCAACTCCAGATAATAGCTAGAGTGGCATTTAGTAGAGTGCATACCTCTGCCAAGGCCCAACAATCCTCTTTCATTCAAGGTAATCTGGTTTCACACTTGATAGCTCTGTATCACACTAATGCTGTGTCTCAATTCAGGGTCTGCATCCTTCCAAGGACCCTGTCTTTGCCGTCTTCCTTTCATTTCCTTTTCCTTTTTCCATTTTCTCTCTTTCTTTATTCTTTTTCGGGCATGCAAAGAATCTTGGGATATGTGAGGCCACGAAGGATAGTAGCGGTGCATCCTCCAAAAAGAGGGAAAAGAAGGCCGCATTTGTGGGCTGCATTTGGAGGAGCCTTCGAATTGGGACAGCCGTCGCGCGGCATTGTGACGTAATTGGCCTTCAGATGCGTCCTCCGAAGGATGCAGACCCTGAATTGAGACACAGCATAAATTTAAATCCCCCCCATTCGTGTAATCCTGATCACAAACCAACCAACAAACGGACACGGGCAAAAACTTAGCCTGCTTCTTGTGGACAATGCAAACTCTCTGCCTTCAGGACTCTTCTAGTTAGACGGCATTTTACAGCCTGATCCAAAAGAGCACTTAAAATACTCTGTGGCTCACTTTAAGATGCTGCTAAGGAAGTTAAAAAAAGCTTTAATGGCCTCATCAGCTCAACACAGCAGGTAGTCCACTCAGGCCGGCTGTGTCACGCTGCACACTGTGACCTGCAGAAAATGTTCAGGTGTGCCTAAGACCTCCAAACAAGCTGCCCGAGTCCTGTAGTAAACAAACAAGACTGTATTGTAGTTTTGGATTAATGGCAACATCAAAACATCCTCCGAGGTGTTCTTGCTTGTGGATGTTCTGCCCGTGTGCTTCTTGTCTTCTGACGCTCTGCAGAGTCTGTGTTTGTTGTTGGGAAGAGACTTGAGCTGCCTTTGATCCAGAGTGATGGATGTGGACCACAGGAGGGCTCCTGTTGTTCAGGACTTGATGCAACGTGAATATTGAGGCCAGATTTATTTTTCTGGAAATAAAAAGCAGGACTCCAGACTTCCTTTTTTTTTTTTTTTTTTTAGAGAAGCAGCACTGGTCCTCCTAAAGGGGCACTGTGTAGGTTTGGAGACAAATTAAATCTCAGAATTTTAATATTTACAGTATTTATGAGGGAATAATAGAAACCCAGAAATATTTACTTTTCCATAGCTGAGTATCAAGCTGTTCTCGGTGGAAAATAAGGTCCCAAGAACACTGTTTGAAGCCAGAAAGGTGTTAAAGTAAATCAGTATGAAATTGTGTCGTCTGAAAATTAATCCTTTCTCTTAGGATTGAAGTATCTTCCCCAAAATGATATACTGCCCCTTTAAGAGTATTGTTCTTGTTCATAGTGTAGAAAATGTGTAAAACAATAACCTTGTTTAAATTGAGGAAGTGGATCAGACGATTGATGGAGTATTTTTATTCTTTTACTTGGCGGCCACAGCAAAACGTCACCTGCAGAAACGGTGTTTCACATGATGAACGATGATGATGTCGAGAAGCAAACTCGTGGGGGGCGTATGGGCAAAGACGCACAGGTGGTCCAAATTATAGAATTTTAGCCACACGGTCTCCAGAAATGGTCTCCTGGTCTGGAGCCAGGAAAAAAGCTCATTTATTCCCACATCTGTGTGTCGTGCCACTTAGCCACGGGTGCCTCGCTCCTCCTCCTTCTTTATGCCTTTTAGACATCTTGTTTTCTGCTCCTGACAAAATGAACGAGGCATTGTGTTTAGCAACTTATTAAAAAACGAGATGTGCTATTTAGGAAACGTATCTGGCAGTTAGTCACAAACCTCCCACTCCTTCGTATGAAGGCACTCAGCTCAACGTGGGATGTTTTTATTTCAACAAGCAGAATTTGATTGTAATGAGGTTGCGTCGGTTTGATCTACGGCTGTTCTGCCGGAGCGAAGATGCACCGCTTCCTCTTTTAATTGTGGTGGCGGGGGGGGAACATTTTGGCATTTGTTCTGCATCCGTCCCTGTTGGTTTCAGTTTGGTTCTTGTTCCATAAGTAATTGCAGCACTATTGTTTTATTTATTTGATCATGCGTAAAGGACTGCATAACTTCTCTGCACTGGACCTCAGGCTTGTTAGTGTCTTTTTTGTTTGTTGTGTTATCTGGAGTATAAGATACAATTTCCTGTTTTATCCAGCTGTGGTGGTCCGCCACTCCGGAATGAATGTGGATGAAATACTGAGGCTGAAAATAATAAGTCGGTTTGTTGTGATGTGAAAATGCTGAGAATGCTTTCAAGCAGCATGTTACTTTAAAGGACTGAGAGACATCGAGTCTGCTGTCGTTTTGTTCATGTTCGTCTGTGTCAGTAGTTAAAAACGTGTCCAATTTCATTCCATTTTTTTCCACGCTATAATTCTACTAACAGCAGCCCACATGCCCTTTTAGCCGCTACATTTTTCTCCTCTATAAACCAGCTCTTCTCTCTTTAATTAAATCAATATTAAGTGCTGTTTTTAATGCATATTTGTATCACACTGCCTACCTTTCACCTTGAATCTTTTCAGTCTGAAATCAACCAAACAAAGAGGACAGTTTCCTCCCAGCTGTAAATAAAAATCACACTGACACTTTAATCAAAACACACGTGGTGGAATCTGGTTCATTTAAAGTAAAACTATGTCAGGGAGTCACTATTCCAGCTGTCATTTTGATTTAGCCTCAAGCAATCGATCAATCATAACGACAAGCTTCCTTGTCGATAACGTGGAAACTTTGAGCAGATTTCATGATGACACATGAAGACAAATGATCACAAGTGACAGGAGGTTTGAGGAAACTGACATGTTCCCATCACTGTGTTTTACCGTGTTTTGAACCCTTAACCTCCCTCTCAACCTCGATGGAGGACCATATTCTTGTGTTCCTGCTCACGCCATTCCCCCTGTGAGCTCCTTGTGTGTTGCAATTTGATGTGATCACTGTGCACAACCCCAAACAGCTCTGGTTGTTACCTGAGATATCTAGCAGACACTCGCCTTGTTATAGGTGTGTGTGTGTGCGTGCGTGCGTGCCTGTGCCTGTGTGTGTGTTTGTGTGTGTGCTGTGGTTTCCCTTACCTGGAATTTCAGCCCTCTTCACAGTTACACCCTATTTTGACTGGATTAGTCATGAAGCATTTCCTGGTTAATGAATAGATACAAAATATTTGAGGATGTTGTTTTTTATGTGGTTGAATGTGTGATTTTTCTCCCCTCAGGACCAGGTGGGATCCCCCCCAGAGGGCTGCTGGGAGACGGTCCTAATGATCCCAGAGGAGGAACTCTGCTGTCTGTCACTGGAGAGGTCATAGACCCCAAGTAAGATGATTACACAAACCCGCTTACCTTGACGGAAGAAAAGCCTCTCAATTAAAGTTCTAATCTGCAAGTTTTTAGGTGTAGTTAAATATTGCAGACTCCAGATGAGCTGATGGGGGAAAAGCAAAAATACAATGTGTTCCTGATGCTGCTACAATTTAATACAGTGTTAGAAGAGTGAAGAAGGCTTTTATCAATAAAGTAAAAATAGTCACGTTGATCAAATGCTGCGTCCTTTCCTGTGCGTAGGCAATTTGAATCCAGCTACAGAACAGCAGACCACGTCACTAACATTGACTATACAGACACAAATTTATTTCATGCAACCTCATGGATTATGACTTTCCACCTTAAAGCTAAAAGTAACTAGTTGTGATTTTTATTTATTTATTTATTTTATTAAGATTTAAAGGGGCAATATGTCAAATCATACACAAAACAGACAGCATATCACCAGACTAACCGCTAAATGCTGCTAACTGTAGCTGCCGTTAGCTAGTTTGCTCAGTTAGCCGTGCAGCTAACAGTCCAGACTGGGAGCTCGTGGACCAGGTGTTGGTGTTTTTTCTAACACATTGCACCTTTTAACTTTTCTTATTTTGTGTCTGCGTTCTTTTAGCCGGGGTTACATGGCAGCTCCGCCCCCCCACCAAGCCCCGCCTGTACACATGGGCCCGATGGCGACAGGACCCCCTCCGGATATGAGAGGACCTCCGATGGACATGAGAGGCCCGCCCATGGGTGAACCACGAAACATGATGGGCGACCCCAGAGGGCCTCCGATGATGGAGCAGCGGGGACCCCCGATGGAAACCAGAGGTAGCTCCTTCACTCCGACAACCTGAACTTAAAATAGTTTGAATCAATGTGTTCTTTCCCGCACGTAGGCAACGTTTTGTTTGGAACAGATCTGAGCTCAGTTTCACTCGCAGCTGGCAGACGATCCAAAACCCCATGAAACCGCACAGAAGTCTTTTGTCCTACAACAGGTTTTAAGAAAAAGAGCAGTTGTTTGATATTTTTGCTGCTAAGATACGATTACACCTGGTCAACACTTTATATTTCCTTGTATTTAATACCAGATATCCACGTGACAATGTTTGTAGAAGCCAATAAAAAACACACGTTCCTGCATTTTATGCTTTTTACTGTTAATGTTTCTTGTAATTCTTTAACTTTCAACAGCGTGAGTCATATTCAAACAGAACTGACCTCCAGCGAATCACTCGGTCATCAGATGTGAATGGTGACTGTGGCTTTGTTTCCTTCTGCAGGTCGTGACCCGAGAGGGATGGACGCTCGTGGCCCAGTGGCGGGACAGAGGGTTCCCATGGCAGCAGGAATGCCCGGCCCCGTTCCTCATAACATGGGGCCCAACGCTCCTCCACCCGCCAGACCGGTAAAAACTACTTCCATTGTGTTTGTCTGTGTGTGCTGTTTGCTTGTTTCATGTTATCTTTGACAGATAATCACCTCGAGGTTTCCTGTTAACAAACCTGGAGACAAGATGAAGTTATGCCTGGTTAAAACAAAGTGTAAGGGATTGAAAATATCTTAAAAAAGAGTGGAATGAGCAGCAAGCAAATGAGGGGAAAATAAAATAAAGGACTTTTTGGCAAAAACTTTTATTATTCAGGATATAGAAGAAGCAGAAAACTAGACAACACCGAAAAACTAGCATCGGCATCAACAATGATCCCAAAGATATGTGAGTTTGGCAGACCATAAATAACATCTTGTCACGTCCTGTCAAGCACATGAAGTGTACGCGTTGGTTCACTAGTCTTTCTTGTTGTGAAACAAGCTACATGCAGTGTGGGAAAAAAAAACTAAACAAATAAACTACTTTCAAGACTTATTTTTCCTGTGTTGTTGTGGAAAACTCAGAATATCTAAATTTATTGTCACAAGGAATTTGAAAACCTTCTCTGACTCATAAAATACCTTTTATTATTATTATTATTTGAAGTACATTGAGCCGTGTGAATGTGACATAAAAGAAATCAGTGCCATGTGCTCAGACTGGATAATCATTACCTCTGTGATAAACAGTGAGAGCTAACAGTATGTTTGTCCTGCAGGGTCCTGGTATTTCTGGTGTTCCTCCATCGGGAGGAGGCTTCAGTCCCGGGCAGAGTCAGGTCTCCACACAGGACCAGGAGAAGGTGGGTGACACTTTGTCTAACGCAAATAAAACAACCAGCAGTGGTTCTCAGGGTTGGACACTGCAGGTCCTCTCTATTATCCTCACTCACTGAGTGCAATTCATCCTGAGTATGTTTCACCTGAGGGGCCAAAACAGGTCGCAAGTGAAATGCAGCAGCGATCGTTTTACTTGAACGATGGCAACAAGAGCTTTTAAGGAAGGATTCAGATTTCCTTAGAGCTGAACAGTACATGTTTTCATCAGTTTTGCATACTTTGAAATCCAAAAGCTTTTCTCACCTTCTTAACCACCTTCATGAAAACTGAGTATTCACCATTTGTTTTGTCCCTCTAGGCCGCCCTGATCATGCAGGTCCTGCAGCTGACCCCAGAACAGATCGCCATGTTGCCCCCGGAGCAGCGGCAGAGCATCCTCATCCTCAAAGAGCAGATTCAGAAGACTGCAGGAGGGGCACCTTAAAAAAAACAACACCCCAAAGGTTTTCAGGTAAACGTGTAAAAGTCTCTTTATTTCCTCAACATCACTAAAGAACCAATCACAATGATTGTTTACAAAAACGTCCGGGTTGAAAACTCCTGCATCTCACATGAGCTTGCATACAGTGAAGTCTTTTTTCATGATGTTATTTAAGTGTTGACATCTCATTTATATGCACGCTTGATGTTTTCATATCTCGTTAATAACTGATTCAGCTGATGATTTGACAGCCGAGACGTGGCTGTCGTGTAGATATCAAAGCAACACGGTGCTAAAAATAAGCTCAGCAGAAACGGCAGATATGTGGGATGGATTATTGTCACACTCGCCAACCCTCCCCGGTTTCCACGGGAGACTTCCCGGCGTCGCAATTCTCCTGAATTTCTCTCGATTAATGGAAAGTTTTCACACCTTGTTCATCACAACAACAGTTCCTGGCGCTGAACAGCGTCTCGTCCACTGTTCCGTCTCAACTCATCCTCCTCGGAGAGCGAGAGACGGACAGAGAATAGAGAAGAAAAAGAAATACTTAAAGGCCAGAGCTTTAAGTTTATACCAGAGAGGCTAATTATTCTGTCTTGTTTTCTGGGTGAACGATTTGCTAATTGTTATTTTCATTCTATAAAGTCACACCAGCGCATGAAACAAAGTCTCTGAAACTAGAACTTGATGATTACTGTCAGACTCCGGCTTTGGTTTGAAATGCTCCCTGTTGTTCAGGCGTCAGTGTCGGCAAGTAAGACGGTCGTAACTTACCATTTATCTTTAAACTTAACAGTTATGGCTGAAGACGGCAGCAGATATAAAACTAGTTCACTTATGTGAGCAATGCAAGTGAACCGCAGCTTTCTACCCAGAATTCACTGTGATGTCACAGTGATGTCACAGTGATGCCGTCTGTACTTTCCATCCCTGCATTCTTGCCTCGTCATGGAGTAACTCTGGATTTTCTGACGCGTGATTCTGTTCTCCTTCATTCTTCAGGACTCCACCTGCTCCACACCGTCACCTTCAGCTCCAACAGACCTGAAGACTCATTAGTTTGGAATATTGTATAGTTTTTTTTAATCATATTGTCTGTTAGGAAGTTGAAGCTGTATGAAAGAGTGAAGTCGTGCTTGTGGATTCAACAAGAAGATGGTGGTGAATGCTGAACAGATTGATACAAACAGACCAGAAGTGGAGCGTCACGAGGTTTTCATCCTTTTTTCCTCCAAAGCCGACTCTTTTTTAATGTCATCGGCTCCGGAAGACGTTTGTCTGTATGTTGTTTTGTCAATAAAACAAACACAAAAAGACGTTGACTGCCTTTTTATTCATTTATTCAGACAGTTCGGAAATTACAAGAAACAGTTGAATTGAGAAATAGTGATGAAAGTCCTTCATTGTGTTAGGAGGATGTTTCACACGGCAGCCTTCCTCCTGGCTGATGCCATCTTATCACTCTGATAAGGAAATACCAGCGATCCGACGGGCGGTAATGAATGTTTCCAAGAAATCTGTTTCCTTAACCATTCAAGCTTTACAAATAGGTACCAATTGTTTACACTTTACTGACAGCTTTTTACCCTCCAGCTAAGCTCCATCATGTATTTAAGAACACAACATGGTTATTTTCAGTATTTACAGTGGATTTGATCAAAGGCTGTTTCTGTGTTGAGTGGAAAATCCTTGAAGATTAAAGGAGCGGTATGTACCTGTGAGAGGAGAAAGAGCTTCATTGACTGACTTTTTTTTTTTTTATGCCTAAACAAACAAAATGAACAAACCTTGACCTTAAAGGACAACATAGTTTCATACTTTGTTTATATGTGGCGGACCCTGCCACTTTTCTAGCTTCAAACAGTGATCTGGGAGTTTATTTTCCTTTTTAGAACAGCTTGTTTGTTGAGTTATAGGAATTTGATTTTATTGTTATAACCTCAATGTTGAAATTATTAAGGTTCTGAATTTGAATTTCTTCTCCAAAACTACGTTGTGCTCCTTTAAAATTGGATAAAATAATCAACTTTGTACAGTTTCATTTATAGAAAAAAAGCCAGTAAACAGAATCATGTAAGTAATTGATAGTTGCAGCTCCATCTGAACTGCTGCAGTAGTTAAATGTATCTAAAGGACGGACATTAAATCACAAACTTGATTCAAATGTTAACCTGCTGTTAAAATGTATTTTTTTTTTTTCAATAAGAAGTGTTTTATAGAGACAAACGCGTCTCTGTAACAGTCAAAAACGTCCCTAAAGTCTCGCTCAAGTATGATTTTACAAACATGTGAGTGTAATCAGCCGTGCAGAGACCATGAGTCACGGAGGATTATGAGTCCGAGTGATTCATGGTCTCATCACAAAGACAGAAAGTGGAGCTGAATAACGAGCCCTGCCTCTTTATCTCTGAGCAGCACAGTGGGACAGAACACACCCAGCTGGTGTCGCAGGTCGTCGTCATTGTTTTCAAATATTCCACGATGAGGAAGTCCCGGCAAATAGTCTCTCAAAAGCCCTTGTTTTGTTGTTCTTTGCTCAGAAGTTTTCCTTGTTGAAGTAGAATTTGGTTTTTCGAGGATCCACGTCTGAGTATTTGGCACATTTCTTCAACAAGACTTCTGCCAGAGCTTCAGGGCCGCACAAGAAGGTTCCCACCACAGACCTGAGGACAAACAAGACGAGGCGTTGAGATGTCATGATAATAAAAACGGTGCTTTACAGAGTTATTCAGGAAGTAAAATCCTTTTTAGGCAACTTCAGTCTCACAGTCTACAGACATGCAAACAGCTCCTAAGGTCTGTACTTGTGCACAGTGTACTTTGAGCTAAATGCTAACGTGAGCATAAGAAAGCAGCAAAATAAGAGGATTAAAAAAAGAGCCAGCACATCGAAAGCTGCAGCTCCTACAGTGACCGCGAGAGGCAATCTACGGAAGCGAGTAAATCCCGAATAGAGACAAAACTTTACAGCCGAAACAAACACGTCTACAGTCCGTAACAAAAAAAAACCCATTCTTTGTCTCATGATAACTACACAAGGTGATTTTCTTTCTCTTTTCTGTGTAACTCACATGTTTAAATTATATTAAAGCGTACAGTTATGCATACTTAAGGGCGAGGGCGCTTCGAGCGACAGCTGGCAACTTAGCTGGCTTCGCTAAAATTCAAGTCACGAAACATATTTGTGGTTTTGTTGCTTTTTGGAGAATTGTTCATGCAAATACCGGACAATTAATATTAATGTATCTGCTGTTCCTGTTAGTTCTTGACGTTACTGGCTGATGTCGTTCTGTTCAAAAACACACAGATCATATTTTATTGTACGCAGTCTGATATAGATTTTTTTTGCGGGCACATATTTTTATACAGGCTCCTGATAAAACAGTGGATCTGATTTAAAAGTGTTAATAAAAAAAAATTAGTTAAAGCTTAAAATGATGCATAATTAATGGTGTGGCTGCTCTGAGTGACAGATGGTTGCTAACTGTTCGAGCACAAACATCAAGGTTACAAAGTTTTAATTAATTCTCATTTCTTAAAACACAAACACACGTCTGAGTCCTTTGTGCTACATCTGTTTTAGAAAATAACAAATGCCATATATGTCGCTGACAGATGTTACTAAAATATGAATATTAATAATATGAAGCGAGGATCCGAACTCAAGACTGCAAACTTTTATTCTGAAGTGCATAATCTCTCTTTCTGTGTTTTGTACCCTTCACAATAAAAGCCCTAGACAGAATTAAACTGTGTGTCTGCTTGTCAGGGAGGACTTAAATTCACTGACTGTTTCACTAACAAGGCCACTCAATATCATCATTGATGTATACATTTTAACAGTGAGGCTAAGACCAGAAACTGTGAACTGTGAACAAAATTTTATGACAAACACATAAATGAAATATTTCAGTCCGGACCAAAAGACGAGAGAGCGTCTCTGAAGCCACTCTCATGGCTAAGACCAGAAGATTTGTTCTTACGTGGGGTTCTCTTTGCGGACTTGTTCAAACTCCTTGTCCCAGGCGGGTCTGCCGTAGTAGGTTTTCTGTCTGAGCCCGGTGACCACGTCTTTGTCCTCGTCAGAGTGGACCTTCGCGTGATCGGCCTGTTACAAGATACAGGACGACACCGCTGAGTTTATAAGCTGAACTCACATCAAACTCTGATCAAAGCGAGGCCTGACTCGCACACATACCATGCTCTGATCCCATCTGGTCAGGTAGAGTTTGTAGGTGAGGAAATCCCCCATCCCCCTCTCCTCCATCTCGCTCTCCAGCACCTGCAGGAGGTCGGCGAACCACTCGAAGGCGTGCGTCTCCCGGCAGAGCCAGTAGAAGTAGATCTGGAACCAGGAAGCAGACGCAGGAACATTAAAACTATGATCCTGTTTCGTAAGCGGTGGCCACGCTGCTGCTCGACACGGTGGTCTTTATTTAAAAGACAACCACAGCTCCTGTCTCACATCAATCAGGTGCAGCAGCGTGACCCAGTTCTGAAAAAGATATTTGAATAACAGAACCAGACAGATCTGAAGGAGGTGCTGTTACCTTTCTGGTGCGCAGTTTAGGGTTGGACTCTTTGAACTTGTACCAGATGGATTTGAGAATGGAGGCGAAGGGAGTGACTCCAATGCCGGCACCGACCAGCATCGCGACCTCGTAGTCAAACACGTCCTCGCTGGCTGTGCCAAACGGTCCGTCGACGCCCATTCTGAGAAAAAACCAAACAAAAACAGTGTTATCAGGCAAATTAACGACAGGTGACGACGTCTACACACATCTCAATACACACCACAGTAACATCTGGTTGCAGATTGTTGTGACTTAATGACTTCATGATTTTATTTTGGGTTGCTGTTAGGATAGATTTACATGCTTTAATGCTAAAAAAACATCATTTCTCTCTGTCCAAATTAATTGACCCTCTGTTTTAGCTCCTGTCTCTTTAAGGCCCCTCCTCCAAAATATCAGTCTGCTCTGATTGGTCGGCTCACACGCGCCTGAGCCAGCACGGCTAACAACAACAGAGCAGCTGTGCCAAACTAGTCGCTAGGCACAAATTATGTAAATGGCGTGACATGGTGACGTAGTGTGATATCACAAAGTAACAGAATTAAAGGCGGGACTACTGACGAGGCATTTCAGGAGCGGTGTTTTCTGTGGGAGATTGGAGCTTCTGTATGTTTGACCTTAACTTTCACGATCGTTTACATGTTTTACATATAGAAGACCAGAGGAAATGAAAGGCACGGGCAGCTACAGTTAGCATGATGTAGCGCTCACTCTTGAGATACGCTGCCTCCTATTTGTTTAGAGTGTGTCTGACTTTATACACACACACATTTTGAATAACTGACTTCTGACAGTTTAATTTCTCTCTCTGAAGCTCTGGGATTTCGGTTTGGCTGCGCAACATGATCTTGTTTGGAGTCGAGGGAACAAGGTGTGGAGAAAATGTTGCGGGCACAAATGATTTGTAGGTTCTACCAGTCGGCTAATTTGTGGTTTTAACTTTATTGTTAACTCTGGAAACGAGCCACAGTGGAAAGAAAGAAAAAAACTGTCTGTATTGTAATGTTTCTCTTTATAGTAATGAGTATACTGTGTGGCTCGCAACACACCCCGCACCATACTAGTAATAGACTGTGAGTGAAACTGCAATGCCCGTCCTTGAACATACAACACTCATGCTTCCTGAGCTTCCTGCTTTTGCTAAATACAACGAGGGAAAGGCCACAGTCAAGAGGCCGTGATGCAAAAGCAGGAAGGCCAAAAGATGAAACTGAGGTCTGTCATATGTGACGGGGGAAAAAAAGACTATGTTTGTGATGTTGGGGAAATTATTTTGTCATAAAAACCTCCATGAAGGAGTTATTTAATTATAATTGCTCACTTGGGTCCCTGCGCTCCCTCCGGCAGTTTCTGCATGATGTCGATGAGTTTGTCCGTCCAGTCCCCGGCCGAGCGGATGTGGACGCTGAAGAAGTCCTCCTCGGGGGCGGAGGTCATGGTGAACGGGTGCCACTCCAGCTGTGAGATGGCCGGGCAGTTGAGGAAGACGTACTGACCCACCTCCATCTTGAAGCCGTTCTTCTGCAGCTGCAGCTCCAGCACCTTCGACGGACGCATCACGATCTGGATTTTAAAGCGAAGGGAAGGAAAGTCGGCGTGAGAAAAAAAAAAACCTGCTGGAAAACTGAGAGAGGGAAAGAGGAGCCATGAATCAAACGTACCCTCCTGTAGCGGACTGTCTGCACGTAGCGAATGAAGCGCAGCAGACGCTCGCAAAGATACAGAACCATCGGACCGATCACCCACATCCAGGTCTGAACAAAGGAAGCACGAAATGAGACTTTTAATTGAACTGTGGAGAAAGCTTGACCGGTTTCAGCTGCTGAAAATTAAAACAAAAAAAAAAGACGTACCTGTGGGAATCCTCCAGCGAACTGAGGGACGGGACACTGAGGGATCCGTCCCCAGTCCTCAATGCGATCTTTGCAGAAGGTGAAGTTGTGTGGTGGATCTGTTGTCGTCTGACTCCTCACGATGCGTCTGCAGATGAGACAGACGAGTGAGACTTTCACAACAACAACAACAGCGCTCCATTAAAAGACAAAAAAGAGAGCCAGAACATTTCCCCTTACCCGGCGCCGTGAAAGACGAGCCCGGCGAAGAAGATGATGAAGAGGTGGTGGGTGTACCAGAAGACCTCGAAGTAGCTGCGTCGGATGACCTCCATGGAGGAGGTGATGATGAGGATGAGGGCCAGAGTGATGATGACCCCGGTGAGGCCGGCGATGGTGGTGAAGACGAAGTAGGTGGGGATCTGCTGCGGATCCTGAGACAGAAGAGGAAGAGGAGGAAGAGGGAAGTGATGATGGTGGACACACGAGCTGTTGCTGAGACTCGGGTTATTAACAATACCTGCAGAACTAACGACAGTCCCGTCAGCCTCTGTCTTTGCTGCTAATTAGCAAACCCTAGCATGCTAACGCGTTAAACTATGATGGTGAAGCAGGTGTTTCCCCGCCTGTCCAACTCAAAGGTCCTTTGTTGAAAATTCTGACAACACGTCTTTTCTTCTCCTGCCAAAACCACTCAGCCTTTTATCAGCAGCTGCTTTGATGCACAAACACATGAGCGTCGGCACTCGAGTGTGGAGGCAACAGAGGAATGACTCATTCACGAGTTTATGATCAAAGTTAATTTCCATTAAAGCAACATTATGTCCCTTTCTAACCTTAAAATAACAGCTTCAAAATCATGCTGATGGTCCGGTGTTGTTGTGGTGCATCGTGTCCCCGTCAGTCCCGGTCTTTGCCCTGATTTACGTAACTTGAACTTGTTTTGTGTCGCTGCATTGTTTTCTTAATTATTAGTTGCGACAAACTTACGAGGTTTGTGATGCGGATGGGGTTCAGGTAGGTGGTGTTTCCCGCGTCCTCCAGGTTGGACAGCGCCGTGCTGAGCGCGTCGTAAACGCCCTGCCGGCTGTTGTTGTACCACTCCACGTTCAGCAGGTGGGCGATCATGTGAACGGCTGTGGAGACACGGAGAGGAGACTCGTTACTGCCGCTGTGTGTTTTCAACAACACACTGGTGCTTTCAGCTTCATGCACGTTGGATTTTAACATGTTTGCAGCGGCGAAAAGATTTAATCTGATCTTTGTGTAGAGAAAAAACACCTTCAGCTAATATTTATCTTAGGCTCAGTTTGCTCTCAGCGTCCCCGCCCCGAATGCAACCATGACCCCCTTTTAACATCTTGACCTGTGTGTGTGTGTGTGTGTGTGTGTGTTGAGGAGGAAGTATGTTGGGGAAAAACAATCACAGTTTGTGTTTTAGCCCGAGGTAAACAATGTTTTCCCTCCCATTTGTGCCCATTTCATTTATGCTGCATCACCCTTCTTTGTCATTCTAAAGTGAAGCTGATAAACACTGATAAGCTTCAGGTCAGACGAGCTTACAGAGTGCTGACATTCGTACGTAATGTTCCAGGATCGTGCACAAAAAAGGCGTTTTTAAATTGAGTCTGCCTGTGAATCTATGCGTTTCTCTTGAAAAAAGTGTCACAGGGTGGAAAGATTCAGCGCCACATCCTCCTGAATCTACTGTTCAAATAAGTAACACACACATAAACTCTAACCTGGAGTCAAACGGCGACTCAAGAAGCTGTTTCTGCATTAAACAATTAATCATTTTCATCTCGGAACAAAAGAGAGATGCTTGTGTGGGCTCACCTGTCATCAGAGCGATCATGTACGCCACCAGCTTGTGGAAACTCAGGTTATTGTCCAGTTGTTTCCTCATCGTTCTGCCGCAACACTGACAAGATAAAGAGACAAAGACAGAAGGAAAGAAAAGATTTTTTTAAAAAGAAGGGGGAAGAACATCAGATACTGAAGCCCTGAGGCGAGGACGAGGCGGTGTGAAGAGGAAACAGAAATTGTTCAGTTGTTGTTTTCCTAAATAAATCTGTCGAACAAGCAGGAGATTAAGATTCTTGCCGAATATCGAAAATAAAAACTTTATTTGAACCTTTAACACAGAGATGAAGCCCAAAGTTAACCTGAGCAAAAATAAACATGAAATAAAATGTTTGATAAAATCAAACTCAAACTAAATCTCTTGAACACTGGCTGCAGGAGCGATCTGTTTGACGTCTTTATAATCTAGACAAATCAAACGACGAGTCTTACTACTGATAACTGGATTTTAATTTTGCTTGTTGTTTGTGTAGTTTAATTCTTTCCCAGTTTGGCGGATCTATTTTTAATCAGCTTTGTTTGGAGATAAGGTGACTGTGGGCACCTCGGGGAGGTCGAAGGTCAAAGGACAGCGGTGCACCTGTGGTGTGTTTAACCTGATCAGGATGCAGGAAGTCTGATTTATTTGTTCTTTGTGTGCTTTTTTTTGGCTCTTGGAAAATAAATTAGAACAAAAGAACTTAAGTGAACAGACAGTGAACTCCTTCTGCCTGCGTACACCTCAAGCTCCTGGTGCAGCAGCGGCTCTTTGATTCAAATTATAAAGATTGATTTAGATTATTTTTAACATGGTCGCTACAAATAAAATAAAAGGTATTTTAAATGTTTGTATAACTATCGAGGCATGACAAGAGAAGGAGACAAACCAGTTTCCATGACACCCGTTAAAAACCTGTAGTCTGTAATCACAGATGCATTCAGGGAGCCTCGCCCCATTAACATCACAAAGTCATGGTCTTACCACGAAGGAGCCTCGGATCAGAGACAGCAGGTTCCTGCAGACCGGCAGGAGGATCAGCAGGCAGTTGAAGTTGAGGACGGCGGCTGGAGCTCGGGCCCAGGCCAACGCAGACTGGGATCAATACAAAACAACATGGATTTAGTCATGTGAGCGTGTTTGGAAGATCATTTCTGCCAGTTAAAGAAAAGAAATGATGGAAATTTAGTCTGGATTTAGGAATATATTCACATAGTAGATCATAATTAAGAGATAGATGAATAAACATCTCATTATTTTGACTTTTATCTCATGATTTCAACAGTTTTTTCATCGTAACATCAACCTTAAATCTCAGAATGTCAATTTTTATCTCATAGTTTTGACAATTTATCTTATAATTTCCACCTTTTGTCCCATTATTTCAAATTGTATCTCCCAATGTTGACGTTCTATCAAACAATTTTTTACTTTTATCTCATAATTTCGATTTTTTATTTAATAATTTAGATTTTTAATCTCATCATTTCGTCCTCTGTGACTTCCCATGGTAATAATCCTTTCAGCAAGCTTGTTATTCACCTCATTCGCTTCCATAAATCTGACTGTAATTACAATAATTAACATTAAAATCATCCTCGCCGACGTCTTGCTTCTCTGTACTTACCCCCAGAAGATGGCGCGTGTAGAAAAACTGAGGCCCCAAATCGTAGAACAAGTAAAACCAGACGAAGAGGAAGATGTTGATGCCCATCCACACCACCTGCCAACACACCCAGGGTCATTCTCCGACACACAAATCACATTTCACTTAAAGACAAACTCATTTTAATCTATTTGTTTTGAAGATGCAGGACATTTTTGGGGGCGCTTTTACGCACAAACCTCGCGCGTAAAGTCGCACCTTTTCTCAGCTTTAAACCTCTTTTCCGATGCGACTACTGAACTCACCAGTATGAAGGCTGTGAGCCCGTTGTTGATAATCCAGTTCCCCATGGTGAGCGACTCCTCACGACCTGCAGCAGCTTCCCCGCATCCTCAGCCTGACAGCGCGGTTAATCTTATATACACTCCTGTCCTGTCCGGACTCCTCCTCCTCCTCCTCCAGGTGTACAGGTGATGCGGCGCAAGGAGACAAAGGCTGACGCTGGTGAGATTGCGTTGTTACGGAAGTTTGGTGGAGAGGTTTGTCCTCCAGGAGCTGACGGATCACATTCCTGCCTGCCAGAGGAGCAAGTGCGGCGTGCAGGAATGAGGAAGTGAATGTGACACCCATCAGGAAGCTTCACCCTGCTGGACTGTGATGCAACCAGATTTATGGGAAGAATAAAGTTTAATTGGGCTCCTGACGGGAATGAGTGAGCAGCAGGGCGACTGGATTCTAGACGGGCATCATAAAAATATAAAATGTTGCCGTCGGTTACGGGAAAAAGGGGATAATTCAGGTTTTGTGTGTTTTTAACGTGATGACTGTCTTAATAAACCGTCGTTTAGGGGGTGTGTTATGCTCAATGTCAGGTTCATGATTAAATTCTGTGTCACTACTAGAGTAGTTTAACAGGCTTTAATGCTCAAAAAACACGTCAGTTGTCTCATAAGTTTCTCTTTACAGTCCCTACTTATGAATCCTCCGGTCTCCTCTGATTGGTCGGCGCACACACGCCTGAACCAGCTCCCGCCACAATGTCTCCCATCTGCTCTCTGTCGTGTTTTTTAGCTTCCAGTCTGCTTCACTTCCACCGTTAATATAGGCACAAATTATGCAAACGTGTGACGTGGTGATGCAAGTGTGATGTCACAAAGTCACGGAGTTAAAGGCGGGGCTACTGACGAGGTGTTTCGGGAGCGGCGTTTTCTGTGGGAGAGACGAGCTTCTGTTGGTGCAGATTTTTTTCTTTTTTACTTATAAATACTAAAGGAGAAAAACAAACAAAAAAGCTTTACAGGTCTCCTTTAAAATACTTTATAAACTAAATCTGCAATAAATTACATTCTGTAAGAGCGTCCCTGTCCTGTGAGACACGTATTTCTAACAAACTTTTTATGGTGTCAGGAGAACAACCTTTTCTCAGCTTTGTGAAATGTTCTTACTGATCCAGGCGGGCTTTTAAAGAGTTTATGTCGCTTAAGAAGTAGGAGAAATATCTCAACTCATAAAGGAAAGTAACTAGTGACTTAAATTGTCAGACAGACGTAGTGGAGTAAAGGTATAAAAAAAAACTTGCCTCTGGGATACGGTGGAGGAAATATAACATTGTTTAAAAAAATGGAAATACTCACTACTATATACTTTATTTAGCAGATTACCATCACTTTTTTAATTTTAGAGGAGACGTATTCTGCTTTTCCTTTCCTTCCTGGTGTTATATTTTGCACGTTCTTGTGCATGTAAGAGGTCTGGCAGGTCAAAAAGGTCGAAGTCTGCACCAAACAGAAGCTCCTCTCTCCGGCAGAAAACAGAAATTCATCCTTCAGATTATCACAAACATTCAACATCAACACAGTTGCAGAAACTAAAGTTGTCAGACAAATGCAGTTGAGTAAAGGTACAACAGTTTTCCTCCTGAATGGTAAATCGTCAGGCTCTGTAATCATATCAGGGTTTTCCCTAAAACTAGTATAAGCAGGGAGTTAGTAGAAGAAGAAGAAGAAG
This sequence comes from Sparus aurata, assembly GCF_900880675.1. NCBI lineage: Eukaryota > Metazoa > Chordata > Actinopteri > Spariformes > Sparidae > Sparus > Sparus aurata. Next base: position 29,941,459 of record NC_044204.1, on the reverse strand, counting down.
AAGAAGAAGAAGAAGAAGAAGAAGAAGAAGAAGAAGAAGAAGAAAAGAAGAGCTGTGGTTCAATATGCTAAAAAACAAGCACGACGCGATCGAGCCGTTTGACCAGTACGCTCCACCGCTCCACAGGAAAAACGGGAACTTCTGATCAGCACTTCAGATCGTTACTTTTGGGACAAATAAAAGGTGAGAATGAAGAATGTGTGCAGACATTATTTTTATTTAACTTTCAAGTAAAACAGTAGTCAAGGCACTGAACGAACAAACATATAGTGAAAATAACAAGCCAAATGAAAGCAGTGTAGTGAAGTAGAAGCTAAGCTCCGTGTCAGTGTTGTTAAGGTTAAACTCTGAGACACACACATGATATTCACCAGCTCTTCACACACTCCCACGTGTCTTCTGCCAAACTAAAACCTGTTTTTTGTTTTTTTTTCTTCCCATCAAGGCAACCTGACTGGACAATGAACAACAGGAGGCATTCATCACAGCAGGTTTATGCAGAATGAGGAAGATGAATTCTTTCTTGTTTTGTTTTGTTTTAGTGTAGACGCAAACACGTGCAAATGGGGGCGTTCACCCTGAGAGGAAGTCAAACCGGTGGAGGTCGTTCTCTCTCCCCATCAGTCTTTTTTTTTTCGGGCACTTCGGACGCACTTGGCACGTTTCCAGCACACCTGGCTCGGTCCTGAACACGACCCGCTGCTGATCTCTCAACGCGGCCTTTGTGCACATCTCGGCATGCTGCATTCTTTGGTGGACGGGGGTGTTGTGGCGCCCTAAGTGTTCGTGATCGTGCACGTAAGATAAGTTTCCGTGCACTGAGGGGGGAAAGAGGTGGTAGTTTGTTCTCTAACTCAAGAAAAACACAAAATCATTCCGGTTTTTGTCTGAACGGACTCGAGGTCTTGTTCAGCCGCTCCAGCTTTGATTCTATTCCACATCAGAGAACTTAATTCAGTTTGTTAATTTACAGCCCTCCTCAGGCTGCTTCCATGATGTCTTCGATGATAACTGTCTCCCGCCCTCCCAGCTGACTGGTGAGGTCGGGCTGTTCTGAGTTTTGAGGGTCCAGCAGCTCCAGTGGCTCCTCGGGCACCAGCACCATGGTGGCGGCGTTGGAGTAAGAGGGCGCCGGCTTCCGTCTCGCTTCCCTCGTTCTTTTACGGCAGCAGACGCAGTGCAGGCAGTCGTGCACGTTGTACTTGAAGAGGCGTCTGCAGGGGTGGCAGAACTGGTAGAAGAGCAGCATGAAGAGCACGGCCAGGCTGTAGCCGATCAGCAGCTGGACGGCCAGCAGCGGCGCGCACACGTACTCGTAGAAGTCTGATTTGTGGAAGTACCAGAGCGTGATGAGGATGAAGTTCTCGACAAAGCGTCCGCAGTAGTACATGGCCAGGCGGTCCCAGCGCTGCTTCCTCTCGATGAGCTCTCTGTGGGTGAGGTCCAGCTGCACCGCCGACCAGCAGAAGATGTTGATGCAGGCGTAGAGCAGCGTGAACATGCTCAGCACCACCGTGGTGCCCAGCTTGGAGAAGTTCTTCTCCACGTCCTGCGTCAGCGAGCCTTTCCGGGCCCAGAACTCAGCCCAGGGGAGGAAGAAGAAGAAGAGCAGGTTCACCATCCCGACGAGGATCACCCAGTGCGTGAGCGCCGTGCTGAAGAGGACCAGAGCGGTGATCCGCGTGGCGATCTCCAACCCTCTCCACACGATCATGCACAGGTAGGCCGCGGGGCGCAACCGCACCTTGTAGTCGTCGTACCTGATCTGGATGGCGAGGACGCTGCACACCAGGGCCCCGTATATGACGGAGATCAGGGTGATGATCATCAGAGCGCCTGTGAAACAAACAGAAGGCAGCTGTTCACGTTTCGCGATTATTCTGACCAAAATAATTACAATTCACAACATCATTTATACTTTATTCTTCCAACAATCATCAAAATATGCAAACAATTCTTGAAAATGACACTGAAACATACTAGAATCACTTTACTTTACATTTTAAAAGTAATTTTAAAGCATCACAGACAGGACACACATCTGATTTTAGTGAACAGGATTACCTCGATAATGAAAATTCATCTGAGCCACAAACATGATATTTTCGTACCCGTAACCAGGTGCTGTTAGGCCACACTGTGATCACAGCAGTGTCACAACATGTCGCTGAACAGAAACATACATACAGCGACATTTATTCTGCCGACTGGTCCGAGCGCAGCTGTGCCTTTCAGAGCTGCTAGTCGGCTGTAGAGTCTTATTCTTGTCTTAATGAAGGCCTGACTGTTTGACGCTGCATCCACTGACATTTACTAGTGTCTTCAGTTTGCTTAGAAACATCCCTCTTGCCACAAATCTCCATTTAAAAACAACAATGTGATATTTTCAGTGAACAAAGACATTAAACCCTGACCTCAGACGGATCAGTGGACATGTTAACAGAAGAAAAGCCGGGCGGATCTCTCAGATCTGCAGGGACTGGTCAGCTAGTGGTGCATTTTTATAATATTTATTTACAATATTTTTTAAGAAAATAAGGAGAGAACTGTCTCCCATCATCAGCAAAGGGAGTCAACTCACATCCCAGCCTGGCGAAAAGCAAATGACGGCACGAGAGACGCACCGACAGTAAAGAAGCAGCGCCGCCACCAGCGACACCGAGCTTCTTGGAAAGAAAAATAACAAATTAACTCAACGGAGATGTAACATTAGTGTGTTGTTATATCAGTATTAGTGACACGTGCTAAAAACCTTTCTTTAAAGAGGTTATAACACAGAAAAGATGCTTGGGGTTAGTTTGCCGTGTCAAAGCACTGATGTTGTTGAAGCCATCATGCTCTTAAATATCCTGTTATACATCCAGCACAATTATGATAACCGTGTTTGAGGAGATCATGGCGGGATGGTGTGTAACGGCCGATATATCAGAATTGGAATTGAGGCACTGGTCACGCTCTAAAAGACATCTCCTTATACTACAGCCTCTTAATAACTGTGGAGAGAGATGAGACAGCGACTCAGTAAAAGGACTTATTGGGTTGTATCCATTATTTAAATCTACCATCCTTATTAACTGCACTCAGGCTGGCGGTGGCATTTAATTTGTACTGTAGAATTCGAGGTGAGGAGTCTTGTAGACCTGCCAAACCTCGAAGAATGTCATGATTTGGTATTTCAACCTCGGCGAGAATACAAATAAAGTAGTGATTTTCGAATAAACCCACATAATCGTTCTCACCTCTCACAGGGAGGAAGTATTTCTCCTGGATGGTGGCGTACAGCTGGAGCGTCAGCTGAGGCGTGGAGCCCAGAAACGCCTGGATGACCGCGGTGCGCTTGAAGGCGTTCCTGTGAGTGGCCAGCGTGCGCTCCGATTGGCCGATCTCCCACTCCATGGGCGTCCCCTGCCCCTTCTTCAGGCTGATCTTCCTGGAGATGGTGACGTACGGCTCCTCCCTCTTACCCGCCTTGAAGTAAACCACCAGAGCCTCGAAACACCTGAGGACGCCATGGAGGAGAGAGAGACGGTGAGCGGAGGAAGGTTTCACACCAGCAGAGGGCGGTGGAGTGTTTCGTTTGAGTTACAGGACACCACGATCTGACGCTGTGAGGCCTTAAGTCTTTATATCAACAGTTAATCATGGTGTAAATACGCAAGATAAAAATAGGACGGTATCAATTGCAGCGGCTCGTTTTCAGTCGAGGGATTAAAATGACAGATATATTTTTCCATCACAGACGCAACACTGATCTGATGTACATCTTTATGAATCACAGCCGGACAAACACCAGCACTACACTGAGAATCCACCAGAGGGCAGCCAGAAGACAGAGAACACATCCTGCCCGAGGCCTGGATGTATACACAGAAACAAAGTCTGGGTGTGGTGCTCTTAATGTTTGCAAGGTAAATGCTCCTTGTGTTCGCTCACAGGGTGGAGATCGACACCGTTCATGACGAGTGAAACGTGTTTTTCCACTACTTGAGGTTTCTGTGCAGGAATTGCACACTGCTACTTTAAAAAGGAATTCAACAAATATTGTCAGAGTCAAATTTGACGGTTGAAAGACTTAATCCAAGCACTTCCTGACTGGTTTTTCGAGGCCCTGATGACACAGAAGTTGTTAATTTAATTACAGTACAAAGGTTCAAACTGCCTGGACAGGAAAAGCAAGGTTTCCTCTCCAACAGCCAAATGTGAGCACTGTAATCCTCGACCAACGCTGTAAAATGACCTGCGTGAACACACAGTGCTGCACATCTGCTCTCAGCAGACAAACCCCGTCCTCCGAGGATTCCCACTGCTGCACCGAATCTCACATCACTGTGCAGGAATGTGATCTTTAGCTCCAGAAATCTCCAACCCTGGACATCAGATGTTAAGAATCCCAAAAAGGCAAAAGTACACACATTCTTTACTGGAACATAAGCACAGGCGCTTCTGTACAAAAACAGTGAGTCAAGTTCTATACTCACTGAAAGTAAGAAAGTACAGGCTCTGAAATGTACTAACTGAAGCTCCAGTTATGATAACAAAGCTAGAATCAGTAGGATTTGTCCCCGCTGTTCGATAACGCATCGCAAAGACAGTTGCAGCGCTCCGGACTAACCTTTTTCCTCTCGAAGCAACAGCGCTCCTACTGAAATTTAACATTTTTTCAATCTTAACAGCATTACTGCTAAATCTTTCACAGCTGATTGTTGCGTCTCATTCCCAGGACGTCAAACACCGACATTTTGGATTGGTGAAGCGGCCCGAGCAGCAAAAAACACTGAGAAAATAAGAAAATCCAGGCAGCGAGCTCCCCGTTCCAGTCTCCCTCTCTGTTTACATCTTGTTACATCTGACAGGTTGAAATCCGTCCTGTGATGTTGGGAAGGGGGCGTTCAATGATGCAAAATTATAGCATTTCATAATTACCATACTCATATATAATTTCTCCTGGTGTTTATATTTTTGTACAGTGGAATCGTAGCTATTGCTAATTATTGCTGTGTTTTTTTGTAGTGTACTTGTATCTGTATAGAGGACTGTGGATTCTCTGCTGGTTAAGCACGGAGGGAATCTGCTGAAGCATCATGCCACATGTTGTTTTTAATGTGTCTCTTAATTAAACAGTGTTAATTGTATCCCGGTGTGCGCTGGAATAATGATTCCTTTCTTTTGGTCCACTGTGATTCGCCCTGTACCACCTGCGAACAGAAGAGTTCACGAGGTTTCTAACATTTAATGCCAAATAACATAATCGATAATTCCTCTCAAATGGATAAAACTTGACTTGACTTATATGTTAAAATCTAGGCAGTGAAAGTAAAAAGTTGCCGGATATATAAATACTCAGATAAAGTACAGATACGTGAAACATCTGCTACAGTGTTTGTACTTCCCACATGAATCTACGTCTTCATGGTTCAGCTGTGTGCTGCGCCGACACTCCCGACTCAGCAGTCGGACATTTTCAGACGCTGTTGCTTCAGCTGCTACGTGAATGGAAACTTTGCTTACACACAAGTCCCTGAACTGTGCCTGACCCAAATGTTGGAGCCTGGCAGAGGAAATCTGCAGACTCTTATCTCTCAACCAGCCCATACGCATAACGCTTACAGTGTTTCCTCTCCCAGACTGATAGCCACAGGCAGATGAGAGTCATTCAGCTTCGGTGCACGGTGTCTGTGATCGGGGGAACAGCACAGGCACGAAAACCTGCTTTACTGACATATTTTCCCCTGGAAATCTGGCAGCACAATGAGCCGACGGTATGAGGGCTCTGAACTCGAGCCAGCGTGCACTTAGGATTCTGTAAAGCGACTGAGAGACAGCGAGGCGGACTGAATTTCACTTAGGGGAAGGGAAAAAAACAGCATTACTGATGAATGCATTAGCAGAGAGAATCAATACGCTGACTTCCAGGGTAGCCCTGTGCGGATTTATAAGAGGAAATACAGGCCGCTGCTCTGCATTTGCAGTCTAAACATGCAATCTGTTCCCTCACAAGCGCCGTGGTGTAACAAATACCACATGAAAAAAGAGGAACTGCCTTTTAAACAGAAGTCTAGAGGCTGCTGTGACATCTGAAATACTGCTGTTCTCTGACTAAAGGGTGGCGGGACATTCAGGAAATTCTTTCAGCAGCTCTTTAGCAAGATTTGGTCGCTCGGGATTACCACACAAGGCTCATCAGACTGTGGAGAGTGTCGAACACAAAACAAGAGGCTCCGCATGCCGAGACTAGTCCGAGCTGACGGAGTAATTGAGGAGTTTCTGTCCCTACTTTGGGAGCAGGATCCTCTTCTCAGGACAAGTCGGGACAAGGTGCCAGATTACCTGACCGCCCCCTTTCCTATACTGACTGTCAGGATACTGTGTCACATTTTCTCCTGGTGGAATCCTAAACAACCAATACAAAAAGGTTTCATATGCAGATATTTGTAAAAAGAATTAAAAATGTGAGTCGAAATTCCACTTCCGATAGCAGACGTGTTGTGTTTGTCGGCGCGGCCACAAGATCAGCAATTACACCATCACCGAGACACACAAGAAAACCTCCCATCTGAGCCGAGAGCAGCCCGGAACAAGAAGAGCTGGAAACAAAACACAAGAAGAGAGCGCAGAGCGTACCAGAATGAAACGTTCTGTGATTTGTTTCCTGGCTCTAAGAAGGCACGCATCAGAGACGTGACGGATGATGATTTCACATTAGAGATGCAGCCGGCGCGGTGACACAAACTCTCTCTGATACTGAAAGCTGTTTCATCGGTCACGGCCGTTTTAAATCACTTGCAGGAGCAAAGTGTTCTGAGGTGGAGGAAAGACGTGAACGGGGTCATAAACTAGCGAGCGTAGCTGAGAGATAACAGCTGCTTTTGGTTTCAGCAGCAGGACAAAAATCTGATAAACTCTCATGGTGCTACTGTAGCAGCATGTCTCTGTGGATGGCAGGTTCAGTCCCACAATCACTCGGTCCAGACAGAACTATCTGAACAGCTATAGACGGACTGTGATAGAAACGTGTACAGATATTGTCATAAACATATCTTCTAAACGTCAGCACATCAGTATAATCATTGTAAGCATGTTAGCATTTAGCTTGAAGCTTCACAGCGCCCTGCAAGCAGCTTCCATTCTATTAATTTGTTGTTCTGCTATACCAAACTGATTTTGAGGCTCTCACAAGAGAACTCCACCTATTTAGTATCGCATTCTATGACACTGTTGGACTCTTATCAAAATCGAGGCAGTAAAACCAGAGACGTTGCTAACGTAGCCTGGAGCTGTTGTGTTACAGAGGTTTTCTTCTTACCGCCACACCTCCAGATATTTTTGGTTTTCTAACTTGGAGTGTTCAAGCCGAATGCAACAATGTATCTGACTTCACATCACAGCTCCCAGACCTCTAACCAGACTCTGATCTGTTCATGTAATTACAGCCAAACAAATCACAAACACATAAAATAAAGAAACAATCTCGAAGCTGATCCCTCAGATTTATTTTTAAAGAATTGTGACCAACATGTGTAATTTTGCAGTTGGAAAGTAAATCTGTTTGTGGCCAAACTATGTGACGGTGACACAGTTTCTAAATAACCTCGAAGAATTATTTCGCAATTTAGTGGCACAAAGAGGATCTTAAAAAAACAATGTCTGACACGCACAGAATTTCTTTTATCTTGCCTCGTCAACGTCGTTGTTTGAAGTGATCATAGAGAAAATACTCCAATACTGACAAACCTGCGATAACCTAACATCGGCTGATTTATCTCTACTATCAGTCCTGATAATCATGAAACGTCTCCAGGCCAGTGTATCACACACGACCACTTTGTCTTTCAAAATAAAAGTCTTTTCTATTTGAACTAATAAGTCCCACTCGGGGTGGGCAATCTGACCATGGTAGGCTCATGACCGATCTTGTAGACGCTCACATTCTTCTTTTCAGGTAAAGCGTGGAGATTGCTGTTTTTAAAGTCGTCTTACTTCTGATTACAAACTTCACGTAACCCCACTGACTTGACGGATGTGTTTTATTGGTGCAAATTGAGAAATTCATGAGCTATTTCAAGTCTGGCTGTATTCTGCACATTATCTAAATTGCTTTCGTGTAAAGCTACTGTGATTAAATAGGTTGCGTTTAAATCTTCTGGCCAGATCGTCCACAAAGCCACTTCTCTGCAAGTTCCCCATAACCAAAAAAGTGACATTTAAATTCAGACAACGCGTCCAAGCTACAGATAGCATCACTGACACGTAACGCTGCATGCAACCTGGACATTTGGTTGCATTTCTGTTGACTGACTAAAAGTATAAACAATCTCGAACATGCTCGCTTCAGACTGAAACAGACCCTGAAGCTGCAGGTGGTGTCCTTCAGTAACTATCTCTCGTGTGTTAGTAGATAATTATAGACCTGTGCCTGACCTTGATCCAGTCCAAGTGTGGGAACAGAAAAAGAACCGGTCTGTGTTTTATAGTCCCGATATGTGAAGCGCTTTTGGCTCAAATGTCATTAAATCAGGAATATTGTGAGTCTTGCATTTTATTCTGAAAAGACACCTGTGTTGATGCATACACTACAATACAATATTGAAGATAAGATCACTTCCTGTCTTCTGAAAGGGATTACAAAGAGCTGAGCTTCATTTTTATCTGCATACTTCTTCCTATATCTGCAATCTGTTAAAAATACGTCCCTACTGCACCAGACACTGACAGCTGAACCACAAATCAAGTCATTTCTGTGCCTTTTAGCAACATGTTCTCCAGCGATGCGTTCTTCCTGTGGCATAAAATCCTGCACGCAGCCGAAGAAAAGGTGGAAATTCTTGCCCTTTGAAAAGAGACACGCCCTTCATTTCATTTATAGCGGCTCCTCGGGGCTCACTGCTGACAAATCAAAGTTCACAGAGAGAAAACGGATCGAGGATCAGGTAAAAGGTAGATTTGAATTCAAGAGAACACGACAAAAGAGTCTCCGCCTCTATCTTCTCGCATGAGTCACGCTTCGTCAAACAGGTCTGTCAGCAAAGAACAAACGACGCCATCTAAATAAGAACACCTCCCCCAACAGGAGCAACGTCTCTCTATTTAAAAACAAATACAACATCTATTTGCTGCTCCTGTCACATTCGCTGTGGCTTTCAAGAGTAAAGAAAAAAAAAATAAAGCTGTCTTATTTCCGGCAACATCTTTAACTCCCCTCTGACCTCCCGTCTCCTCCGGAGGTCTGGCAGCACTGAGGCCAGTCGGTGCCATAATCCTGACATGAGGTCATACAACTGAGCGGTACAAGCGATAAATATGTGTTACTAGGGCAGCAACCAGCTCTGCAGAGTCGTTTGACAGACTGGTTTTTTTTTACAGGCATGGGTTCACCAGAGGACGTGACCACACCGTGAGGGAAGATTTCAAATTAAAAGAAGCTCGGGGCTCCTCATAGTTGAAGTCTGTCCTTATCTAACTGTCTGGGCGATGTGGGAGGTTGTTATGTTCGTGTCGCCCCTCCTGTTCGTCATACCGGACAGGCTTTCCATCTGGACTGTGAATCAGTCAACAGCCTGTAATAACAAATTAATGCGGCTCATTATGTTTTAGTTGATGATCTGCAACAGAGCCATGCCAACTGTCAGTCAACATTAGGGCTGGAAAAAAAACGAGTATTTAGTCTATTCAAATGTCAAAAATATTGGAAATATGATGATCAAAACATCACAAATGTCTTCAAATGTCTTGTTTTGTTTGACCGAATGTCCAAAGCTCCAAAAATGTTGCGTGAACAATGAAATACGATGATGGGAAGCTTCAAATCACATTCGAGGGGCTGGGTCACTATTTTTGCTTTGAAAACACTGAAAACTATTAATCCACGGCAAAAAACAGCTGGCGATTATTCTCTGATCACCTAATCGATGAAGTGTTTTCAGCTCTATCCAGCATCCTACATTTTGAAAACAACTCTCAGATCCATAATGATTAATGTCTGCTGCATCACGCCGCTCTCAGAGATCCTTGGACTGCTTTCATGCACTCAAGATTGTGAACTCGTGACTCCATTAACTGCACCGCACTGTAAAAGAGAGCAGCAGGTCCAGTTAGACGGACCGCTGACACCAATACTGATAACAAAGTATCAATTCTGCCAGTAGGAAAATGTCAATACTGATGTTTTCATTGTTGTTTTTTTATCCCCCGTGTGTGACAGATGAACAAAGAAATCTTGATTATCAAAAACATAAAAACTACTGTTAGCTGATTGCTGCAAGTGATTCAATCAATCGTTACACAATCTTTGATAAGAACTTTACAACACACACAAACTGATCACAGGGAGGTCGTGAATCAGCAGCTGATTAATGTGGAAGCTCAAATGTGATGCGACTCATCAGATAAACATCTGCCGCTGCAACTCGGGAATTATATCTTATTTGCTAATTGGAGTCAACAAGGTGAAATCTGCTAATCTTCAGCTTCGTCGATCCAATAATCAAAAAAGACAAAGATGTTTGAACTGTTTTCAATCACGCTCGGATGAGTGAAGGTTTCCACTTTTGTTCTGACTGAAACCGAAACTCGCATCACAACAGCTGCTGATCTCTCAACTGACAAATAGTTGAAGGTCTCAGTGTTTATGGGGAAAACTGAACAATTCCAAACCTCTCATAATAAAAGTTCTAGTTTAGGAAGTTTCTAGGTTTTGTTGTGTTTTGTTTTGTTCTTTTTTAATTGGTGTTTACTTCAAGTAGAACTGAACGTTATGCAAAGAAAATCATACTGATACCGAGATATAAGTCAGAACTTCACTGGAAGACATACAAAAATAATGATGAACAAGCATTTTCCTTGACAGCGACTCTGGAAACCGCTGTTTAAACGCCTGAGATCTCGCTGGTGTGACGGACAGGGAGCGCGCTTTATCTAATCTTCTTTAATGAATCAATTTATAACCCCAACGCCTTTTTGTCCTTTGAATTACAGCGTATTACTCATGGTTGACTAGCTGAATATCATGAACACGGGTAACCAAGGGCTGCGTTCATCAACAGTAAACATACAGAAGACAAAAATAAGACGAGCTATAACAAACAACTCACTGGTTTTACATCTATATTTGTATTATAATACTCTGCAGTATACTACTATACCATACTGTATTGTGTAGTTTCTGTGGAGTTTGAATAATGTTACAGGATATTCTGCTTTTTCTCTCATTTTACATGAGAAAATGGAAAACTAGTCAACTGCTTATTTAAAGTGGTCTGTTGTGACACATTTGGGTTTTGCCTTTATGTGATTTCTATAATATTTCGATTAACTGTTCATCCACACAAACCTGCTCGTTGGCTGAAAAGCTGGACAAACATGGAATGATTACTTTGCGTGTTGCAGACTATCAGGATTTACACTGAATAGTCCTTTATCATGCCGGCCACACCCATCACCGTGGCCCCACCTGACCCCGTCCCTCCGCGTCACCCACCTTATGACTGGGCCCATCAGCAGCAGGTGCAGGAAGAGGACCAGGGGCCGGTCCCGACCCAGGTCCCTGTGGATGAACGTCAGCGCCAGCTGTATGAGCACGGCGGGCAACAGCATGAAGGTGATGGTGAAGCCTAGCCAGATGTTGTCTTCGGACTTATGGTACCTGCTGCAGAGCACGGCGGCGGTGATGAACTCCGCCAGGTAGAGTACGGTGGCCAGCACGACGCTGAAGGGCGCGTGGACGTGGCTGTGATTCACCACCAGCATGACCCCGTTCTCCACCACCACCGAGGGGCACTCCTGCGGGTCCAGGTCCGAGATGTCCCTCTCGTGCTCCTCCATGGCCACCTCGCTCATGATGTTATCTGCGTCTCGAGCGGGGGAGTAACGACTTCGGAGGTCGCCGGCGTTTCACCGAACCGCGCTAGAAAAACATGACTTTTAATATTTCCGTCCCTTGTTGCGTCGTCTCTCCCAACTTTCCACCAAGTTGATCATCGCTAGTTTCACATTTGCTCTCGCTCAACAACTCGGCTGCACGGCCAAACACTTGACTAGCCAAATCTTTTTGTATGAACCGTCGTACGTGGCGCCACCACCCTCGTTTAATCTGAACGACACCACCTCACAGTCCGCAGCGGCATCAGCGCGGACACCGGGGGAGTTCAGCCGCGTCATCAGTCGGTTCATAACAGACAGTCATCGTCACAACTCGCGGAGGTTTCTTTTCTCTGTCGCTCAAAGTTTGATTCAGTTTGTTGTTCCTGGTTCAACACACGCCGACGTCTCCTCCAGAGTCTGACTGCAGACTGTGGGAGGTTTTGCGGACTTGTGCGGCTGTTGTCAGCTCGTGTTTCCAGACTGTTGACGCGCTGACATTAACGGCCGCGGCAAGCGAGCCAAAAACACAGGGGGCGAGACCGGAAGTGAAGGGCGGCCGCCTTCAAAGTAAGAGAGATAAGATAAAACAAAACGTCGCTCATCACTGAAGACGTTTATATATGTATCATCTGTAAACACAGAATTATTCTGTATATATATTCTGTCAGAATATATATATATACACACATAAATAAACATACAAGGAACAATGACTGGCTAGAGCTACTCTGGAAATAAATATATAGGCATACATACTAATGTACATATGCCTACTAAATTAAAAATGAAATAGAGGGGAATTAAAGAGTCGTGTAAACAGTGTTATATACTTACTCTTTATTGTAGTTATTTCAGATGAATTTTGAAGTCTCTGAAAATGTGTTTCTGTATTTATACAACAAATAGAAAAAAAAAAGAAAATGATGATTATCGTATCTGATAATCGGTTGACCCATTATATACAGTTTATACATACATTTAATTATATATATAATTTACTTTACTTGTACTTTTGATATTTAAGTACATTTGATATCAGATTATTCGGGACTTTTACTCAAGTCCTGTTTGTATGGGTAAGTTTCACTTTTATCAAAGTCATATTTCAATAGGATATCTTCCCAAGTACGACTTTTGTACACACTGGCTATGGGCCTAATACTACTACTACTACTACTACTACTGTCAAAGGTCAACGTCATAAAGTTTCAGAGACTTTGAAGTCCATCTATTATAACTACAATTATTAGTAAGAAAAGAGAAGGATTTAGTGTTAATTGAGAGGAACACTGAGGTTTATTTTTACATTTCTAACTAACTGACACTGATACAATGTGAATGCACTGTAGTTTTTTTACATACAATATTTGGCCCGTCCAAATGGAAGCACTTTGGAGGGCGAGCACACAGAGATCAGTTTCTCTGCACTTCCATTTTTAGTTTACACCAACAGGGCGGACTTGGCCTTGTTATGGCGACCTGCAGGCCTGTGAGTGAACAGGTGCAGCATACACACACACAAACACACACACACAAACACACGCCCACAGATTGAATCAGCTACTGAAACGTCACTCCATCTTCCATCAAACACAGACATTTCCTCATTATATTACTGTTAAAGCTCCGTGACTGTTAACATTTTGTGACCCAGGTGAACAGAACTAGTTTGATGTTTGCTCGGCGTCTAATGCTGTTTGCTCAGCGTCTGAAACACACATCTGTAGCGGCACACCCACACTTTCCGTCGCAAAACAATTGTCTGGGTTATTGTCCTGTTTTATTTTACTGGAGAGATCAGAATTCAAGACACATCCAGGATGTTGGATGTTACTCTGCTGCTGTTTCCTCTCCAATGACATAAAACAAAACCAACAAAGGGAGCTGCACTGTACAGTTTTAACACTCCTGATCCCAAACATGCTGACCTCTACGCCCATTCAGATCTCATCTAAATCAGTGACATCACCCTGGCACTGTGAAGGGGGGTCGACACAGCTTGCGAAAGGCTCGTCATTACTAATGCATGTGATTGGTGAAGCGTTGGTGTGGGTCAGTGACTTCAGACTGCAGAGGCTGTGTGCTCCGTGGAGCCCGGGGGAAGTGGGAGACGGAAACCTCATTACTGAGCAGCAGACATGCTGTATACAGTGTTACCGGCCAATCAGGTCAGTGAAAGGCTACACTGCCGGTCTCTGTTTAAAATTCTTTGCAAGTGACAGAAATAAACAATTCCCCCTGCCTTTTGGGTTTGAACGACTTTAAAGGGATAGTTTGACATTTTGGAAAGCGTGTCTTCGCCTTTGTGCAAAGAGATAAATGAGCACATTGACACCACTCACACGTCTGTATGGTTTAATATGAAGAAAACAAAATTTTAAAGGTGCACTACGCAACATTTTTAAAGGGCTGTAAACAAAGAGACAGAGCTCTTGACACTAACAAACACAAAAGTCAACAAAGGAGATATTCTTACACTAAACCAACAAATACAAGATTTAAAGTTTCTCTCTTTTACCAAACTAAGACTAGCAACAGGTAGATAGTGATATCAGAGAGTATTAAGCCCAATATGAGCAGCAGTGAGTGGTTATGCTGCCCCCTGTAGTTTAGGAAGAACCTTTTAAATTCTGACCCTTTCCTGCAAATGACACCTTTTATAGCCACATGTTTATGTTTGTATGTGTGGACATTAGAGCAAAACAGGCTGATAGTTTGAGTCCTAGGGTTCAAGTTTGTTGGACTAAATAATCAAAATTTGCACTAAAAAAAAGTTACTTAGTGCACCTTGAATCCAAAATGGAGAACTAATTGTAAAGCAGCGATGCATCATGTTGCGTGGGTCGTGTCTGTGATGTCTTGATGACCCAGTCACTTCCTCTCAGCTGGCTGCCTGCCACATGATCATTCAGAAAATCACAACATGTCTTTTATCTATCTACTTTTTTGTACACATTCAACAGACCAAGTATAAAGTCCACGTTAGTGAACTGTAGAGGCTGATAAGTTTGCTAGTCCTTTCCCTCTGTTGCAAGTCTTTATGCTAAGCTAGGCTAACCGTCCTGCCCGCTTTAAATCCAATAATTATACAGTTGAATATTTATCTTATAGATATAACGAAGGTTTTGATCATCTGAGCAAATGCTACGCTGTGCTGAAGTATTCCCTTAGTGGTAATATGTTATAGCACAGACTGCAAAGTAATCTGACTGTAACTCATATTGCAAAATCAGCAGTCTGGGGTCTTTGAAGCATGTTTGCAATGTGGTGAACAGGAGCAGAGAGGGGTGTGGTCCTCAGCTGCTGCTGTTTTTTATTTTTGCATTGAGTGTGTGTGTGTGTGTGTGTGTGTCAGCTGACACAGGGCTGTGGTCAGAGTCTGGGATGCGTCTACTCAGCAGAGCCTGACTGGATGTTGGTTTAATGACATAATAAGATAAAGCCTCCACACACAACAGCTGCTGCAGGTCTCTGGAAGCTGTCGTCAACATTTATTCAATTAAAGTATAATTTGGTTACAGCTCTGCTCCTCAGTCCACTGTCCATTTTTTTTTTTTTTTTTTATTGACCTGCACAAACATCATTATGTAAGCAGAATCGGCTGTGGATTGATACGTAGAGGCCGCAGATGGAAACATGTACGTTCAGCTGTAAGTAGGTTGAGATTTAGCTGCAGAGGTGACGCAGCTCAGCCTTTCAAGGACAACAAAACAGAGCCACGGTTTTATTTACAGAGATGTTAAGATGCACAGCTGCCGCCAGTGAGAACAGAACTTGTGAGTATGAGGCCATCTAGTGGCTCATACTGGCTTAATTACCGTATTAATATCATTATGCAATATGATGATCCTCTCAGTGACAGCATGTGGCACCCTCAAAGACATGGAAGAGTTTTCGTAGTGCCTGACTCTCCTGTATTGTTCTTCTTACCTTATTCTAGCAGTCAGCATCAAGTGCCATACATCACCTGTTTCAACAGAGCTTCACATTTCAGTCTGGCTCATTTTTCTTTGTCTCAGAATGGATGAATTTACCAGAATTTTAAAAAATGCCAGTCAAAATTTGGTGTTTTTTGTTTCAACTCAGACGGAACCTGAGGAAGTTTAGTGTTTTTATATTTACAAGATGTACTTGATCTTTTTAGACTTTCATATGATTTTTTTTTCTCTGCATCTGACCTTCCCCAAGCAAGTTACGGCCATCTATGATCCTTGAACACCCAAACAAGACATGTGTTGTACCTGAAAAGCTGAGAAGACCCCCTTCATGTGATATCATATGGAAAGGATTAGCGATACAAAAGTTATTAAACAATTTTGAAAAATAGCTGTTTTTCAGTTTTCTGATTTTCTTTGAGGGTTAAAATTGCGGTCTGATAATTGTTTTGATCTCTTCTGAACAAAATTTGTATCTATTATTGATAAAATGAGCTATTATAAATAAACCTTACCTGAAATAAACAGTTTTATTTTCTATTCTTTATTATTCACACTAAATAATATTTTGTTTAATGAAGTTTTTCTTTTATGTTAAAGGAACAACGCTCGCTGATCAACAAGAAAACACCTCTAAATGAATTTAATTTCCATCTGTTGCCGCTTGTCAGACGTTACAAAGGCAACATAATAGTAGAATAACATGACATATCTTCACACAATAGATAATAATATAATAATAGCACACCACACACCCACCAGTAACTATTAGTATACACACAGTAACATGATGGATACAATCCACAGTGACATCCACTTGTTATTTGTGAAACGATCACATCACATCTAATTCAAACCAAGAATAAACAGGTCCTCTATTGTGGGCTTTATTTCTAGTTAAAGCTGTCTATACTCGTGTCAGATACATCCTAGTGTGACATCAACACAGTTAGGATGTAATTATCTCCTAGAAAGTGTTTGAAGTTCAGTGCAGTGCAGCCTAAATGTGTCCAGTGTCTCTTTGTGCTCCCTCAGGAGCAGGAGGTCACAGATTACACCATCAGACACATTTAGTTCTCCAGGAAGTTGAATATACACCTTAATTAGGTGTATTTAGAGATGAACCACGCCATCCAATGGGATTGGTGATTGACTCAGGTGACTCTGGGATTGGCTGAAGCACCATAACAACATCGCGCAGCTTGTACCTCCCACATGGGGTGACTAGGGGCTTAGTGTGAGCCTGATTAGTTCTGTAGCTGCTGGGCTAAAGATGTTAGTAGAGAGGAGCACACAAACAAATGCATGGACGTAGACTTACTTCTGTGAGTATTCTTTACATATGTACTAATTTATTAAAGTTTTACAACTATTAAATGTGATTTAGTCATTCTGTGGCATCAGATACAGGAAGCTTAGTGCTTATTGATTTGCTGCATTTGTCAACCATGTGCACTGTTATGCATTGTGTTTCTTTAGACATTGATGCAGGAATATGGAAAAAAAATACAACATTACTATCAATGAGTAACACAAAGTAATCTACTGTAGTTTAAACCTTTTGCAATTTCACTGGGTAATTTTTGTGCTTAATATTCCAGTTTCTTGTGTTTTGGCAATAAATAAAATCTATCTATCTATCTATCTATCTATCTATCTATCCTTTCTGCTGTCACTTAAATCAGTCTGTATAGTAACATATTTACATATATTTGTCTGGCAGTATGGACCAGAATCTAACATGCATTTGGATGAAAAAGCATCTTGCTAATCATTATCACACTACAAAATGCTTAAAATTATGGAATTTTAAATGAGGTTCTGCATTGCGCAAACATACTTGTGAGGAAAAATATAAAATATATATCATTTTAATCTCTGCATACAGAAAACATATAAATATTTCACATTCTAACTTGTAAATGTCTCTATGCCGTCACAGCAAATACTCTACTCAAACATGTAAACTCGCACTCAGGTGTAAATGGTGGTCGACCACTGCACTGTCTTCTTTAGCCAAAACAGATATGGGTCAGCTTGTTGACTACACTGTAAAAACAGGCCACTGTAAACTGGCTTTAGCAGATTACAGAGCCTCAGCAGATACACTGGACAAAGGACTGAAAGATCTGCCGGTGTTTTTTTTTAGCACATGGCCTCATCCACACCTGCTGCCTGTGTATTACACAGCTAGAGAGGACTACTCATAGTTTCACATGGAGAAGAGCTTACAGGACTCATGCATCATCATCAGCACCGAACAAGATGATATCAAGACTAGTTAACAAAGAAAAAACATAAGATTGACAGCAGAGAAATACTTTATTTTTTTATTCTGATTCTTATTATCAGTACAAGAAACTAAGGCAAAATAATCTTTGACATTAAAGTGGGTTTAACAATGCTAGATTACAGCTAGAGTTAAATCCTGGAGACTTGAGAGACACACTTGGCAGTAAAATCATTGTCTGGATGTCTGACCATCTGTAGACCTGACTGTGAACCCCCAGTGACTCAACCGACCGGGCCTGTGTGTGTGTGTGTGTGTGTGTGAGTCACACTAAAGCCTGCCATCTGTTTGTAGCTACCAGTTCCAGAGAAGATGGTGGCCATTGTGCACACCTTTCTCACCTCAAGTAAGCATGTTCAACCTGATGAGCAACTGCTGCACCTGGGTCTCGAAAATACAGGAGCCAATCAGGTACGGATGACTCGCGTCTAGCATTAAAGATGCAAAATGTAAGGATCGACCACGTGTCAAACTTATACTCAAAAGAAATAGGTGGCAGCAAAACACCAGAATAGATGCTAACTGCTGCTAACTGTAGCTGCAGTTAGCTGGTTAGCTCAGTTAGCTGTTGAGCTAGCAGGCCAGAGTGGGAGCTCGAGGCAGCGGGGGAGAGTTGATGTTTAGTCTGCTCTCTTTGGGCCGAGACGAGGCAAGGCTAGCTAGTTAGCATGTTAAATTCTGTTGATATCTGCGTAACCACATTCTATGGGCAATTTATAAAAGTTTTGAATGTTTTCAACTAAAACTCTGAGAGACTGCACCTTTAGATATATGATGAATACAAAAAAACATATAATTTCTGCATGAGCCTCATATTGAATACATTCTATGTAAAATAAAACAGAACAGGTTTAGGCTTAAGCCTAAGCTTGAAGTAAATATTTTTAGTCTCATTCCCAATTTGTCAAATAATGACACTTTGGGACTGTATGTCAGATCGCTCCCTCATCCCAGTTGAGAATGAGACTCAAAAAAACTTGTCAAATTCATTAACCAATGATCCTGATGGTTGGCAAATAATAAAATATTTTGCAATTCTATTTTTCATCTCAGTTGTTTTTAGAGAAAACTACACAAATCACACTTACATCTTTCCTTTTTTTTCCATTTGTAGTCATGTGTAATTAGATTTTGTATGTCATGCACAGTTCACTGATTCCACCTGGTTTCCTGGTTTCCGTTTTCATTTCTGTGCATACTTCTCTGCAGGAAAACAACCATTCTGGTGGTTGGTCTTGACAAAGCAGGAAAAACCTCCTCCATCAGAGGGATGTTGAGAGGTAACTCAACAGCGACTGTAAAACTGGATTAGGATTTAAAGTTCTCAGAGTCGAGGCACAATAAATGATCTGCCTGTGTTTCACTTCAGTCCCCCATGGTGTGGAATCAGGACCCACTCAGGGCTGCATCCGCAATGAGCTGAGAGTGGAGAACTACCTGGTCACCTTGTTGGATGTTGGAGGATCAGCAGAGTCGAGAGGAGCCTGGAGGGAGCTCTCCGGAGAGGCCCACGGGATCATCTTCGTGGTGGACTCCAGTGACAGAGGGAGGATAAAGGAGGTCAAGGAGGTTCTCGCTGACCTGCTGAAACAACCAAGAGTGGCAGGAAAACCAATATTAGTGTGAGTGTGTTCAACTGTCAAGTGTTAAGAAACAGAGTGAACAGTGCCCCCTGGGGGCTAATGAGAGGAAATGCTGTGATAACTCATCTGCACAGCTGAAATCTGAGTCACTGAAGGCTTGCTGTGGTGAATGGTTTTGTTTTCAGGTTGGCGAACAAACAGGACAAAATGAACGCATTGCTGGGAAGTGAGCTGATTGAGATTCTGTCACTGGAGACGCTGGTCAACCAGAGCCGCTCTCTGTGCCATATCGTAAGTCATAAATCATAAATCCCCTGAAACAGACCACACATGCACAGAAACTGACCTTTTTATCTTATTTATCATTCCATCTCTCAGGAGCCTTGTTCAGCCTTGATGGACCTGCGGCGCTGGTCGGACAAGAAGACTCTGCGAGGCCTTCGCTGGCTTCTGCGCGCTGTTTGTCTGGATTACCCTGAGCTGTGTACTCGTGTGGCCCAGGACAGCAAGAGGCCTCTGGAGCCAAGAGAGAGAGAGAAGACGTGGAAATCAGAGAAAGTACGGAGAAAAACCAAAGGGGAACGGTAAGAAAAACTGTACGGATCAACATGAAACTAAACTTGACAGATAACTTAATCTGAGCTTTAATGTAATGTTTTCCTCCTTTCAGAATGAGATCCAGCAAGTCCGATCTTCGCCATGTTCATCGGCCAAAAGACAAGGAGAAGAAACCCAAGGGTGAAGGAAAGCTGCAACCCATCCGAAACATGCTGCAAAAGGTTTGGCGACGATCTTTTTCCAACTGTTCTCTGTGGCCCCTTTTTATTAGGTTCAGCTGTGAAAATCGAATGCAATCAAACACAACAGCTCGGCTATGAATTCTAGCCTCACTTAGTTGTGATGAACTCCATCAAAGAGGTCACCATTCAAAGAAAACGTAATTGTATTATCAAGGTTGTGGTTTGCAGTGGTGTTTGAACGGAACTGTGTTTCTTGTGCGTCACAAACCATGAAAAAAGCAGAAAATCCTCACATTTAGGAAGATGGAACCAGAAAATGTTACATGCAATTGACTGAAATGATTAATAGGTGATCGAAAAAGTTGGCAACTAAGTTTTTTTTTCAATCGATTAACCATTAATCAACTAATCCTTTAAGCTCTACACCTATTTAAAGTAGTAAATGTGAAGAATATTTCTACAGACAGTCTCTGTTGTCTTTATTTGATGGAATCAGCTTTTTCACCTGCAGGCTGTAACTGACTATTATATTCTTTATCGATTAATCTGATTATCTTGTCGATTTATTGACAGTCCTGATCGGTTTATAAATATCATCGCCATTGGCATGAGCCCAAACTGGCATCTGAAAATGTCTTATTTTGTCAAACAACTGGAGACTCAGGAAACCAGCAAAATATTCACATTTGAGAAGCTGAACAAGATAATTTTGGTATATTTTTTAGTTAAGGAAAATCAAACAAAAAAATTTGGTATGGATACACAGTAAAATGAATGTTGCAATAAATAAATGTTGAATTAAAGGCCGGCTGCTGTTCACAGGAAACTACTCTGAAAAAGAAGCTGAAGACAAAGAAGAAGAAAAAGCTGGTTGAGGTCAAGGAAGCTGAAAAGAATCGAGAAGAAGCAAATGATCAGGAGGAGGACGAGGAGGGTGATGGTAATGAAGGAGAGCAAGAAAACTCCGGTCACCGAGAGAAAGCCAGCAGTGCCCTGATCCCCCCAAAGAAGGACAAACCAAAAAAACGCAAAACAAAAGTAAAAGAAGAGATGCTAGATGCTCCAGAGTCACCTGAGAATGACGAGAAGCCGCTCAAAGGTAGAAATCAGTTGTTAATGTTCTATATATTTTCTTTGTTTGATGTTGTAACAATGAAAATCTAATATTTCTTTTGTTTTCTGTCTAGTTAAAGGAGAAAAGAAGAAGAAGAAGAAAATTGTCAAAGTGAAAAGGAAGAACAAGATCAACACGGAGGAGATGCCTGCAGCTTACTCTCAGCCTGTAGACCTGTCTGCAACCTTTGGTGAGCCTCATCCACTTCTTCCATCTACAAATCAAATACAATAACAGTTTGGGCTCTGAAATAGTGAAAATCGGCTTCGATTTTTAAAAAAAAGATGACCCTGTCTCCCGATAGATCTTTACCGAAAAGCAATACTGGCTCTGAAGGAACGGCAGGATCAGGGACAGTGAATCGTGGGACCTGAGTGAAGGATGTGGTGCACGTTCAAACTACATCGCTTCACAAAAACTCACACCTTTACAGTTGACTGCTGTGTCTTTATGGCTCTCTGTAGACAGTCACTTGAGACCTGATGCCCTGAACCTTTGGAGCAAAAACTGCAAAGTCCACTGTGTAGTGAAGGGCAGGTCTGTGTAATCAGGTAATGATAGAAACATTAAAAATGTCAAATAAAACATGAAATACAAATACAAAGATATATATCTAGATTTGAAAAAAATGTTTTATGTGTCTGGCCAAATTATTAAAGGAGGTTGTGTTTGTATGAATCTATGCAATTTTGATGTAAGGGAAACTGAACTGAAATTGAACGGTACCCCCATTTTTTTTTTTTTTTTTACAATTGCTTGAACATTTTCCTGTCATGAACAGACAAAGTATGGGACAATGTTGTCACTGTGAAATTGTTTAATAAACGTTTTTGTCACTACTTGCAAGTCTTCCGTGTTTACTGTTCGTCACAGCAGCAAAGTATGTGTGCTACAAGTTTTTAGATTTAAAAAATCAAACAGAGCGAACAGAGAACAAGATTGTTCAGCTGAATGTAAAACTTCAGCTCCAACGTGTACTCGTTCAGAGACATTCATCTATGGCGGCCTTCCAGTCGCCTTGACTATCTTCCACAATCTACAATTCCATTTCCTATAAAGTCTGGAGGAACTGTATTTACCAGATGGCACCACAGATATGAGTCTTAGTGCTGCAGCTTCTGGCTTTGGCAGCTGTTCAGTTTCATCGATAATGACTGTTCTGTCCTTGACTTCAGTAACGAGAAAAGATGTTAAATTGACTTAAGATTAGTGCGACTTCTGTGCTGATCGTAAGTTTTCCTTTGAAGTCAAACACAGCACAAAAAAGCTCTGCTGAAGCTTAAGAGTGTCTCATTGGGTTTTAGCTGTGGCTTTACATGCTTTTTGTGAAGCATCCCTGGTTTAAGTGTATCATAGAAAACTTTGGAATTGGGGATAAAACATATTGTTCAAGGTTTGTTTGCCTATGAAACATTTTTAAAAAATGAATCAAATATTTAACAGACTTGCTCAGATGAAGGAGGGTTGAATAGAGCTCGTCCTTGACTCTGAAATCCTCAATTCAGCACTCCACTTATTTAGAGCCACGGTTGCTAGGATACAGACTAAATACTCTTACAAATTAAGAATAAATTGGGAACACAATCAAATTCCTGAAACAGGCTCTGCTCATATTTTTTGCCATTTTAGACTTTTATTATACTGCACCACACTTAATGAGAGAAATATCTTTTAAAATCCTTTTTGATTTGTGCCATGAATTTACCTGTATGATGTTCAAATCGAGAAAGTTGCAGTTTTTTTACAGTAACTAAAAAGTAGTGTTATAAGCAATATATTACTCTACGCAGACTGTGATACTGTAACGTAATGTATTACTTTAAAATGAAGGTAAAGCGTAATATGTAATAAACTGCATTTTGTACGTGAATCGGCAATTAACTTGATCAATATAAATTTTTTGGGTCACTGGTTCTTTTTTAAATACATATTTTTAGGGTATATATAGTATACACCTATTTTTTTCACTTCTTTTCTTTTTTTGTATTATTATGTCTACTCCTGTCTCAATACATTGACAGCGATGTAAAAACCAAAGACACATTACTTGTAAGTGAAACCATACTTAGCTGTAAATCGTACAGCTGTGTCTCTTGTCTCCTGCTCATGGATGCAGCGCAGAGAAGGGAACCATGGACTTATAACTTTTTAAATATTTTATTCAAGAACTTCGAAGACATAAAAACAATCTGTACAAGTTCAAAGTTCCCATCCGCCCTCAGCACAACCAAACAAAACAAAACAAGACAAAACACAAAAAATACAGTTTAGATGTTGTCGCTATTTTATTCAACACTTCCAAGTGGACACTTCAACCATCAAAATGTGATGCTTTCAGCTAAAGGCGCAAAAATATCCTCCTATATAAGCACGCAACCCAGCTTACACCCACATCTGGAGTCTATACATCACCACACTCGACAGCTATTACCTTTTGGGACTCAAAGCCAAGGATGAGACAAAAACAAGACATAACTGCTGCGTATCCCTGTCAATATTGGCACCAGGATTATGTCCAAAACAACATTCCTAGAAGGCTTCAGTGTTATAAGGAGTCGGTCCATTAAAAGTTGTCCCATGTGCAGTATTTCTCCACTACTTTTTGACTGATTGATTTATTTTTGGAGTTCAAGACAGAAAACATAATCCAAAGGATAACACTTATTTCCAACATGGTCCTCGGTGTCAACACATAAGACACAAAAACACAGAAAACAAGAACACTGACATACTATCAGACAAAATCCATAAAAGAAAAAAACAAATTACTAAAAGTTATGAGAAAAATAAAATATATATCCAGTAAAAACATAAATAGGGCAAGTATAGACATGACTCATCATACATTGTTCCATAAAAAGGCCTGATTTGTAAAAGACCGTTGACAATTTAAAAGTTTGGTGACAGGTGGCAAATTGTTCCATAACAAGATACCAGTTTAAATAAAGGTACTTGTGGCTGCACTACAGATGTTCAGTGGAAGTCAATATATTATTATTATTATTATTATTATTATTATTATTATTATTATATTTAAAATCTGTAACTTAAAATCTGGGCAAACTTTCAAGCCATTTCATTTGAGAAATAATAAATAATAAATTTAATTATAAACATATAATCTGGGCAGAAGTTGGATTTGTTAAAAATGAGTAAAGTATCAATGTTTTTTGAGAGTGACATCTTTCTGAAGCATTTCTTTAAAAAAAAGTATTTCTGTATAATCAAGCCAAAATGCAGCAGTATGGAAACAATACTGTCCCCTAACAGTCACATAAGAGCATCTGTTGATTAAATCAGGGAAAATATGACAAATATAGTGTTTAGCAGGACTTTACATCTGTAGAATTGTGAAACTGGACCTATGGACCAAGAGGGGACCAGCGCGTCGCCATCTTTGCGGCTGCTCCCGAAGCCCCGCCCCCCTGGTGCATCTTCACCGGGAGAGGAAAGAAAAACCGTCCGCCTCTCATTCACTTCAGTGGGAAGCGACTGCTGCACGCACGGTGGCGAAAGATGGCCTCACCAAGGACAATAACCATCGTGGCTCTATCTTTCGCTCTGGGGTTATTCTTCGTGTTCATGGGGACCATCAAGCTCACTCCGAGGCTCAGCAAGGACGCGTACAGTGAAATGGTGAGTAAACCGTCGCGATGCTGTGCCCACATCTGTGTGTGTGGGGGGGGGTAAAGGCCATTGTTCGGGGCTCAGGCTGCGGACGCGATGGGCTCTCAGGCTCGAGTAATGAGAGGAGATGCTGACCTAAATAATCAAAGACGAGGGAAAATGGATTCTGTCGATATATAACGTTACATTAACCTGCCACAGCATGAAGCATTATTTAGATTCCTGTGTATGAAATGATGAAACATGCTCCACCGTTACTGCCTGTTACTACACAGTTAGCACACATGCTAGTCATGTATGTTTTAAGGTTACACATCTCTGAATCGGTACAGTCACCTAACACAAAACCGAAATGTGCCAGCCGTTAGCGAGCAAACGTAAAAAACAAACAAACAGGGATGATAGTGAAGGCTACAAATCCACCATGCCTTCTTAATACATGCTGTGACTTTAGTTCGTATTAAACACCCCCTATAATCATCGTATTTTCTAGGTTATAGCTTCCTCGCTGTGGCCTCATAAACGTGTAGCAACATTAGCCGCTAAGCTGTTTGTTTAATATGAAGAGCAACATAACGGCTGAGGAGCAATGGCGGCGCATTCGAGCAATTTCTGTGAGGTGCACCTGTCGTTGCTGATGTTGTGGAGGATGATAGCCGCTGTGGATAAATACTTAATGCTAGAAATCAGAGCAGATATCCTCAGAGCATACTTTTATCATATTTGTATGTGTTTATAGGTTGAGTAAAAGCCCAAAGATGAGTCGTGCCACCATGAGATCATTCTGTATGAGTGTTCAACACTTTGGGATAGTGACCTCACACAGTCCCTCAGTTGACCCCATTAAGAGACACCCCATGGATGTTTGTGTGACTTCACTTAAATGTGAGATATCTAAAAACAGACCTCTTCTTCCTTCCAGAAAAGGGCGTACAAGAGCTACGCCAAGGCACTGCCAGGACTGAAAAAGATTGGGATCAGCTCGGTCCTGCTTCGTAAGATCATCGGCTCTCTGGAGGTGGGCTGCGGCGTGGTGCTCACCCTCGTCCCCGGCCGGCCGAAGGATGTGGCCAACTTCTTGCTGCTGCTGGTCATGCTGGCCGTCCTGTTCTTCCACCAGCTTGTAGGGGACCCCCTGAAACGCTACGCCCACGCTCTCGTCTTCGGTATTCTCCTGACCTGCCGACTGCTCATTGCCCGCCAGAGCGAAGACCGGCCGGAGAGAGAGGACAGCAGAGAGGAACAGCACATCAATGACCAGGAAAAGAACAAGGTCAAGCAGTCATAAGATCCCCTTCTACTTCTCCTCCAAGCTACAACAAAGGGAACCTGGTGCGCCTCCATGGATTGTAGTAATTAAAATTTTGAAGGAGTCACTCCCAGATATAATACCCCTCACACACATCTCGTGTCCCGTCCAGCCGGCAGACTGATTTAATCTCACCTGCTCCTCTCTCTGCACTCTTAATGTGAAACTGAGAACTCCTGACCCGTCCATCCTCTACATAACCTTGGGACAATCATACCTGTGGAAACTGTGATGAGCTCGGCTCATTGTCACGATAGTCGACCCATTTCTTCCCCAACTTCAGTCCAACACTGTGTTAAATGTGTTTGTGTTCTTTGTTTTCAATCAAATGTGAATTCATTTACGTTTCAAGTTGATTTGAGAATGCTGTTTTTTCCTGAAAGAATCTTTGTAGCTTGTTTTTCTAATTTGTTTTTATACTGAAGGTGGGAGAGACTGGTAATGTATGAACTACAATAGTCAAAGCATGTTTCATTTGGTCTAGAGTACTGAACATAAACCAAAATGAGCACTTTGAAAGGCATTTTGTACTAATTATCAACAACTATTACATATCCATGTATTATTTTGGTGCAGTCTTACCAGCAGGCTATTTTAGAAAGAAAGACATTGATAAATTGTGATACATTTTTGCAGAAGTATGCATGAAATCCTTCCTCCCTGGTAAAATAAGCTGTATACCCCCTGTCTCCTTTCAGTTCAGTCACCACAGTGAATTCGTTTAGCTGGAAAGGACAGCAGTTGCTGCCTCAGGTGTCTGCTGCAGACTTGTGCAGCAGAACAAAACCAAATCCAAAAAAGTCTTTTTTGTCTGTTAAAATGTTGAATTTTACCTTTTGTAATGCACAGCTGAAGTCTTAAACCTATTCACCGTCTCTTAAAGGTTTTGCTCATCTGTTTGGTTTTAATTTAAATAAAATATGAAAAGCATTCCTATTAAGTTTCTGTTAAGGGATGAAAATTCAGTTGAAAATTCTGTCAGTTTTGAGATTCACAGTATTTCTGTAAATGATATACTTGAAATAAAGAATCGGAGGTGAGACTGACCCAGTGTTATTTGTTTTATTAGCGCTCTTGTCTGTCATGGAGTCAAAGTTAATAATTAACCCCTCCCTAAATTTGCATTGGGTGCTGTTGCGTGATAATTCTGTTGTCAAATCTTTATATAACTTCTGTCAGTCCATGTCAAGGGGCACAGTGCAGAAATTGAACATTTATCAGATTTGGCATGAAATAAGTGGAGTTATGGGGCAACTGTATCGTAGAATAATTTAATTGTGTCGTTATTTTTTTAGATATACTTTTTCTGAGTATGCACCATCCTTTATTTCTCATGTCTGTCACTTTCTGACAGTTTGGCTTTTGGCGTTCAAACAGTTGGGATCAGCAGTGGCCAAACTTTTTTTCCCTTGCCAAAGCAGAAATGGTTATTTGTGTAGAGATGATTGCATTGGGTTTTTAAAATGCAAAGTGTTACCATGACCCCCGTTCCCTTAACTGACTTACTTCCCTCACAAAATGTCACGCTGACTGCAGAATGTGGCAGACATTTCTAGGAAACTGTGCCTCATTCTCTTGTGATGTTTGTCACAGCAAACCCTTCACTAATTCTATCCCCACAGAAAAGGACCAGGCGCATGGTCACCCGAACACTGAGAGTGAGGGGACAAGCAGCGTAATTCAGACACAAGGGTCTTTCTGTTCTACCCTCAGAACAAAAAGTGATTTTGCCCGTGTGTCTCCCCCGAAGCATGAAAACTGGACTGTAGGTCAGTTACAGTTTGAGGGGACGCTTGAGAGGCAGGAGCCGTCTTTTGAAATTATGTGTTCTGCTCCCCTGAAGAGGTAATTGTCACTTTGGTGTCTGTGGAGCAGTGTGACCGACATAAAAACCTGTAACTAAACAGGGCAATGAGTACATTTTTACATTTTCTGAGCGTGCACCATCCTCCAGTTCCCATGTCTGTCTGTGAGTTGTCACCAGACAATAATCCTCCTACCTGCTCATATGGTTTAATTTAAATAGATATCTGAGGCTCTTGATCTAACAATATATCAGTCACAGGGAAAACATTCTACAGTAAATTTTTTGTGATTATTTTGAATGCAGGACTTTTAGCTAGTGTGGAGTACTTTTAAATTGTCACATTGCTACTTGAGTAAACATTTTTAATACTTCTTCCACCACTGGGTGTTTGTGCGGGAGTTCCTACGCAGCACGACCCTCCTGAAGCTCACGTTTAAATAATTTCAGTTTTTAGTTTTGATCATTTGGTCAATACTTTTCTAATGTTTTAATAAACCTTGAATTGGGTTAGTCACTCAGTTTATTCTCTTGTGATTTGTTCCCAGTCAGCTTATATGAATTATGTTGTATTGACGAGGCGTTACCACAAACTAAGACTGTTCAGTTGTGCTGTCTCACAATCAATATAAAGTAAATGTAAGGGCTTTACTGTCACAGTGTAAAATGTATTAAATTTAACTTCAGGATTCCTACATATGCCCTGAATCAGTGTCTCCTCTAACAAACACTAATTTTAAACATTTATTCACACAAACTGCGACATGAATCACATCCTTTCCTCTTGTAGTCCTTGTAGTTTGACTCGCCGGCGGTTGACGCCAAACGGACTACAACTCCCGAGAAGCCACCAAGCGGAAGGAACGTAGTGCGCAGGCGCAGAGCAAACGGTCGCGCGAAGGATTTGAGTTTGGTTTGAATGGCCGATGACGGAGCAGGGCGCAGTGTTTTGAAACTTGGAGCAATGTAGAAGATGGCGACACAGCTAAACCTGTCGGAGCCGTCGGATTCAGACCAGTCGTCTGCGAGCGACCAGTCTGTGTCGAGCCGGAGCAGCAGCAGAGTGGCGGAGAAGAAGAAGGGGAAGAGCGAGGCGGAGGAGCCGTTTGTTCTGAGCATTAAGTACTTCTCCAAAGGTAGGACCCGGCCCACACACACACACACGGACACAGACACAGACAGATGGTGGCGTTACTGTTACTGACACCAACGGAACTATCTGTGGGGTGTTGTGTCATTCAGAAAGGTGTACTCGAAGACAGCGGGGTGTCTCTTTAACCCGAGTTTGTAAACTAGCAAACACTGGAGATGTTGGAAACATTTTTTTTGTCTCAGCACGTTCGATATAACTCGCTGTTTTCTTTGTGATGGAGCTCTCAAAACAGAAAGTACCATTGTTATTGTTATTTAAAACGACTACAACTGTGTCATGTAACTCATCAACTGGTATTTGACAGAAGGAGTTATTTTGTAACTACCAGGCTAAAGTTGTAACACAACCTGCGGGTAAACTCAACTCAATTCAACCCAACTTTATGGGCACACAGGAAGACAAACATAAATAAACTAGTGCTGATGAAATGATAATAAAAAACAACAAAAACAACATTGCTGTTATCATAGCAGCAGCAACAAACAACAACAAACATCTATCTATCTATCTATCTATCTATCTATCTATCCTGGTAAAACCTCACAATTAATAGCCTATGAACTGAATAATCTGAATCTGCAAAGTAACTAATAACTAAAGTTATCAAATGAATGTTGTGGATAGGAAATATATACACTATCAGAAAATCAAATGCTCAAGTAGAGTTTTATTTATTTCATCGCTGGTTGTTCAAAATTTTGAAACAAAGAATTTGATATTGTCTTCAAATTGAATATCGGTCCCAAATATCGATTTTCAGTCTCCCTTGATTTGATTAATGGGTATCACCCTTGAAATGCCATATTGGTCAACCCCTTAACAACTGTAAGGGCACATAGGCATCAGGTTGGGATAATAATAATAATAATAACAATAACAATGACAATAATGATAATAAAAAGGGAACATTAAACAATAAAGATCATAAAATTATCCTCGCCCAAATAACAGCTGTTCACAATATTTTCTTAAAAAATCATTAAAATGTGCTCTATATATTCATCACGCATCACAGATAGGACTCATATTTTATTTAAGTGGACACCTTTTTTTGTGTTAAATAAAAGAACTGGCTGATGGTCACAGAGATGGGAGTGCATGTTTCATGTGTTGGACTGTGAGACATCTTCTTCAGGCTTTGTCTCATCTTCCTGTCATACTTTAGTTTGAATTCCACAGTATTTCAACAAATTCCATTTAACTTTATATTTTCTGGGTGGATACTACGTGCAAGCCGAGCCTTCAGCCATGGTGACAGGCTTAGGAATTCGGAATGACTGAAAAAATGTGGGCTAACCTTTGCGGCTCCTCAAGATAAGTCAGGAAATCAATAAAAGACTTTATGTCAGAGAGGTAGACCGCTTTCTCAAGTCACTCACAAGAGGATATTCACGATTATCCTCATAATGGAAATCCACTACGATCAACTTATCCTGAGTGTTTTGTCCTTTTTTTTATTCAAGATCTGCACTAAAGTCTTTTATTGTCCCGTCCCTAATTGCCATATAAAGCCAGTAGTGAATAACGCAGCCCTGTTGAGACTGAGGGGGAATTACCTGGGCTGATAAAGAATCAGGCATAGTTAAAGTGTAATGAGCAAACGTGTGTTTTAAGGTGACTCTTGAAAATCTTAACAGTGTGGGAGAATCATACGGTGGGAGGAAGAGAGTTTTGGAGCTTCAGGGCAGCGACAGAGAAAACACTATCTACATAACGCTAATTAGTCCTGGATCTGGGGACAGACAGAAGTCTTTGATCAGATCAGATGATCTCAGCTCTGTCACAGTTTGATACGGGAACAGGATTATGCGATGTGAGATGGGGAAGACTGTTTAACATTTGTGTGTCTCTTCTGGCCTTGTTAGAAGTCCTGCTGTTGCATTTTGGAACATTTGAAGACGAGATAAGCAAGTCTGAGTGATACAAAATAGAGCGAGTTGGATATAGAGGATATGAAGATGACGTTCTGGATGCTTAAATAAGTAAATGATGCTTCCCGTCCTTTGACCAAAACATTTTTGGATTGGATTTGCCTCTAGATGACATTAGTGTCTTTCTGATGCTCCACGTGGAGACAAATACTAAATATTTTATGGTGGATTCTACACTTAGTTTAACTGTAAAAGCTTGCAGTTTTGTTGTGCCAGTGAGTCAAAGTAGTTAATGGATTTTCTGGAGAAAATACTGGTGTTTGTTCAAGCAGACAGTTTGTAGAGTAACGGATCATCTGCTGTCACGTCGCGCAGCATCAACATAAGAGTAAACTTAAACTTCCTCTTGTGTGTATCAAACTGTGAGTACATGAACATGTTTAAAAACCAAATACACACTGTGATGTCTGCCTTCCCTCCTGTAGTTGAAGCAGGTACTCCTGTGCACGGGAACGATGAAGTGGAGAGACACCTGGTGCTGGTGGAGAAGGTGGCCTACAGTAAAGGACTCCCGCCGGAGGCCATCTCTGTCATGCTGGAGTTTGCCATGAGCCTCCGTATGGGTAAGACGAGCACTTAACAGCAGTTGTGTAGGTGTTATTTAATTGCATTAATTAATCCTTCCTAGCAGAATGAATGAGCCTGTTTGTGCAGTCCATCCATCCACACCTACATACATCCTCTCCCCCCTCTTCAGCGCTTAACCTGTACAGGGTCACAGTGAGCTGGAGTCTGTCCCATCACGTACCAAACAAGTGTACACCTTGGACAGGTTTCCAGTTTATCACAGGGCTTAACCAGTCACACCCGTGTTCACACCACAGTCTGTTTAAATATGGCAGTCTTAATCGCTGAGCTACTGGACCTGTAACACCATCTGGTAGTTTTAGTGCCATTTAAATGATGAGAATGCTGGAGCCAAATATCACTCCTGTAGTAGAACTCATGTAATGTGATAGGAGCACACAGTCTGAATGCATTGTATAAACATTGTCTGGCTTCTGTGCAAACATGTAGATGCATATATACAAAGAAAAAAAGTGTGTTTATGTGGTAGACAGCTGGAATTTTTACGGTCAGTCTTAATGTTTGCCTCCTATAGCTGATTTTTTTTTTTATTTCTATGAAATTCTCTCTGTAGGAACGGTTCTATGTGCCCGCGTGCTGAGATGTCTGATTCCTGCCACTGTGGTGCCACAGGAGGCTGTTGTTCGAGCAGTGGTCTGGCTGGGTGTTGGCAAAATACCTATGAGCACACAAGTAAGTGCAAGTCATTTTATTAGCAATTAGAAATGTTAAGGATTAAACTTCTCAATGGATTGTGTTGAGCAGTATGATATTTTTGACTGCATAAGGGGTCGGTGGATCCTTTCTGTTGAGCTGGAGGCTGGTGATTAGTTTATTTTAGCGGACTGCATCTCAAACTGTTGCTCTCTGTTAATGGAGTGTTGAGGGGCACTGAGATGAGGCCTTTTATAACTTGCCTATTGTCATAAAAATTTGCATCCTTTGGACTGGTGGGGAAAATCCTTCACAAGGAAATCCACAGTCCAGCAGCACCAAACAACTTTATCAACTCGTCCACAGGCTTTTAAAGGCAGAGGGAGACGGGGAAGGTCTTATTTTTACGTCACGTTACAATAGAAATGTGATTAATGCATGTAGTTTGCTACAAATTGTAATATAGAGCCCCTTTAAACAATAATTATTTAAACCCAATTACTACATTCAGCTCATTAAACAATGTTAAACAGAATCATAATTCAAAACTACCTCTGCTCCCACATCTTTTTCATGAATAGATCAATTCATTCAGTTCACTAGAGTGAGGGCCTTTCAGTCTTGTAGCTTGAATTACACAGTATGTCAGATATTTGGTTGACCTGCTTCTTTTAAGCTTTTAGTAACTCAATGTTTGTGTTGACCCGTGTGTCCAATTCTCAGGTTCTTTTCATAAAATGGGTGTTGACCATGTTTGACATGATTGATGGAAAGGACCAACTTCGAGCCATCTACGGCTTCATCTTCAGTTTCGTCACAGAAGAAAATCTGGTATGTATTTCTCCATAAATGATCATTGCATTGTTGTAGAAGTGGCTCTATATGAAACCAACAAATACCTGAATTAATTTTCTTTGAGTGAAAAGAAGTAGAATCATGTTTGAGCCAGGTATCCCTTTTATTTTTGTAATATCGTGACACAATAACTTCACGCAACAAACAAACAATAAAATAAATACCATGATATAAATATTAGGTCATATTTCCCACCCCTTTGATGTTATAAGATGTTAAAGGGATATTCCGGTGTAAATTTAATCCATGTTCTAACATACTGTGACATCTCTCGAGGGACCCCCCCTCGAGAGATGAAGTTTGCAGACCGCTAGCTTACGTAGTTTTAGCATCCTCAGAAACGACCGCACGACATCAATACATTGCAGTAAATGGGTCCAAGTATAAACCGCCCTCAAAAAGCCACAAAAAATGCTCAGAACAGCACCAAACTTCAGCAACATTAGAAACAGGGTCCCAGCACATATTTCGCGGCATCAAACATTTGATATTGTTGACGGATTTGTCGGAAAAGATAAACAAAACTCACCACCCGAGAAGCCTTCCTTGTTGTGGGGAAGCCCTGTGAGTCGATTACCGAGTGGAGTAGAGTCCCGCAGTAATGATCATCATTGAGCTGCGGAACTCTACTGCACTCGGTTTCTTCGTTTCAGAGGATGCTAAAACTACGTAAGCTAGCTGTCCACAAACTTTATCTCTCGAGGGGGGGTCCTACTCAGTGTCCCGGTGTGTTAGAACATGGATTAAACTTACACCGGAATATCCCTTTAAGTAACATCTGATAGCATTGTTTTTTAAATATGATTCATTTATACATGCCGTTGAGCAATAAATGAATATTTGACATTTAAATAACATGTATTTTTTTTATTTTTTTAGAAGATTGAAATGAAAACAAATCTCACCGTTAATTAATGCTGTGCTGGTTTTCACAACTGTGCTGTTACCCAAAATCCCCTCGTCTCTGGGAAAGTGAACACTAACAGATGTTTTTTGGGGTTTTCTTCATCAAAGTCTTTCAGATGAATCAGTAGAATTGTTAACTGGAACAGGTCCCATTCCTTCTCAGTTGTTGTTTGTTCACATGTGAAGGATCGCCTTCTTAACAGTGTAGTGAAATGACTGCAACACTTAAGATGTGATATTGGATCCCCTGAAAATTGCTGTGAGATGCAAAGTAATTATGTTTTGTCACATTTTTCAGTGTCCTTTCATCTGCCATCTGTTGTACCTTTTGACCAGAAAGGAAAGCGGTAAGTCATTTTCACACTTGAGATATGGTCCATTTATTCAGCGTTTTCCTCAATTTTATAGTTATTCCCTCTTTTTAGTGTTCTCATCACTTCTGCAAGCATTATTAACTGCTTCATTTTTTCCCTCATTGTAGTGCGAGTCTTCAGAGTCAGGAAGCTTCTGGAGCTGCAGTCTAAACTGGTACACATCCTGCTGATACTAAGTTATTTCCTTACTCAGGATCTGTTTAGTGATTCATTGCAGAATATCTTCTACACTCAGTTCTACACTTTATTCATTATACCCATAAACATTTACCCTTTCCAAGTCATTGGTTGTTGTTATATTTTGCATTATTAAGAAAAACATCAATCATAAATGGGAGATTTCAAGTACAAAGCTGTCTCATTAAACATGTTGACGTTTGCTCTTGTTTCCTCAGGGACGGCAGCCGTTCCTCATGCACCTTCTGTCACTTTACAAAGTCCTGTGTCCCGAACTGGTGACGCTCTCCATTCCATCACGAATGAGGGTTTGTTCAGTTCATGCTCATTCTACTGTAACAATACTGTGTGACTGTCATCTCTAAAGCACCAACGGAATTATATGTTGTGTTTTCTTACAGAGTGGGTTAGGAACCACAATTCCACGTGGAAATCGACATTGATCGGTGTCCAGAAGAGGAACGGTTCCCAGGCGGCCTCGAGCATCGGTCTGGCTTTCACGATTAAAGATAAGGCCAGCTCGAGGAAAAGGGTATGGAAGTCTATTTCTGTTTCATATTTTTATTGATGTGTATACAAAGAGTAACAAAGGCACTATATCGGGACACATTAGTGTCGGCTTTAAACATGTTTGCATACACCCTTTGGTTTTAGATTGACATATTTTTAAGAACAAACAACAATTACAGAAAAATACAACCGAATAGACAGCAGACCTACAGTGAAAAAGTGTTTAGACCTAGTCTGTATAGTGATTCAACGAGCACATAAACATAAAAATGAGATGAGTAAATAATAAAAAAGAAGGAAAGAAAGAGGAGGAAAGAGAAAAGAGAGGAAAAAAAAAAAAAAAAAGGGGGGAGTGTGTATGGGGGGAATTACATTGTCGCAAAAAAATTCATGAACGATTGCCATTTATTGTAGAATTTTTTCAAGTTTCCCCTTCTTGAATATCTAATTTTCTCAACTTTAAAAAGGACATAGCCACTTTAATCCATTGTGTACTGGAAGGAGCTGTTAAGTAAGTTAAGTTAAGAAGGAGGTGGCGCTTAGCAATCAAGGAGGTAAAAGCTATTACTTCCAATTCTTTAGTAGAGTCTTGAGTATGCTCTTCCGGAAGACCAAAAATACCAATGTGCGGTGAGGTGTGAAAAGTCTTTGAGGAATACCTTAGACATGGTGTTAAAATAGATTTGCCAAAAGTTCGACAGAGCTGGACAGGAGAAAAACATATGCGCAAGATTGAGGGTGAGCCTCCACATCTGTCACAGACATCTGCCGTATTTGGAAAAATCTGTGCCAACCTTGTCTTCGAATAATGACACCTAAATACAACTTTAAACTGTATCAAGGTCAAACGGGCACAAATAGAGGTTTATGAATGACCTGCAGTGCAGATTCCCACCAATGTTCATCAAAAATCAATCCTATTCACGTTCCCAAGTCTCTTTTGTGTTAGTGATCAACGATCATCATATAACTGAATAGAACTGTATATCTTGAGATTAAAGACCCCTGTGAAATGTTAAATTGTAAAAGATCAGCCCATGGCTGCTTAGGTGGAAGGTTGGGGAAGTTGGAGAATAAGGATTTTGCCACAGTTCCTCACCTGGAAATATCTAAAAAGATGAGAGGGTGGAAGACTGAATTTAGTAACCAGTTCTGCGAAAGAGCAAAAGACCCCTTCCTTATAGAAATCCTTAAAACATTTCAAACCCTTATCTTGCCATAAGGAAAAAGTGGTATCGGTAAAGGTGGGCTTAAACACAAGATTTTTTAACAGTGGGGCTAAAACCGTGGGAGCAGTAAATTTAAACTGTTTCCTGAATTGAAACCATATCCTAAGCGTAGCGTTAACCACAGGGTTGCAGGTAAGGCTAGAGGGGTTGGTATGGAAGTCTATTTAAAGAGACAGTTCACCCCTTGAGTCATAATTGGATGTTTTTCCTTAAACCTGTAGTGCTATTTATCCATCTAGACTGTTTTGATGTGAGCTGTGGAGCTTTGGACAGATCTGCCGCAGGGATGTCTGCATCCTTGTGAATATAATGGAACTAGACGGCACCCAGCTTGTGGTCCTCAAAGTGCCAAAAAGTAGCTCTGAAAAACTCTAGAGCAATGTCTCTCTTTATAAATCGTGACCCGGTTACACAAGTTAATCCACGGACCTTGTTCACCTGCATCTACTCTTAGTAAGCTTCTAAGTTTACTAAGCTTAAGCCAAGATAGCACTACAGTGGCTGCGGGCTCAATTTAATTTCGATTCGGCCATCCTGGAGAAATCTGATCTGGGACCTCAGTTGGTACCAATGCTTCACCAAGATTATCTAGTAATGTGAGGGGTGTACAGATCCAGTCGTAAACCTCCCGAACTGTCTCGATTGACTGAGTTCGATTGTCATTACATCAGTACTTCCAGAACAGCCAAAGAAAGAGAGATCCCAGAGCAACCGTAATGATTCAAGCCCCTGAGGCTAATGTTAGCTACCTTACTGCTTCTGATAAATGAAAACTGACATTTTAGTCTCACCTCCAGTTCTTGCTGAAGTATAGAAAACCTGTATTGACGTATCTCCCGAAACATTTTCCCCCCAGACCTGTTTTCTTCTGCTTTTTTCTCACTGCAAAGTACTGAAGCTCCTCCAGGAAGTTGTTGTGCCAGTCTCCATTTTGTGTAATTCTGAGTCCCCATGAGATCATGTAAGAGAGATCATGTGAGGTGGTGCATCACTCCCTCTGGCACGATAATCTTATTAATATCCTTTAGTGTGTGATGTACCTTTTGTCTTGTAATGTCTGCAGGTTAAAATAACCTCTGTGAAGATGGTCTGTCTGTGCTTGATGCAGCGGGATTAAAAAAATGGTTAGGATCGTGCAACATCGGTAGTATAAGCCTGACCTCAGTTAGCAAGCCTCTTGCAGGATAACTGCCCCTTTTTTAAATGATTGCAGGGATTGAAAAAAGACCAAGCACCATATATATTACATATATATTTAAACTTTATCTGTTTATCATGATTTTAGCCTTTTATTCATTTCAGGAAAATAAGGTTTGTACATATAAAAGTTGCTGGCCAAGGCCTTTTATTTCTTCAGTATTTATTGTTGTTTTTCTTCATCCTTCACAGAAACACACCCACCTGCAACTGCCGGCGCTGAGTTCTGTAGTCAATAAACAGCCTCAGTCTGAGCCTTCCTCTAGCAGAAAGCTGGTCCCACTGGTGCAGCTCCACTCCTTTGCTCAGCTGCTGGAAAATATGCACCATATAGAGGTAATTTCTCCCAGGACAAATCTCTGAGTTCTGCATCTGTGGGGTGCCGCCCCCTGCCCCTTTACTGACTCTCCCCTTAGTCAGCTTCCACAGTTCAGCTGTTGTGGTTAATCTCATGGCCCCAACACAGCTGGACTGGGAACAGATGGAATATCATTTAAGCATTAAGTGTGAAAAAGCATTAATCATGTAAGCAGCAGAATAAAGCGTATGCCAGATTCTCTGTGTAATTCAAAGTCTGTTATGTTGTGATGTGTCTTCACTGCCACATGGTGGTGCTGTGTCACTGTTAAAAGAATAACTGTAAATTGTTCTTGGCTACAAACAACTTTTGTCCAAGGGAAACCACAGCAGAGATGGCCCGGGGCTGTAATTTGTTTATCAGATTAGAGCATAAACAAGCATCTTGTGCACAATGCTTGTTTTTAACAGGCCATTGTTCTTTTTACAGATATCATCAGTAATCTATCCCGTATGAGTAATGAAAGCAAAAGACCCAAGATGCGATGTATCAGAGTTGGTCATTTAGAGAGCCCTCTCCATAAATGTCTATTTGCCCTGCAGATTCAGTGTCTTGATAAACTAATATAAGTCATTTTAAATGGCTCGCAGACTTTTATGCGTCATGGTGCATAAATCCACCTCTTTCACTGCCCACAAAGCCAACATGGGCAGTAAGACTTTTACTCCAGTTTGCCGCGTCCCAGGAAAAGATAGACGAGTAAATCCAATCACACTCGTAAAATTATTCAGCAGAGGCATTGACAAAGGATCATTGATTATTTCCCCCATTGCCTGCGCTGCTGTTTTCAAAAGGCGAATGGAGCTTTCTCAGTTTAATGATACAGTAGCTCCATAATTATCGGAGAACTGAGCTGTGTCCATTCCCAGTCTGTCTTATCCTCATTCTAATTTATTTATTATACTGACAAAGTCACCATATTGGGAGGCAGCTGTTCACACACAATAAGGGACTGTATAAACTATCCAGAGTGATGGAAGAAATGTCCCAGTGCTGGCATTATGGGGATTACTGGGTACTGAAGAATTAGCCCAGTAGCGGATTGCTGGCGCACTCAATGAAAACAAGGACACGTGCTTCCGTTTATTCTCAAGACAGATTTGAAACAGAATTTTTTTTTCACGCGATACTTGACCTTATTGTTTTTTACCGCTTCTGTGCTTCTTTGCTTTAATGCACATGTGATTATTTTCTCCATCACAGTTTCTTGAATGTTTTTCCTGTTTCTTATTTTTACCTCCACCAGCTGCCCGCTCAGATGGGCTCACTGCTGGGCTCCAGTCTGGCACTGCAGTACCTGGACTTCGTGCAGGATGAGTCTGCCCTCCTACGCCTCAACTTCTGGCTAGGCTACGCTCTCTACGAAGGTAAGGGGGGAGGGGGAGGAGAAGAAACTACCAAACTGCTGTGACGTCTTCTGTCAGGAAGGCTCACGCAACGCAAAGACCTTGGGTTGAACCCTAACACATTACCTAGTTGGCATATCAAAGAGATTCTCTGTGAGAGGGTTTAAAGGGGCTGGAAGAGGCTGAATTTGAAATCGTCTGTTGTTTTTACTCTTTGGCTTCTTCACTCGCTAAATGCTTCTTTAGAATTTCTGTTCTGCGGTGATGGAGGAGGCTTCCAGAATTCAGATGAAGCGCTGCAGTTTTTGAACAAGTTGCTGTCCACAGAGAACTTTCTCCAGGTGAGTCACTTTTCAGCCATCTCACACCTGTCATTCACTCTCCTACGTTCCTCAACCCGCACCCACATTAATGAAACAATGGCTGAATCTAATTATCCACCCTCTGGACTTATGGACTGAGTCCTTTCTGACATGCTGTGTTGTGTTCACTGTCATCATGTCAAATCTGCAAGGCTAATGAAAGCTGCTGACAGAGGGGCTGAAAGACTACAATAATAAAAGACATCTGATTACCTCTATAGCCTATAGTTCTGCATCATGATGTGGGAGATTAAAGTTTTAATAAGTGATTGTTTTACACATTCATAATTTAAGTAGTTCTTTCGTTAAGTTCACTGTCTTGTCGTAGGAAATTACAAAAACTACATTATCAAGTGCATATTTCAATGAAGTGTGACTATTATGGACTAAAATAAATTGGGGTTTCATAATAATTTGTCACATTGCTCCATCAGGGAGGGTTCACCAGTTCAGAGGCGTTTCTCTACAAGTTCCTCACAGTTTGGGACGGCTCCCTCCTCCGCCCACAGATCCTCGCCCTGCTGAGCAACATTCCAGTTGTTCCCAGTTCCCGTGAGTTTTGCCTTCAAACTGCGTATTTCTGTTATCACCATCTCTGATAAACGTACAGTAAATAACTGTTTCCCCAACCTCGCTCTCAACTACACTTTCCTATGTCAACATCAATTATGCGGTGCTGTATCTCAGAAATTTGCGTTGTGGTACGTTGATAACAACCGTAACCTTTTGTCTCTCCGGCTGCAGAAATTGGACGGCTTCTGTTTGAGCCCCTCATGCAGCTCTTCTTCACGTCCTCCGTGTTTTTCAAGGTAGGCTTTCCGCTCTGAGGCACGAGCAGAAAGAATTGTGCTTCTGATACTCTACTAGAATTACAAAACCTTCTGCCAGAAGTTAATAGAAATGAAGCGATAGTGTTTGTGTTGTAATTATAAAACACTCACAAGTCCCATATTGACTTAGTGTTTAAATGACTGTATGGTTTGTGATTCTCCTCTTCGTCTTGTGTGTGTGTCTCTGCAGTGTGGACTGGTGGAGTGTCTGAACAGTATGCTGCTAAAGTGGCTGACCTGGCACTCGGTGTACGCTCTGGAGGACGACTTGGACATCAGCCTCAAGAGCTACACCTCCATGTGAGTCTCAGAGGCTGTTTGCATGTAATATTGCCATCAAACAGATCACACTATATGCTTTTACAGAAAAAACACAGGAAAAAAATACATATGGCTGCACGTGTCGACATTTACATTGGCTTCACATGTAATCCAAGAGGTTTCACGTCTTTTTCCCGTGATATATGTGATCACATATTTTAATTGTTAGCAGTACTGTTTCAACTAACCATTGAACATGTGACTGCATTATCCTCAGACTCCCTTGTAGACTGCGTTGTTAAATAGTCTTTGCATGTGGAAAAACTTAACAAACTTTGCGAAATGGTCACAACAAATTCAAAAGCATTTGTTGGGTCTTGTAAGTTCGGCATTAAATGTAATGCAGTAAGTTGTTTCTTTCCTTGTCAGAACTGTCCGTATGTTGAGGCTTCTGCTTCCACTTCTGAAGTGCGCCTTGCCTCCTAACTGCTGTTTGAACACACCCCTGCGACTGATTTCACCATTTTCACTGAATCTATCAACATTTCACCAACTGTAAATATGTCAAATTTTACAAATACGTTAGACAGTAACTGATACAAGCTACTTCTGCGTCACCTGTGGAGAAAGTCTCCAGACTCCTTTACGAATTACTCAATTTTGAGAGTTGTTGCATTAGGAAAAAACTGTATGTACATTGTGAAACACTGTCTACAACACATTCTTAACTATTTGACCCGTTTTATTAATTTGACAAATGTTATACATGAAGATATTTCTTTCTTGTGTAACTGCTGGTTCTAGTTTTTTATGTGAACATCTGCCTACAGAGCAGAGACGCGATCATAAGTGGTCAATTGAGTCACATGTCGAGATCCGTGTTAATGCCACGTGTAACCTAACAAGCTCAAAGCTGTCCACTTGTGATAGGATCACTCAGGGTGGAAGTTAGTACCAGGTCTGAGTTCCCTCTCACGTCTACTTCCTGCTACTTGTTTGTGCCCTAAGCATAAACAAGCAGTAGACCTGAAACACTTTGTGTATTTACTTCAGAGCGTAAGGGTTATAGCTTGTTTCTGGAGCCAAGAAACGCTAAGATGCCTGCCTTCTCACACCTAATCAGTTCCTACAGATGTAATAAAAGTATTGAGGTGTTGCCTCAGTTTTATTTACTGTGGCTTAGTGTAATGAAAACAGCACTCCCTGTTACAGGCGTCCCAGATGACTGGCCACTGTTGTTCCAAATATGAGGCTTGATGGTGCTATTAATTTATTACAAACATTGTCACAACATTTTTTTATTCTATAAGATGAAATGTGGACTGAAGCCCCACACGGGTTTATACAGTAACCTTTTAGCTTTAATTTAAGCGATCCATGATCCCCAGATAAAGCAGCTAAGGCAGAAATGTGTATTGACGTGTTTTCTCTTTTGGTTTTGAGCTCAGTTAACCACCAGATCCCTTGATTAAAACTGGTTTGGAGACAGAAACGGCCCCAATATCCAGTTGAATTATTTTCCAGCTTCCAAATGAAGGGGTGGAGCGGGTGTCAATTATGTTTTTAATACCTGTGCTTCATCAGTATTGAGCTCTCGCACATGAAACTCCACAACAAATGATCCTATTAGTGCAGAGATCCATTTAAATTCACTCTGGTATTTAGCCAGAGGAAGCTATAACTCAGCCTCGTTCCTAGTTGCGATTAAAGTTTCTGTCTGACTCTCTGCTCTGCCCTCTGTCCTAGAAACATGACTTTGTCGGGGTTCAAGGATTCAGTGATGGATCTGGTTCACTTTGTGGGTCAGCTGGCCTCAGTGGGCCTTCAGCTTGAAGGCTGCCACTCTCTCCTCCTCAGCTTCACCCTGGACTTCTACGAGACGGTAAATGAGCTGATGATGAATGTGCTTCGTTAGGCAAGATACAACCTGTGCATGGGTTTAACTGGTGCTTCTAAGTGACGTCATTTTATCTAAAAATGTGTTTTGATTATTGTTGTTGTTTTCTTGGGTTTCACATTGATCTGATGACTGAATGTTGAACTGATTCTTGAAATGTATCAATGAGATGTATAGTAGATACATTATAAAAACTTAAAGTAATGTTTTTGGTTCAAAAGAACACATTTGGCACAAATTACTATTCAATCTTTAACATTTTTTTATATCTTGAAAGGTGTGTGGAGGGGACCTTTAACATGACTAAGATTAAAATCTCCTTGTCAGAGGTTTCCTGTTCAAGCAGCAGCAGCAGCAGCACATAGACAGAAAAAGATAAAAGCTACTTAACCTACAAAACAGAAAAGAATTAGAATATATGGAAAGAATAATGGAGGATCATATTGTAGACGAGATCAAAAGGATGATATAAACACGCCTGCTGCTGACCTGTTGTACTCTGCCTCTGATCTGCGGGTCATGTCGTCGCCAATGGAGGATTTGTAATTTAGTATGCTGGTCTTATGGCGATGGTCGGCATCGACAGATGGAAAAGACAGATGGGTTTGAAAGCAAATTTTGTAAATGCACATGAAACATTACAATGCACTCATTGTGTTATGGTCGTTATCACAATGTTCCAACTCCACAGGACAGACACTGAAGGCTTGGATCGCTTTCAGATCACAAAGAAAAGTTTTATGAGTGCGATGAGATGAAGTAATGTCTGATTGAAGCATTTTACAATCAAGAGCTGCAGAATATATGAACATTTTCTTCTCTTGTTCAGAACTACATTTAGAAACATAGAAGGGCTCCATGTTTCTGCAGTTCTCATCTTTATTTGGAACAACAAAACGTATAAATGCGTAGATAAGATGCCAAGAACAGAATTATACAATGTGAAGTTACCAATTTCTCTCCTCCCTCAGGTGTGCGACATGTTTCTGAAGTATGGCCTCCCCCTGGTGGTGATGCCCCCACCTGGAGTTTTTTACCCAACCCTGTTCGCCACGGACCCCATTAGTGTAGACAGACTGGCCTACATCATGTACAGGTGGGCACTCTTCATCTCCTTCGTATAACCTGCTGTAAACTACGATGCGTACGTTAACCACTGCCTTAATGTGGTGTGTGGCATGTTGATGCATATTTGATGGCAGAACAGGACGGGAATCGAATGACGTGATTGTACTCAAATGTTAATGTATGATTTACGATAATGAGAGGCTAAGAGGCAGTACACTTAAGCCCTCTCCCCTTTTATGTCGGATTCAAGCCTCACTTTAATAACACAAATCCGCACAGTGTCGGCTGATTGACTACACCCCAGGGTGGTGAAGTAATTCTACCAAAGCTGAGCGTAGAAATCCCATGGAAAAAGAAAATTGGAACGTAATTGCATTATATTTTTTGACGGAGCAGAAAGAACAAGCAGTTTTGTGGTGATCACATAAGTCACCAACCTTGTCTCTGTTTCTTTTTTGGTTCAGGTACAAGGTGAACCTGGCTTCAGCCAAGAGTCAAGAAAAGCTCACAGAGGTAAAAACAAACTGCTTTTTTCGTCTCTATGCACGTGAGACAACCTAACACACTGTGATTTGCAATGCAAGAATTCATTCTGGTCTTGTGCACTGAGCACTCGACATACGATGTGGAGGAAATTATGTTTTATTAGCACTGATTTGATTAGAAGAGCTCATTTAAAGCATTTCTTGTGATTGCATTTAGATTTCAGGCATTTATCAGTAGCTCTCTTCCATAATGACTTGCTGTACGTTGAGATTTATTTTTAATAGATTTTTACATCTCTCAGTCCGGCTCTTTAGGCTTTCACAAGCATCTACCCACAGCTGATAACCTTTAATACCCTCTGAGAAAAGTTGTTGATATTTTAATATATCTGGCACTGCGAGATGTGAATTTACAAGTACATGTCAGGTCGCCTGTAGGCTCGCCTGGAAATGTCAATGGCACTCT
The DNA here is from genome assembly GCF_900880675.1 of Sparus aurata. Lineage (NCBI taxonomy): Eukaryota > Metazoa > Chordata > Actinopteri > Spariformes > Sparidae > Sparus > Sparus aurata. The sequence continues at coordinate 29,896,575 of NC_044204.1, read as the reverse complement.
TTATTAAGAAAAATGGAGTTGGTAAATGGCATGCAAATGAATCGGCACAACAAACATCAGATGTGAAAATCTTCAGAACTGGAGAGTGGTTTAGTTTGCTCTTTTTATCACCAGGCCTTTCACATCAGCAGTCAGACGTTCCACGAGTTCAACCACTACGTAGTCGTCATGGTCAACAGCCTGTGGAACTCCAGGATGTTTAAACCAGACATGGATTTAAAGCTGAGTGAGGAGCTGCTGCTCAAGAGCAGCGTACCACAACACTGGACGAGCTTCGACCTCATCCACCACCCCGCCTTCATGAGCTACGCTATCGACTTTCACCAGAAGGTGAGTGTGGATCGTTTTGGATGATTTAGAGATATTTGGGTTGCATCGTACCTGCTTCAGCCCAAAATAGACATAGGAAATAGACCATTTTTCAGCTTACCTCCCCTCCAGGCATTTTTGTATTGGTGCCAAGGAGCCTTAAAACAAGGAAAAGTCATTATGTCACTGACTCTTTCCTTGGTGCCAGACTGAGGTGTCAGCGATATTGAAGGTAATGGGAGATGCATGAAGAAACACACTAGACCCAACTATGTTGTACGACTGCTGGTGAAGAAATGCCTCCAGAAAATGAAAGAACTTTAAGTGAACTCAAAATGTGTATTTTAATCTTCTGGAAGCATTTCTTCATCAGAAGTCATACGACGCAGATATCTTGACTTCAATAAAGCTGACACCACAGTCTGGCCCCAAAGAAAGATTCGGTGATGTAACAACCTTCCCATCTTTTTTTAGGTTAGCAACATGTCTACTGCAAAAACACCCGTAAGAATCCCAATTTGACTGAGAAACCGTGAGCTCAGTGCCATATGAGGACAAACACAGTAAAACACCTTAGTTAGTATAAAGAAGTAGGCAGGTTTTGTTGCTTACTGACCTTCTATATGTGCCATCTGTCAGCCAAACAGCCGACTACTCGTTTAAATCCAGCTGGCTACTTTTTAAAAAGTCTAATAAAGCAAAGAGGTCGTGTCATGCCAAGTAAATTGTTCTCAGAATTTGACAGATATCAGCAATATAATCGAAGACAAAGTGAAGGCTGAATGTTCCATACATGCCACAAACACGTGTATAAATCAATTATTTTGTTTTACAATGCACTTTTTAAAGCAGAGCCTTCTTTAAGATGAATGTATCGAAGTAACTGACCTGAATCCTTGAAAATCTCTCTGCCGCAGTCTCAATCTGTGATTTACAGTTAAAAATGTCCTAGAATGTTTTTTTTTTTATGCCACTCACCCGTTATACAAACTAATGTCAGATACCCCAAATCATAATAGCCATTTACAGACTGTAAGGGCCTAATTCTTCTTGTTTTGAATAATGTTGGCAAACCAAAAACAAGAATTAACATCAGTTGACGGAAGTGGTACATTTAAATGTGGCAAAGGTGACCAACTATTTTCTGCTTTCAGTGTGAAGATGTTTCTCCGAGCCCCCCTAGCTGGCTACTTTTCCCCTCTGGCTGCTTTCTCCATATCTTTTAGGAAAACCCTGCAATTTGAGCTATTTCATTTCCCGCTGGTAAGGGGAAACATATCAACAGGGGAACAGACACCGGCAGTCTCCACTGAGTAAATGCTCGTCCATTCACTCTTGTCTTTCCTCGATTTCCGTCAGTCTTTCTCTTCCTGCCTCCTCCATCAGCGGGAATTGAGTTTCCACAGTTATATCAGTTGTTCCACCGTTAACTGAGGATATCAACCTTTGGAAAAACAATGCCTCTGCCTGTTCTGGTTGTGTAATCGAAGATGTGCTTCCATTGTGCCATAATGCAATGTTTGATTTTGCTGCAAAAGTCGAGCTGGTGGGAGGCCGAAAAACAGTGAAATCGAGGCAATCTGAACACAGATGGTGTCATTTTTCTGCAGCCATTACACCGTGCAGTCAGTATTTACTCCAGGATGATAAGTAGGAGCTAAAAAGTTGTCTGTCACTTTAAAAAAAAAAAGAAGAAGAAACTCCTTCAAGGCTCTGCTTATTTTCATGGCCTGTGATGGATCAGTGTGCAGCCAGTCGGTACAGTTTGGTTAATAGACTTGCAGGCCAGACAAGGAGACAAATGTGGAATTAATGCATCTTTCATAGAAGATACATTAATACAGAAGGACATTTTATTATTAATGGGAGCTGCATGAGACGTGGTCTTCATCATGGTTAATAATACACGTACCTTTTTTTGGTTCGATCCCGCTCTAACATCCAGCAGTGATCTTAGGAGATATAACTGGGTGGGCTGACGATGAATATTAACGATCTCTCTCTCTTCACCAGTGTTGGCCGGAGAGGAAGGACATGGACCTCAGTTCCATAAAGGTACGATGGGTCTCCTCTGCTTTTGTAACAGAGTTCACCTGTAGTTTGATGTGCGTCAGTCATGTTTCAGATTGAGACAGATTGCTTTGATCGCAGAAATCTTTGGATGTCGGTGATGAAACTGTCTCTGTCTGTGTGCGTTTCAGGATTCAAAGCCATGGATCTGGTACCTGGAGTATTTGTTCACTCAGGGCTACGACGGCTTCAAACTGTTTTTTCAGAGCAACATCAGCCAGAAGTCACCAGCAGACGACGAGCAGGACGAAAGCCTGTCTTAGACCCCTCCTCGCGAGACACTTGCAAACGACGTGTCTTTTTGAACACATCTGAACTTTTTTTTTATTGTCCGCTCAGCCACAATAGACAATAATGCCCTGGTGGCCGTTCACCTGAAACAGCATCAGTAGTCTGTTTAAGTTCAGTGAACACATGGAATGATTTTGTGTTTATTGCAAAGTAAAAACCTCATTTTAACTCATGTTCATCTTACAGTTGGTAAGATTTTTATATCACAAAATAAATTACTTTATGGCTTATAATGCAAATGACCGCAGACAAACATAAATTATTCTTTGTAGCTTTTTTTGTTGTTGTTGCAATAAACACAATCTCATTCTTTGTGTGGTGTCAACACACTGACCTTGAACCAGCTACTACATTGGAAAAACATTTTTCTTTAGCTTACCATTTGTTTTTGTGTAATATATTGTTGTACAGCGTTGCCATCTGCAAAATCTGACTTTTGTACATTGTTGAAAATATAAGCGTTGGACTAACCTTCCCCTCGAAGCAAATACAATTAACTAGTGTCTTAAAGGCTGGCTGTTGGTCTTGATTTTTTTTTTTACCGCTGACAGTATTCTTATGCGAGGCACTCACTCACATTTGCCAGCTGGAAAACAGCATCTTGATTTAATGGAAGAACCCATTGGGGTGGTTATTAGCCCCCCAGCTCCTCTGGCTACTTTTGAAGATGCGAGTGGAATTTATTCGATGCCAGGTACATGCGGCAATCAGAGAACATGTCTGATACTTTGATTTCTGTTTTCGTAAACTTTCTTTTGGAAGTTACACAAAAAGAGAAGGTTCAGAAAACCTACTAAGGCAAAACAATAAAAACAATACAATGTCACTGTTTTAAGTCTGAAACTAACGATTATGAGTCCATCAGTCATGTGCAGGGCTGCCTACGGCCAAACGTTGGCCAACAGGTTTAATACAGCCAACCATCACGATACATTTAAGCAGCGGCAACGAAAGCCGTAGATGTAAAGTTGACAGGACAGAGGAAACTCTCCGAGGGAAACAGATTAGCATCTAAAATTATTATTGTTAAAATTATTATTTCTAGACAGCTCAGTGTTCACAATTCATCAAGAGGGGCCTATTTTCTGAACCTTAACCGTCTGTTTGATTTGTGGACCTGTAGAAGAACCTTAATTAACATCGGATGCTGACCGAACCTGCCGGCCGCTCAATTTTTCATGTTCAGTCAAGTTAAGATGCTGTGAATCGCGCGTCAGGAAATGCACATCCCCTTCCTGCTGCTGGAGGATCGCTGCAGGCAATGTAGCTAACATTTCCCTCATCAAATATGTATTATTTCACCCACCAGCATCCCATCAGCTATTAATCAGAATTTAAATTTCTATGATCAGGGGACTTGATCTGCGATTATCCTACAGATATAACTGTGATCTCTATATATGAAGACTAAAGCAGTAAATTTAGGGAGGGCTTCCCTTCTCAAGCTTTCATTAAATGCCACCGCTCATTTTCCTAGTTGCTGAGTAAAAGTCTAGTTTACAAAAGTAGTGGAATAATAAAGCTGCAAACAACTGCTGCTGTATACTTCAGTGTTCCAGTTTGGATCAGAACAGAACTTTTATAAATATCTCTGTTTTGTCTTTAATAAAAAAAAATCTGAGCTTTTCATAAGGCAGAAAAACATCAGCAGAGTCGGCATGGAGCGAGTCGGGGTCTGAAATAAATGAAAATGGAAAAATGCATCCTGACCTTGGTTTTCGAAATCTTTTTAAAATCTTCATGACTCACTGTTTGGCTTGTTGTGATTTTATACAACAGAAGTTCGAGGATACCCTGAAAGTTTTTCTATCCAGAGTCACGAGGTGTTTTCCTGGACTATAAAGAAAAGAGAGGAGAAATGGTTCCTACTGAGGAACTGGCTTTTTTTGTTAGCTGCACGATCTTCAACTGGGGGATGTTTCTGCAATATTTTCTCTTTTTACATTTAAAATGTCGGGTGTTGCGTAAATATAATCCAACAAAAACTGCTAAAGATCCATCAGGAATGATGAAACTACCAATTATACACGTTAAACTGTGGAGTGAAACTGCGTTTGTGAAAAAGTAGTTTAAAGGATCTTGTGGCTCCAGAAGCTGTGTGTAACCTGATAAACTGCTTCCAGTGATGTCACTCAGGGGCTCAGTTGCTTTGTGGGTAATGTAGGCGCCACAGGTTTTGAAAAGCAGCCCAGTGGTATAGACTTATGCTCTCCCGTAACACCGTTGGACTCATTAAGGACAGTTTTAAAGGATAAATTCACCCGAAATAATGTTAATTCAGTCATAATCTACTGAGCCGATGGAAAGTTGTCTGAAGTTTTGTAGTCCACAAAACATAACTACTTTATTCACTACTCTTTATTCCTCCTATAGACCTGTTAACACACTTTAAAGGTGCTACTTGTAAGAAAAGTTGATCTTTGTGTCTCCTTCCCTTGGGATGGTGGCGGCGGCCGCCATCCCAAGGGAAGGAGACACAAAGATTAACTTTTCTTACAATCCCAAAGAGAAATCAACTTTTCCAACAAATACCACCTTTAAGATGTAAAACTGGTGGAGCTGCCCTTTAAATAACACATGTTCTTCTACAGGATAAAGTATTCAAGTCCTTTTAGTCCTGATTTATTCCTCCACGTTGAAATCCTTTTAATAATGAAGTTTCCACCCGGCTGTCAGACATGATGAAAGGTTGCAGATGAGGACTCGAGCCAGATCTTTCCTCCCTGACCAGATCTTTCTTTCGGACTCTCCCTCCCTCCCTCCCTCCTCCCTCAGCTGTGTCACCCCAGAGCCTCTCATCCCTCTCCCGCAACAGCAGCAGCAACTCCCCCTCCCTCCCTTCCCGCAACGCCAAAAAAAAAAAAACACGCACGGAGAGGAGAACTTCATTCCATTCCAACTCTTTGAGACTGAGGAATATCACGCTGTTGAGACAGGAGTCGGGGGGGGGAAGTCCCTCCCCACGCAGATGAAGCCGTGTGTATGTGCGTGCGGTGCGTGATGCGAGCGCGCGGAGCCACCTTAAAGACACGCGGCCCCCGCTGATGTCAGAGACTCCGCCGCCGCCGCCGCCGCCGCCGGTGCCGCGCTGCGCCGCTCCGCCGTTTCAAATCTTCATCCGCGCCGCTGCTGCTGCTGCTCTCCTCACTTTTCTCCAGCTCATGTCTCGACTGCATTCACGGGGAGTAGCTCAATCCAACCTGCACATTCAAAAAGATAACCCCCCCTAGTCCTGCCTGAGCCTTTGGAGGAGGGTAGAGAGAAAAAGGTAAGATTGTTTAAAGCTTCTTTTTTGGGGAGAGAGGGGGATATATTTCGCTCACATCCAGAGGCGCACACGCACCGGGACGCGGTGTGACAGTGCGCCAGGCTGTTGTCTTTACACCGCCTTTGGGTCACTGCTGAGTGCCTACTGAGGAAGAGGAGGATGTGGTCTTGGTTGTGCTGCAGTTCGGATACAGGGAGGTATCGTCCCGGTCACAGTCCAGGCTGCTGGATCTCTATCTTTTTTTTTTTTTTTAAATAAGCTGATGTCCGTGCGGTGCTGATGGATGGATGGATGGATGAGGGGCTGTGGAGCAGCTGGACCCGCTTTGGGCAGAACATTTCTGGAGAAACATGCAAAGACGCGCACACCGGTGGGTTCAGCCGACACTGATGGAGTGCGCGTTGTTTTGTCCAGCCCAAAGGAATTAAAACGAGATGAAATGAAATCTAAAAAGGCAGGACAGAGTCTGACACACATTCCTCTGTTAAGTTTCCTCCTCCTGCAGAATAAAGCAGCCTCACCAGTGTGTATGGGTGGAGACTGACGTGTGTATGTGTGTGTGTGATGGGCACGCTGAGGTGTTGAGCCGGATTTGAACTCTTTGGATGTCGCGAGTAATTATGATGACAATTACACGGTGTGCGTCTCCTGTGAGGGGCCCCGAGGACGAGACCCGCTGCGGGAGGATGCGGGGAGGGAAGGAGGGAGGAGTGATCCTGCATGTGTGGAGCTCCAGCAGCTCAGTGTAGTCTGAGGTTTAAAACCCAACATGTGAAGTAAAACACACAAAGAAGTGACGCTGCACTCTCTCCCAGTGTACTGACAGCAACAACTGAATTAAAGGGGCAGTATGTCGTTTAAAAGAAGAATTTCAAACTTGTAATTTCAATTGTTACAATATTAATGAGGCAATAATACAAACTCGGAAGTATTTATCTTCTTCCATAACCGGATAAACAAGCTGTTCTCAGAGGGAAGTGCTGCGTGAGGCTGGAGAGGTGGCGGGGTCCGCCAAACACCAGCAAAGTGAAGCAGGATAAGAGTGTGTTGTCCTTTAAAGTCAGTTTGTTTATTCAGTCATGAAAAGAAAGAGTTTGTTTATTAGTAGCGCACCTTTAATGTTGGGAAAACGGCTGAATTAAAGGGGCACTGCGTAGTTTAAGGGAATAAATTCAATTTATTCAGAATTTTTATTCTTACAAAATTAACGAGGAATTTATAGAAACTAAGCTATTTCCTTTTGCCGTAAGCGACTAAACAAGATGTTCTCAGAGGAAAATAAGGTCCCAGAAGTTTGAAGCTGGAAAGGTGGCAGGGTCCGCCACGTATAAACAAAATAAAACAGTATGAAATTGTGTCGTCCTTTAAGGTCAATCACTCAATGAAAATCTTTCTCTTTCCCAAAACTACAAAATGCATCTTTAACGTTTGTTTTTCAAACGTATTGATACATATTTTAAGCAAATGTAATGTTTGTTTTATCTTAAACTTCCCACATGTGGATATCCTTGATTTTGATGTCTAGAATAAATGACTGATTGTTCCTTTAATGTCTCCACTGGAGGAGCTGAAATACTTGAGCTGTGACAAATTGTTACAACAATGTGTCCGTCTTTATGTATCAGACAGTTTGTCAGTGTTCTGTAGGTTCATTCTTTTTTGGGGATCGACAGAACACAAAAACAATCATTTCCTTTTATATGAATGGAATCATCTCGGGGTTTTAAAAGCAATCCTGTCGCTCCTTCTTTCATCTTTGATCGTAAAAAAAAAAAAAAAGGCCGGTAATTCTTGGCGTTCATGGATCGGTCCAGGATGAAATTGAAGATCTCTGGAAAGCTTTAAACGGTTTATTTTGGGGTTTAAAAAAAGCTGAATGCTGAATAATGCTTCCTAGCCGGAGGGGACATCCTGAATCAAAGAGAAATTCCTCTGTAAAATGACATTTGTGTGTTTCCATTCTGCAGGACTGCTCATTGTTATCAATCTGTATTCATTTAAAACCGCTTCAAGTGATTTTCATGGACAGTAATCTTTCTGTACCTCCACTGAAAGACCCACCCGGAGCGCTGGAATTTTTTTTTTTTTTCATGCAAATCCAATTTGATGTGATGATGATAGGACTGCACGTCTTTTTGATCTCAGAGACTTGCTGCAAAAACATCTGAGAATAAGAGGAACAATTCTGCAGATTGTGGCTTTTTATAACGCTCAATAATGAGCAGCGTACGTTGTAGATGACCATATCATGTGTCGCTCTGTGTGTCAGATCTGGCAGAGTGTGTGTTTTTCTTAAAGCTCCACAGAAGAAGTGACGTATAATTGTGAAAGATGCTAAAAGGATTACGAGGACGCTCGAGTGTCGCTGCCTCTCTGCGTCTACATGCCTCCTGGTCATGTTTTATGTTGCGCATTACAACGCTCGCCCTCCAGCTGCGTTTTGGAGAATGTAGATTAAACTCTACAGCGTCATCTCATTTTAATGCCCTTTGTTTACCCTAAGGATGACAGTGCCACTGTCACTTGTATCACATAATGTTAAATCAGTGGCTCCCGACCTTTTTTTTTTATAATCTGATGCACCTCCAGACCCTTCAGAAGAAAGTAGATTTACCTCCTCATTGATATCAGCTGAACTGATTCCAAACTGGATGTCATTGAACACTTTTAATCATGTGAAGTGGATATTATCATTCTTTTTCACAACTGAATTTCAGTGGCTTGGTCAAGTTCGCTATCGTAGGCTCCTTTTGTGGAGCGGCATGCTGGACATTTCAACCATCCTAAACCACATTTAGATATCTTATGTAACCATTCATACTGAGCTAAGTACCTCAACTTCTTCATCCATTATGCAAAATTAATTTCCAAACATCAGGTTACATTTAGCTCTAACTCAACCGTGTCGGCTATATCTATTACTTTTAGTTTTTAACTACTCCAGCGTCTTATCCATCGGTTTTGCTAGCTACATTAACCATTTCTCCACTACTTTGAGCTAAAAGCTGTTCATCCAACGGTTTTAGCTAACTACACTAACTGTTTATTCACGACTTTTAGCTAACAGCTGTTCATTCATAAGTTTTAGCTAATTACGCCAACTGTTTATCCGCGACTTTGAGCGAACAGCTGTTCGTCCAATGGTTTTAGCTAACTATGCCACTGTTTATCCATTACTTTGAGCTAACAGCTGTTCGTCCAACGGTTTTAGCTAACTATGCCACTGTTTATCCATTACTTTGAGCTAACAGCTGTTCGTCCAACGGTTTTAGCTAACTACGCCAACTGTTTATCCGCGACTTTGAGCTAACAGCTGTTCGTCCAACGGTTTTAGCTAACTACACCAACTGTTTATCCGCGACTTTGAGCTAACAGCTGTTCGTCCAACGGTTTTAGCTAACTACGCGAACTGTTTATTCACGACTTTTAGCTAACAGCTGTTCATTCATAAGTTTAAGCTAACTACGCCAACTGTTTATCCATTACTTTGAGCTAACAGCTGATCATCCAACAGTTTAAGCTAACTCCGTCAACTGCTTTGCCATTACTTTTATCTAACAGCTGTCCATCTATCAGTTTTAGATAACTACGTCAACTGTTTCTCCATTACTTCAAGCTAAAATCTGTTTCCAGGCTATTGCCAGGCTATTTCATACATTTGTCAAGTGGTTGACAGGACACCTTGGACAAACAATTCTAATTGGACTGAGCAGGTGCCATGTTTGGGTCCGACATCCAGATCTTATGATATAATAATTCTCTGCCTCCCTGCTTAATAGTTCTCACACTGTGCACTGCAGAATACAAGTAAACTAACCCCGCTTGTGAATCATTATGTTCAGGCATTTGTGTTGTTTTCTGGATTCTTTTCACAGTTTTCGTAGCGCCAAAGGTTAATCCTAAATACGCCAGTACTTCAAGGCGGGGAGCTGGTTTCTTTCATGATTTGTTTTCATCACCTCTGATGAATTCTAAACATGTATTTTTTGGGATTGCATTATTTATGCTGTTATGTGGGGAGCAAGCTGTGTTAAAGATTGTCTTGGGCATGTTTTTCTCTCCCCCCTTTTTTTAATTCAGGAGAGTGATCTGAAAATGTCATCCTCTGTTAAAGTCTGCCTCGGGTCCTGAGTAACTCTAGCCGAGCGTTAAGAATTAGCAACCTACCAACTGCTGTAGTGACATTACATATTCTTACTGAGAGGATTTTTCTTTATTTACACTGAAAAGGTGACTTCAGGTCAGATGCTGTGAGTTCATGTAGGCTTAAGCACTGTGATCATGAATAATTAGTCAGGTCTGATATTTTCTTGCTTGAGGAACGCGGCGATGAGTTTTTTTCAGGTTGCGACCTCGTGGAGTTAAACTGCCGCGGTGATTTAATTACTGCTGAACCCGGCTTCGACCTTATTGATGTCACCTCGCCCTCCGGAGGGGGCAGCTGCAGGCCCGATGTGTGTTTCCATATTGCCTCGTGTTGCTAGACAGAATACTTGCAGTTAAACACATTTTCTGACTCAACTTTTAGGTGTATTCGAAGGATAATTTCTGTCTGTGAACTGTATCTAGTCTACACATCTTTCTTTACAAAAAAATCTAATTAGCAATAAGGTACCGAATTCGTCATGGAGTCTGCACACAGTCAACACAGCCGGAGACGTCTGGGCTCATTCTCATCCCTCAGACGAAGCCATTTGTTGCTTCTCACTCTAAACACAGTTTGAAGAACAACTTCCACTAAACTATGGAATTTTCTGATAATCCACTGAGCTCGTCTCCCCCGCGAAGCGTTAATTAGGTTTAGTGAAAGGTTCTCTGTCGTGTTATTTCATCTCGCCTCGGTTTGATGTTTCAGTTTCTAACCGCGCCCGCAGAGAGCAGAGAATCTGTGAGTCTGTCTGATTGGATCAATATGACAATGTCATTGTTTGTGCCTGCTGGTAATCACCTCGAGAAGTCTGTCTGGAAGTAATCTCTAAAACAAAAAAAACCCATTACAAACTTGTTTTTCACGTCCATGTTTTGTTGTTGGCTGGCAGCTCAGCTCGTTACTCCTCTCCGCCTCTTAACCTTCATTGTTGTCCAAAATTATTAACAAGACATGCGAGCCTCGGTTGCATCAAACGTGGGCACTGCAGTTCATGTTGTGCTGTCCTGGTGCCATGAACACCTACTGGAGCTTCAAATCCACAGCTGGAAGTCGTCCACAAACAAACACACAAATTCAAAAAATAACATTAAGGCATTGCTTTGTTGTGTGCACAAGACGAGGGTGAATACAGAGCCGGCACAATGGGATCGGGTGGGTTTCTTGGATGGTTTGGTTAGAACTGACGCCCTCCGCTCCGCCTTCACGACTCTCCTGAACCTGCTGTGCTTTCGACTTCCCCAGAGTCTCAGCCGCCGCAAAATCACTTGAGTGCCATCGTCCTCGTCTGTAAACTGACCTCCATCGCTCTTGGAGGTTGTGTTCGGTCCCATTCCAACTGTGTTTCCCATCGTGGCTGCTGAGCCTGGTTCCAGTTTCTGGTGGTCTCGTATCTGCTTTGATAAACTGTAAACTCATTAAATTCAGCGCCTCATATCGCTTGTTTCCGAGCTGCTGTAGCGCTCATATGCCACTTTGGTTTGGGCTTGGTTTCATCTAGAGTTGGCTGTTCTGCCAACGCCCCGTATCTACACTTATCTACACGTGAACTAGCATTTAAGGACCAAATGTTGGAAAACGTGGCCTCAGTGGATATATTTTTTCTCTCTACGGCCACTCAGGGGCTTCTAACATTTCCTGTTAGCGTTATATGAGTGCTCAGCTGTTCTAGGAAATTCTCAAGCTCTTTCACAAACTGAAAGTACACATTTGTGACCTATCGTAGAAGAGTAAATCACCTCCTTCTCCGGTTCAACGTTTCTGTAACGTTCCTGTTTCCTTCCCTCCTATTTCCAATAAGTTAAATTCATTTAAAAGCACTGATGGCGCATGATATCTGTGAAGTCACTACAGTTATAAAAAGTACAATATTTGTCTCTGTATTTAGATTGCAGCTCCTCTACAAACGCTTCACGAACATTCCTGTAAAAGCGTTTAACCCTCTAACCTGTGAAACATATTGTGTCCTGCTGAGGCCTGTTGTGTAAACGAAGCGATCGATCTTCTGCTTCCTCCTCCATTAAAAGAGTTCTTAACACCGCGACGCTCGGATAATGGGAGGACAACCAGGACGACCAGCAGAGGTGACCGAGTAATACATCACTGATCCTTCTCCGGTAGAGCGACACATTTTGGGACCGAGCTCCAAGTAATAAAAGAGAGTGCTGCAGCTTTTAAGTTTTCAAATTAAATCATGTCGTCATCACACATTACAAAAACACTTCTTCTCGGGAAAATTAGATTGTTGTTGTCGGGTTTTAATGTTTTGAAATCATGTTGTTTTTTTTATTCTGTAGTGTTATTCTTCTTAACAAATGAATGAATACAGACGTACATTCGCATCCAAAATGAACTGGAGTGGAAGCATAAAGCAGCAGAAAATGGCAAGTTAAATACAAATACTGCCAGATTGTACTTAAGTACAGTAACTAAGTGATGAACTTGGTTAACATTCCACCCCCGAGTGCCACAGACGGGGCGGACAGGTCATAAAGTATTAACCAGGGCCGTCGAAGCCTGAGACATTCTTGGTTTTGGTCTTTTGTTGACATCAGCAAGCCGACACTGTACTAAGCACCTTAATTTAACAGAACTGTGAGCTGTGGTCCTGCATAAAACCTCTTTCAACATCCCTGACCACAAACCAGCTGTGTTTGCTCCATCCCCTATTCCTATCCAACACAAAAAAAATGCCACTGGTCACAGTCGTACACCTCGGGGCCCTGCTGGAATAAAAATATCTCCGTGCCCTGTCAAGTGGCCGTCCCTCCTGAGACCCAGATGGACAGATAGTTGTTGTACACCTCAGAGCATCATCCTCCCGAGCTCTGTGGCCGGAGGACAGCTGTGCTCAGTCAGGCAGGCTGCAACAGTCCCATCATCTCCCTGCACCTCTCCATCATCCCCAGCCTCAGCTGAGAGATGGAAAAATGGACAAATGGGGGAAGAATGGGGATAGAAAAGCAATTTGCTAACTCCATAAATTCCTGCGCCTGTGGTACCTATCCTTGGCCGTGGTGACTGCGAGCTATTATTTAGAATCTGGTAACCGATGCTTTCCTATTAACATTAAATGGGTTGGTGTCTGCGGGTTGTCTCCCACGACACGTTTATGCTGGTTATTTACTGCCCGGCGCTGCAGGCCTTGCTCTCCGAGCTGCTCCGAGGGCCGGCTCACAGTGTGGCCCCCTGTGGCATCTCATCCTTAATATAGCAGGAGGGAGGAGGAGGGTGGAGGAGGGTGGAGGAGGAGGAGCGACCAGTTGCTTGATTCACAATCGGTGACTAAGAGGGAAAGTCGTCGGTGTTAGAGAGGAGATCTGCACATGAGACAGGAAGCATGTGAGGGTGTGATGGATTCTGTGTGTGTGTGCTGCCACTTTTCCTCTTGATCTCTGCTTGTGTCTGTTCGTCTGCCTTTTGGCGACGTTGGCAGACGGGACGTAGGGACGGTGCCAATCTGTTGCTCCGTCACTTTGGTCCAGACTGAAATATCTCAGAGGCTGTTGTGAGGGTCTGAGCGAGGGACGAGGGCTGTCAGTCATCGACCACTCAGCTGTTAGGCAAGGAAAATCTCATTACTGAAAGCAGAGGTTACCGGATGTAACTCCAGTTCTGTGAGTTTGTGCACCGTCATCTCACAGGCTGGTAAACATCGTCCAGTCTCCCCCCAAAGATACAGTTCCATCGCCCAACCATACCTGTTGGATGGGCTGCTGGGAAATGTTGAATGAATATCACTGACTATGATGATCGTCAGACTTTTCGTCCAGCATGCAAGCGTGCTAATATTAGCATAAAGCTAGTCTTGCGTAGCCACAACCATCTTCATAGTCCATCTCTCTACGAATTTGAAATGACACAGGCCGCATTTAAAGAAGCCTTCGACATGGGACGGCCTCGTCGCGGCAATGTCATGCATTCGGTCTTCAAGTGCAGTCGTTGAATGATGAAGTCACAGCTACAGATGGTTGAAAGGAGGACAAACCGACTAAAACACTCGCCCAGTCGCACGTCTCAGTGACGGGCCACATCCAGGATTTAGCTAAACGAACAGCCCTCACAGAGCTGCTAACATGGCCGGAGAGTCTTTCAAGTCATTCCAACCTTTACCGGGTGAGGAGAAGAAAAGTTCACGCTGTTAAAAGAGATCATACATCTTCCTCAGGATGACAACCAGGCAGCAGTGCGGCGAGCAGAAGATGTGAAGGTGGTGTTATTTCTTAATCCTGTCATCCTCGGCACCAGAGCGGCTCGCTGTGGTTCTATTTCCTTTCTATCTGCGTATGTTGGCATGTGGGGCAGTTTGACTAAATATTCACTGCCTGAGCATCTCACAGCAGATGATTGATTAAACTTGTGACAGTGACAAATGTCCTTTTGGTTCGTCCTTTTAACAAAGTTGAAATCCGTCGTTAACAAAAAAAGTTTTCCTGTTTTTGCGGTTGGCTCTAGCTCACGATGAAAGCGCATCATTTAAATGCAAAGCTACATCTAATCTGATCAATGGAGTCTCGCAGATGGAGCTTTTCAGGATGGACCATGAGCCCGTAGAAACATTGTGGTCAATAACATCACGTCGGCGGTCCTCCAGTCTGATTGGAGTTCATGGCTCCTGCATTGAGTTCAACGTACTTCTCGTGGCGGCTGCTGAGTTTGTCTCCCTGGTTGCAGCTTCTTCTCCGAACTGCACCGCTTGTACACCGTTTCCAGTAAATCGTACAAGAAAGCCAATCGCTGCGGCGTGTCAGGTCGTGTTAGGGCAACGCGGCGCCGGCTCTCCACTCGTCACACTTCATCTTCTGCACATGTGCTAACGCGCTCCAATTAAAGCCGACGTGTTCTGATCACCGCGGTGTCACGTCTGGCAGTACGACCTCGGGTGGCCTCGGCGCGTCCTCCGCTGCTCGGCCTCTCGACTCCATCTTCGCTTCATATCTGCCCGCTTGTCAAAATTCACGGGGCACGCTGTTGATGCTCTGCGTCGCGGCTCTGACCCCTCAGACGGATGTGTTTGTCTTTTTTGTTTTTATTTTTTTCCCCTCTCATTTTTGGATTCAGGAAACGGGACGGACTTATTTGGATAATTGCTGTGAGTCTCCTGGCTTCGTGTCATTTTGGAGACATAATGGAGTGTTATACGCAGGGTGATGAACTCATTAGAAATGAATCCCACATTCCCCCCCTCCTCCCCGGTCCAACCTTCAGGCTGCGAAAGAAAAAGGCTACTCAGAGACTATTTTCTTGGAAGCCGTTAAAAGAGGTATTAGAACTGTCTTTGAGTTAAAACATTTTCTATGTAGAGAAAAATGTATGTATAAATAAATTTTTACTTGCTATTTGTTTCTTTCTTTTGCCCTTTTTTGAGTGAATCTGACCTGAGTTAATGCCCGACATTGCCTGTGGGCGGATGCTTGTAAAGCCTACCTTGGATTTTGTCCTCTCTTGTGTGTCAAGCCGTCTGTTATTTTCACAGTTGTGCACATTAGTCCTGTTGGTTTTAATAACATTTGAGTCACCTGCGCCACTGCACACGCTGCAGAGATGGAAAATCCACTAATTACAGGTTTAAAAAACAGCATCCAGTTCTGCAAGCAGCACAAGCGTTAACCTTGTCACTCCAACAGCAAAATGTGTTCCCTGGTGGAATAATTGCCCGTGTCTGTAATGTTTTATATGGCTCCTCCATCGAGCCGGATGTTTGCCCTTCCTCACACACCCCTTTTCTATCAAATTAGCTCCGGAGCAGAGCGGTAGCAAGATGGTGGATTGTTTTGAATACCTGCTCTTGTTATTTTAAGCTAACCCATCTGACTTGCAAGCTACCCTGACACCCTGGAGTACACGTCTACATCGCTGCAACAAGTGCTGTTTTTCCATTACATCCACTGTTCTGGCTCTACTTGGTTTAACTCTTGCGTCTGTATTTCCACCACAACTGAGACACTTGCTTAAAGGTGTGTCTTAAAGTAATGACGTGCTCGTCCCAATCCCCGCAGCACTACTCAGCAATCACCGCCAACAAAGTGGCTTCGCTAATTCAGTTACAAACACTTCTCATTTCCTGTAACTTCGTCACAATAGGGGCTTTCTGTTATTTAGTCATTCAAAAAGTTTTGGGGCTTGAACTAAACATGACTCCTGAAACACCTCAAAGCAAACACGATGAAAGAGTAAAACACAGCAGATGTCTGAAAGTACAGACAGGACGAGAGAAACTGAGGAGATTTGGTTGGAAGCCACGAAGGTGCTGAAGGCACAGGACCTAACGAGCACAGGACGGCATGTCGTACCTTTTTACCAATCAGAGCTCACTGCATGCAGCTTTCTTTGAACTCACAGCTGAGGTGACACAAACCAAAAAAAAAAAAAGTTGTACTCAGCCTCATTCCTTTGACTATTTTTTCTAGTGTACTAGAAAATAAAAAGTTGGTTAAAAAATAAGCAAATAATGGCGGTTTTATGACAGCAAAAATATGTTTGTCTCGTTTTGATTATGTGTTTCTGCCATGAAGACACACTCTTAATATATTTAGTACATATTTTTACAACTTTCCTTTTTGTACAAAAAGAAAAACTACGTGTAAAGTGTATGTATTGTTTATTAGCTTTGATATGATTAGGTTATATATTCTCAGTAGTTTGTAAAAACAAACAACAAACTGTTAACTCAACATAAAATAGGTAGTAAAATCAAGCCTACAAGGGATGAGTGTTAGTCGTGTGAACGTAAAGTTTTGTGTCACTCCGACAGTCTTTACCATTTGGGAGGACTCGACAATAAAATGTACAGTGTGATGTTTACAGCGCCGTATTAATTGGTTCTACTTATTTACTTACAATTTAACTATGGACGTGCTTATCCTGAGCAAATGATAAAGAGTAAAACAGAAGTTATTTTCCAGCTGTTCCGATTATATAAAGGGCTCTTACAAACAGCATTGTAAAGAAGTAAGGCAATTCTCTGAAATCGCTGCAGCAGAAAACAACAGATTACATAATATCTAATAAGAGTAAAGGTCAAAACTTTGAAAATAAATCCACTGTAGCTGAACTAATACTGTGATTTACATTTTGAGACACTGTATGATACGTTGAGCAGTCGTTTGCACATCTTGTCCTACAGAATCAAACTTTTAGCTCTGGGTGTTTTCTCCTTTGTAGTCCCGTCAGCTCCACATCACCAGCAGACAATGAAACACCGAGTCGTTCTGTGCTCGCTTCTGTCTTTGCTTATTAATAAAAATAACAGGATTATTGGAACACGTAGCACAAATATTTCATCATGTTTCAAACACAACAAAGAACGATGTGGATCAACTCGGCTGTAACGTAACGCTCGTTCGCTGTAGATGACTGCGCGCATTTCTGAAAGATGATGTCTTTTGTGAGAAGTGTTGCATTTCTGCCTTTATTCGTATTTGTATTTATTGATATTCAATTATGTGAGTGACAGAAAACCCCCGTAGCATTCAAACACAGCACACAGTCACGCAGGGCTTATGACCTGACGCCGAGCAGCTTTTAATAGATAATAAAGCCGTTTTATCATGATGAAATCAGTTGGAAATCTCAGTTGATTCTCTCACCTTGTGTTTCACCTTGAGCATAATTACTCCTCTCCAAATATGTGATTACCTGGTTCATTTAACGCGTTGTCTCGCTCCTCCAGTTAAAATAATTTGCTCGACCTGCAGGGTTCAGAAGTCTCTTGCCCTGACAGCGTCTCACAAAGACGGTGAATTGTAGTTTCCTCTTAAAGTGAACCAGAGAAAGCACCTAATGACCGTCTGTATTATTCACCGTCCAGATACTTGTGTGGCTCCTCCTGTTGAAGCCTAATTGAGCGCCACGGGAATGCTTCTCTTTACTGAGTGATGAAATAGGAATTTGACTTCTCCTCAGACGATAAAGCTCCGGGTGTCTCGGTCCCATTTCGAGCGGAAAGGGGCAGAATAATACAAATTTTGCATGCATGCATGGATTTGTGTGTGTGTGTGTGTTTGTGTGTGTGTGTGCGCTGCGAGCACAAAGTGGACGGGTCGATGCAGCTCTGAGATCGTGAGATCCGAGGTCATTTCTCAAGGCAGCGTATTTCCCATCTACGAAGCTAACGGCAGTCTCTCAGGGTTTATGATTTATCAAACAGAAAGGTCACCACAGCAGGCTGCAATTAATTCTGTCTGCTTTTATTTGGTGCTGCTCAGGATGCTCGCTCCATTAGTGACAGATGTCATTAAATGGGTTGTCTCCAGGACGGGAGCGCAGGGAGCCGCTAGTATTTATGTGAAATAACGCCGCTCAAAATCAGCCACTTATTCCAAGCGGCGTCGTGTCGTGATTCATATCTGCTAAGACTTTATTCATTGATATTACAAATAAACAAATGATGAGAAGTAGAATGTTTTGTTTTTAAATACAGATGATCAGTCATGTGCACAAGGGGGGGGCAGGGGGGCAGTCGTCCCCCCTTGTGGCCCAATTGTTGAAAAACGCGCGCTAAAGTGCCCTCCTGGGAGCCAAAACGTGTGCTAAAGTGCCCTCCTGGGAGCCAAAATGTGTGCTAAAGTGCCCTCCTGGGAGGCAAATCATGTGCCAAAGTGCCCTCTTGGTTGGCAAAACACACTAAACTGCCCCCTTGGCTGGTTGAAACATGATAAACTGCCCTCTTGGGAGCCAAAACATGTGCTAAAGTGCCCTCTTGGGAGCCAAAACGCACGCTAAAGTGCCCTTCTTTTCGCCCCTGCCCTTCAAAAAGTCTGCGCATGTCACTGCAGATGATTGAAAAGCGTCTCTTTACAGGGTTCAATGTTTTATAACCATGTTTTGGTCATCCAGCCTTCATCGGTTGGCTCATCTTCAAAGGTTCGATGGCAAAACACGGTCATTGAACATTGAACCCTGTCAGGATGTCACTTGTACATCAAATGTGAACATCAAAAAGGCTCCACTGGACGTTGAACGCATGTCTTTTGAATATATTTTTGCTCTGTGGGAAACAAACATTATCAACAGGACAATAGTGTGGGAGTTACGCCAAAGACATCTGTGTGTGTTGATGAGATGTCACCTGAAGTTGGCGTGCTAACCAGCAATCCTCGGCCCGTCTCGTGTTTCCACTTTGCACAGGGGACAGCCCCATGTAGTTTCAGCTGGAAGATAACATGCAGGCTGGTAAATTGAAAAACAAAATTGAAACAGTTTTACTTCTATTTTTCTGACTGAGCAGGAAAAAGCAACATTAGGACTTTTTGAATTGAAGTTTCCCTCTTTTGCCTGTCTAGGATGAGCAAAAAACAAGCACACGTCATTCAAACGCAACATGAACCAAATAAAACTCAGTCTGGTTTGTCTCTCCACAGTCACCTCTGGTCTGGTCAAATAAAACCTCAGTTCACCAAATGAAAGGTGTGAATATTGCAGCTCTCCCTCTCCCATCCCCGCCAGCCTGTCTTGTCCTGTCTTGCCATTGCTGATGTCAAAGTCTTGGTCAGAGGTCTTATATCAACTACGTACTGTATCCCCCGTAAGTCTTGGAGGCTGCGTTCAATCCCTGTTTGGTTTCCAGCAGCGTTTCCTCTCATGTCAGGCCGCTGCACCCAGCGGACCTGATCCCCGTCGCCCTTCTCTACTCCCCCTGTGATCCGTGTGTCCACACGTCCCAAAACAATCTTTTTTTACCCCCGTCTTCTTTGGTATCATTTCAAGAGTATTTGCGTCCAACACACACTCAACACGCTTTAGATCCCATTACAGGCCTATAGGTGGCGCTTTAATTCACCAAAAAACAGAGAAGAAGAGACAGATAGCGCATAAAGCTTGCACGCTGTATACAAACAGACAGTATAAGGAGAAACCGAACACAACCAAGAATATGAAAATGGCTAGTTGGTTGTCCATAAGCCTTTTTTCGCTCAGCGTTGTGGCAGAGGAGCAGAATATTTTGCCCTAGCAACCCCAATAGTCTCAATATCTTCTGCAGCACGAACACAAGCTGTAGTCCGCCATTGTTGTTACGAGATGTTATGAGATGTCGCGGGGTTAAGAGGTCGAAGGCTAGAGGTTGAGGGGTGGGGCGATGGCGTCATCGATACGCAAAGAATGCGGATTCGCTGTCCACACGAGAACGCGAGGGCGGCGTTTTTCGAATGTTTTCACCCTGAAACCAGGTTTCAAAAAAGTGCCTTTACAGGAGCCATGTGGACTATCGGCCAAAACGATGCAAAACATGTGCGTTTACACAAAAAAGCGTTTCCATGTGGATGGCCCCGTAGCCCGGTCCAGACAAACTTGAGGGTCACTTGCTAACGGTAGCTAGCCACATCCAAGGACAGCGAGCATCCTTGTGTAGCTGAACACACAGGCGTTAAACCAATCAGTGTCCTTTAAAGAACCACTGCCAGCTACGGACGTGGATGAGGTGACCAGCGAGATAAACGAGCAAACTGTGGCTCCTCGAGAGTTTCGCACTGATTTATATCAGAGCTGGAGAGTTTATTTTATTGAAAGAAGAACAAAGAACGTCACTGGAGGCGTTTCTCGATGGGAAAGATGTTTCCACTCTGGTTGTGAGTGTCTGCTGCCCTTTTCCAGACGGTTCTGCGTAACAAACCATCTGTCGGTCGGGGTAAAGTAGCGGACCAACCAACTGACGGACCAACATTGCTGTCGTGAGAGCCAAAAAATATCTTTGTCTATAGAAAGATTTTAAACAGTGAACAACGATTATCCACAACAGCAAAGACGTCAAATGAAACTACAGAATATGGTTGTTAGAAAGTTTCAGTCTGATGCATTTTAGCAGACGGCTTTTCCATTTAAGAAATCACTCGACTTAAATAAATGTTCAGGCACAGAAGTCAAGTAAATTAACTGCCTGTTGTGGATTTCCCCCCACAGCCAGCACAACAGCTGTGTTCTGCTGCTGCTTTTCATTTTTCTGGTTCTGTTTTTCTGATGAAAAAGACTTTCCATAGTAGATTAGGCACCTCGCCTCGGGCTCTGTTTATTTTTGTGATGTTTGTGTTGTAGAAATAGCTTCGCATGATGAAAAATCCCAAGTCATTTCAATATGTTTCACAAAGCTGGGTTATAATCCCCCTTAATTACGGCCCAAATCATCCTCCGTGCCTCGTGGCTGTGTTTTGAACATAAACAGTCTCGTTGCTTCTGCACTTAAAGCGTCTCATCAATCTGTCTTGTGAGCTGATAGCCACCTTACTTAGTTCCTATGGAAACTGCAGTGTTAGGAGTTCAAACTTATTGCTATGCAGACCAATCCAGCAGCCGGTGAAACGTTATTAGACTGTAGAACTCTTTGCCCTGGTAGACCGTGTTTCTTCATGTTAAATCCTGCTTTTTGACACAGGGCAGCAGGTCACTGAAGTGCAGGCAGCGAGTCTTAGCCAACGTTTTCTGACTCTGGGCTTTTTTTTTCCCGAAGATCTGAGAGCTGTGGAATAAACCTGGACTTAACTAGAATGATTCAAATGTTCGATTATTTCAGCGGCTTGACCTTTCACATTCTCTCCGATCGCGTTGACCTTTCCGTGTGCCGGTAGATGCTGCTGTAAGCCCTTTCTTCTTAACATGTTAAATCCTGACGTACACTCCAGAGATCCTCGTCCGCTTCGCCAAATTTGCACCAAAAAAAAAACAACAAAAACGTTCCGTGAGCGAGTCAACGTGATCATCCTCGCTCATACAAAGCTCTGACTTTGTTTTTTTGTCTCCTCTAGATCGAGGGAATAATCTGACCGGTTCCTTTTGTGCACGACGCCTCGGCAAGATGTATAGTATGTGAGGAAATGCTGATGGTGCCTGCTCTTTATTTTTAGAGTCAATCTCCTGTTGGTGCTCTGTCTTAGCGAGGAGGCAGTGAGTCATGTTAAAACCAATGAATGTGAACTGCCAAGCCCCCATGGTGCGATAGGAGCCTCGCACATCGCGACTATATTGCTCTGCGGTATTAAAAAAACTCCCTTTTCCCTCGCAGGACACAATATGTTGTTTTGATGGGTAAACATCCAGCTGGAGGATTCAGCGGCAGCTTTGATTTATGGTGTTTTTGCCACGCCGTGACTCTGGGTAAGGACTAGATTATTTGGCATCATTTGGCGTTCTGCATCACAAATGAGTTGGTGCAGGATGTTTGCTAAACACTTCGTATTCACCCACTCAGTCATCGAGTCAGTAGCATCTCATTTCCTACGGTGGGGGGATATTTTGCTACTCACCAACCGAGGAGCTGGAGATTGTGCTAATGTGGGAACGCAGTCAACTTTTTTCTGGAATCAACAAACACACAGAACCAATAATGTTGCTGGTCAGGTCTTTTTTTTCCCACATGGTTGGGCAGAAACTTTCAAAGTCTGACGCTGGATTCTGTCATCGTAAACAGGAAGCGTAATGTTGCCATGGGTTTATTTGCTCTCTCTGTTATGGAGGTTGTGTTTTCACCCGTGTCTGTTTGTTGGTTTGTAAGCAGGATTACACAAAAACTACTGAATAGATTTTCAAAAAACTTAAATGGAGGATGGGTCTCTGCCCAGAATAGACCCCCAATAACTTTTGGTGCCCATCTAGGAATTTGCTCTTGGTTACTTTGACATTGTAAGATGGCCATTTTTCTCCCTTATGGTGATTAGAAAAATCACTTTTGGGCTTTTGGGCCTTGGCAGAGGTATGCACTCTATTCAATGCCATTCTAACTCATACTTTGATAAATATGTGCTGTTAAGAGTTTGCTGAATTAGGTAGTAACGGTTCCACTTTGCACTGTAGCAATAAATAATCAGACAGCTATAACTGGTTTAGTTTGAGACAAAAGTAAACTTAAAAATATGATGATTCTCAAGGCAAGATCTGGATTTAAGGACGTTAATGACGGTACGTATGGACATTAGATGTGATGATAACCACAGAAAGTGTGTCACAATGCAGTCAAATGGAAAATACCATGGATCTAACCGGGGAAAATCTCAGCCCCATTCATACCCATCACGGATGCGTACACTTTAGTATAAAATTTAAGGTCCCCAGGAAGAACGCCAAGCTTTGAAGCGATTTTTACGTAGTTGCTAAACCGTGTAATGAGAACGTCGTGTAATGCAAAACACAAAAACACATTTTTGGAGCGTCACACCTCCGCAAAATGACTCATTTCACGCTCATAATTTTCATCCATTCTGTCCGATTACATTTGGAAAGTCTTCAAAAGCAGCACAGTTACGTTGCATTATCCCTGTTCAAGTTATCCGGAGGCTAAACCGGAGGTCAGCTGGCCCGACTGGGGAAGCAGTACAGCAGATTCATCTCGTTGAAGTTTGAGAGTCGTTAATTCTCTGATTGATTACAGAGTTGGTGTGATGTATCAAATCTGTGAACTTCGTGTGGCATGCAGAGAGCCAAGCATCGTGTCTTCAGACTGTCTTGATTTATGTATCAGGTGAACAACACAATCACAATCGACCTTTAATGTTACCTAAGAGGGTGACTCATCCGACTTCCACAAAACTCGACCAGAATCACCAAATCTATACATTGATTTATAAATATAAAATGTCAAACTCCCACTTTCCCCCCCTGAGAAACAAAGCGTCAACACAATATCTTCCCACACAGCCTCTCGTGCTCTAGACGAAGATCCAGGTGATATGTTTTCATTTACTTGTTGTAGAGCTTTTTTGGCTTATTACGCCACTCAGCAGCTTTTATATGAATGAACATAGCTGCGCTTCCGTTGCTGTATTCAGATTTCCCTCGTTAGATTCATAGAAAGTCGACCTGAATCTTCTGCACGGCTTCCACAAGGACTTTGCCCTTTCGATCGAGCAGCTAACATCCGGTTTGGCCGTCCGTTGACTTAAATGGAAATAAAACAACCGAAAGGTGCGGCTCTTCTTCAGTTTCCAATTTCGCCGGGCTCGAGACGCTTAAAAACTATTTATACTACCGCTACTTTCACAATGTAAGCTAACGTTGTAATTACACAGTTCAGCCACTATGTCAAACTGGTCTCCTCATCTGTTATTTGATGCTGATTGCAGCAATCATGCATTTAGGGTTTCAAAGTGCCTTAATTGCCTTCATTAGCTGTTTTTTTCACAGCCTCAGCTGCTGCTGACTGTAGTGATCAGCAGGTCTGATCGGGCTGAACGACAACAGCTAACGTCCTGGTGTTTTTAGACAAACAGGTAACTCTCACAGAGAGTTTGATACTGCAGACCGTATTTCATTCTTCTCCTTATAGCGCATAATAACGACTTGGAAGTTCTAGAAGAAAACTATACATTAAAAAAACATCAGCTGTCATTGAGTGTGAGGCCGTTGAAGTCGTCAGTGCAGACAGCGCTGCAACGCTGACGTAAAGTTTAAATATTCAGTTCAGTATCTGAACTTCAACTTCACAACGAAGGCGTTTTTAGTCAAACTGGAGTGATTTTACTTATCAATCTGAGCTGCTTTAGCAATGATTTGTCATTGTTGATTAAAACTGCATGCAGCAGCTGGAAAATACTGCACAGTGGCTCATTCTGTGGTGAGCGAACCACACACACTGTGAAACGTCCCTACAGTGACACAGGTGTGTTTAAGTTTTTAAGACTTGGATTATTATAGGAAACATCATTGTTAAACTACAAACAATAAACTATAATTCCAAACATCCCAGCAGGCTTTAAGTTGTATTTCATTGGGACGGAGGTGTCACTGAACAGACGTGTAACTCTGAACGCTGTCGTCAGATTCATTACGATTCTCATGTGGACTCACACCTTCAGGCCCGTGTACAGTTCACCTGACCTACATGTCTTTGAACGCTGAGAGCTTAAAACTCACAAGAGAAGGTTTAAAGCTGAAAGAAATGTATTTGCATTCTTCCAGAGAGTAATGGCCCCGACACACTGAGCCGACATCAAAGAACAGACCTCACTTTGCCCGTTTTGAAGCAAAAAAATAAAATTAAAATTGCTCTTAAACGCACCTCAAAGACTGCAGCTAACGACGAACTGGCACTTATGTTCTGCACCTGGGTGAGACGAAACCACTCTCCCTGCCAGCAGGTGGCAGTAGTTGAAAAGACTGATACCATGAACTCATGTGTGTCTATTTAGTGAGAAGCTAGAGCTGGGAGGCAGTTAGCTTAGCTTAGCATAAAGAACCAGGGGGAAAACAATTGATCCAAAAATCGGTCAGCGCCTGTGACGCCCAAGTTAGCGTGCTTCCTCTTTGCTTTCACTTTATGCTAAGCTGAGAGTCATTAAGTCCCCATTTAGCATTTATTAGCAATGTACTGACACTGACGCACTATTTTGTTGTTGTAGGCACTTTAATAAACACCTGATGTGTCCAAAAAATGCACCGTGCATTATAAACCATGTGTTACATGTCTATGTTCGGCTGCTTATGGAGGACTGAAGCTGCCAAAATCAGAAATCGATAAAGAAAAGTTAAAATCAAAGTAAATAAATCAATATGCCATTAAATGCACCAAAAATGAAAATTAATTAATTTATAAGAATTTATACATTTGAGATATTTCTGCATTGGTTTGCCTCTTTAATTGTAAAATTTACTTACTTTCCAATTTTATTTTTTAAATTTGGTATTTTTTTTTAATTCTTCCTTATTTCCATGAACTTTTCTACTATTCCTGTATTTACTTTACTCTTGTATTTCTGCTTCATCATGCAAATGAGCAGGATGTCATTCAAAGCCAATCACAGCACAGTAAGACAAGAACTTAGTTATTAGGCCATTAAAATTATTTATTTATTTATTTGTCTCGTCAGTCCTCCATCGTTTATACACGCTGACCTGAGCCAGTAAGCGCCCAAAAAACGTCGAGCTTTTCTTTACCAGCTACATCAAAACGGATGCAAAGTCGACCTAATGGGGGAATTATTTTCCAAACAAGATCCAAAGAAGACATGAATCCGTACTTTCATCGTCAGTATGTTGAACTAATGTGTCGGGTGAAAGCTCTCAAACAAACTGCCGCTTCAGAATCAAAACACGAGCCCATCACTCCAATTCTCAAAGCTCTGCTCCTGATTCCAGTCCGTCAGAAACCCATTTTTCTAAAAAAACACTGCTGCTCATTTTTTAAGTCACTGAGGCTTCAGGACAAATACGAGTCTGTGATCTTCTGCTGCAGTTTCTGCGTCCCACTGAGGCCGACCGACACTGGTGCGATAATTGTTCCCACAATTAGATACAGACACGGGGAAGCTGCTTTTAGCTAAAAACCCTCCACAAATCTGGAACAAACTTCCAGAAGATCTGATACTGGCTGCCGCCGTTAATCACACTTGAGTGTGTTGGTGCATCATCGGCACTGTAAATGTTGTTTTCTGTCTCTTATTTTTATTTCTTTGCTTTGACTTTGCTCCTGCCGTTTAATGAGTTTCACGTCATTTATTCAGTTCCTTTAGTCTCCAAATCTCGTCTGAAACACTGTAATGATGAAATGTGCTGTACGAGCCGCCGAGAGGAGCGCTGGGGAGAGATTGGACCTCAGCAGGGCTCCACGGTGACGATCCGGAGGCGAAAACGTATTTTCTGAATCTGAATGCTGATTGTTGGCCGTAATGTCGCACCATCCAAGACAGCCTGTGAGGTTGTGAGACACTCGACGCGTCCTCATGTCGAAATGACTGAATAGGTCGAGTGTCACTCCAGCGTACCAGCAGCAGGTGAACTGGTACTTGTCGTACACTCGGTCGTCCACTGAATAAAAAATCCTGTGCTTGTTTTACACACCCGTCCATCCCTGACGTCCTCCCTGTGCTCTTCATCATCTACATGCTTCTTTTTGTTTTTTAGAAGGACAGGCTTGATCATTTCTGATCTGCTGCCACGTTATATGAACCATCCAGACATCTGAGATCTTCAGGTTCAGGTCTGCTTTCCGTCCCTGGAGTCAGAACTAAACACGGAGAAGCAACGTTCAGTCATTTTACATAAACTCCCTGAAAACTCCAACCCTCACCTCTTTTAAATCGAGACCGAAGACGTTTTTTTGTTTGCCGCTGCTTTTCACTGAAATAATTTTAAAGCTTTTAACTGCACTGTGATTTATCTTTTAAACCTTTTCTATTTTGGCCCACTTCCCTTTCTCTTAACTTGTTTTAATGTTTTGTTTCTTGACATATTCTTACTTGTTTTTAACTGCTTTTTATATGCAATTTTTAATGTCTTTTAATGCCATTTTTATGATCCTGTAAAGCTCTTTAAGTTGTCTGAATTATATCAAGTTTGATTTCCAATACCATGGAGAGGTGGCACACTTCCCATGATCCTTAAGTGTAACAGTGATGTCTCTGATTGGTTGAGGCTGGCAAGATGATAATACCACAAAGGATTATTTACATGCGTTATTGATCTCCCTTTCTGACATACAGTGATTTATTTAGAGATGATCAAAAGTGTCCAACAGGTATGAAAGTGTCGTTGTTTCAGCTGACCTGCTGTTAGTTCTGCAGTTGGCACCACATGGGATCACTCCTGATGTGCGGTCTTTATTCTGACCATCTCTTACTGCTTCTATTTGTCTATTTTTAAACATTTAATCATCCTTTATTCTTTTTACTGAGCTTCATTTTTTTGTTTCTGGTCTTAATGGGTCATCATTAAATGAGATGTCGTCCTCTTATCCTGCTGAATTCATTTTATTCTTTCATTTCTTTTTCTGTGATTTTTGCCTGTTTTATTCCCTTTAGTCCTTTTAATTATAACTAGTCATATCGACTTTTTGTGTTTTTACACTTTCTGTTCCTGCTACTTGTTTTAACTCACCTCAGTTTCGACTTTGTTGTGTTTGGCTCGACTGTTGAGTGTCTATTCTGTAATATTGTCCTCCTGATTTTCCTGCTTTTGCTTGAATTTCAAAGCACTTATAACTTTATCTACTGTAAACTCTATAGATTAAGTGTTCTCTGTCCTGATTGGATGAACCGGGCGGGGACACCAGAACATTACTCCTCTCTTTGACTGCACGAGCGTGGGGAAGAGGGACGTGGGTCACTGACCAAACACTCTTTAACAGCGATTACTGTCGGAATAAAGAAATATTTAACACTTATTTCAATATGAAAAATAACGCTCACAGCAGCTTTAAATATTTATGTGGACGGTCTCATTCCTTTTGCCGTTTTTTTCCATTTCCCAATTCATTTCGATGTGAAGTCTCTGACGTCTTGTTTCGTCTTGTAATTGGCTGGCTCGGTTCAAAGCTTAAAAACTCGTTATGTAAAGATGTTCTGGAGAGTCAACGCAGTGAGTGAATGAATGAATGAAACTCGCCCTCTGGAACCGGAGCCCTTCAAAAAGTGGGCGGTCACCGCTGAGCACAGTCGGCGGCCTAATTGGGTCAAACAGGACCTTGTTGCTGCGAGGTGACGCTGTTAACCAGCACATGCGAGACGCTTGTTAGTTGAAAGTGTTCAAGGCGTCGACTTTGCGCCCGACGGAGGAGAAGAAATAAGCGAATGCCTCAAAGAGCAGATTGTTCTCAGATCTCCATCCATGCAAATCATCTTGACAAACAAAGGACACGAGCTTCAGATGGCTGCACAGATCAATCACCGGCGTTTAATCAGCTGAGTACTGTGCCGAGCCGCGGATAGATGGATGGATGACAGAGTGAAGCAGGTGCTGAGCTGGAAAGACACTGACCTCAATAGCAGCGGACTGTTTATCTGAAGCTGTCACGGCTTCCATTATTCTGAATGCCAGCCTTGTCTTTGCGGCGCACTCCAGAGTCTGATTGCGTCGTGCACAGATACCGCCTTAACGTCAAAACTTATCTCTGGAATTCAGAATGGCAGTCCTTATCCCAGTACTCTTTCATGCTCTTATTCCAAACCCTGGGAGATTTGGCGAGGTTTGATTCACTCTGGCTCTTTTAATATGGTCCTGAGAGCGAATTCGAGGGAACAGGCTTGTGTCTTTTTTTTTTCTTCTTCTTCTTTTTTGACTAAGAGTTAGTTTGTGCGTGAGTCTCAGCAAAGACAATCCTGAAAAAAACGCTTACCCCAGAGATGAGTTCAGAGTCGGTTTCTGCATGTGGGACTGCATGCATCATGTCTGGTTGGATTAAAATACGACCGTGAGTGTACAGTAGGTGTGCGAGCGTTTTATTGTGGCGTGAGGAAGCAAATCTGCATCGTGTGGGAGCCTCAGGCTGTCCAGGTGAAGGATAACGTTTTAGAGAGAGGGCGTCCGGGGGAGCTGAGGGGAAAATGATTTGCTATGTTAAAAGTTACACTCGCCCTACACTCGCTCTCTCTCTCTCTCACACACATAAACTTTTAATTACATTTGGATTACTTCTACACTCCAGAGAATGCATCTGAAAAACACAATTCCAATTTCCAGTCCATTATGTGGACATTTGGGTCCATATTTCACAGTCTGGTGGATGGATGATGTTTTGGAGGGAGAGGCTGTTTACTCTGAGTCACCTACCAGGAGTTTGTTGAACTCAATCTTCATGAAAAGTGTTGATTTTAACCTTGGAACGCTCACAGTGACTTTTCTTTTGGATCGTGATTCGGAAAAAAAACGATCTTCAACATCTGAAACCTCCGGTCGTGAGTCATGTTTGATTTCTGTACGAGACACGTATTGATCAGGAAAGGTTAAGCAGAGCATGTTACCAGAGCACCGAGTTTTTGGACACGATCCATAACACAGCTTGACAGATATGGAGCAGTTCAAAGGAACGTGTTATGCTGATACAGACCGACCTACATCAACTGGAGGCTGTTAGTGTTGCCTCTACTAAACACTGACATACAGTAAAGAGGATCAATATTCATACAATCAATTATTTTCTGTCGCATTTGTACATCGTTTAAGATACATTAGACGGATACATTGGCATTTTCTTTTTGTTTATTAATGTAAAACTGGAATAAAGCTGCTCGGCGTCAATGTCGTTGAGACTTGACTTTTAAATGTGAAAATACTGGATATTTTTAAGACATTGGGACAATTTTCACCCGTGTTTGTGCCGCAAAAAAATGACATATTTGATCGGAAGTCAGGACCTTTTCTGTCTTGTTTTGTGCCAATAAAACCGGGCATTTTTAATCAGACCTCGAGACATCTCCAGCTGTGTTTGTGGTGACAGAAGCTGGTATTTTCAACCAAAACAAGATCATTTCCTAACCTGAACCAAATGGGGGTTTTAAGCCTAAACCTAACCAGATCATAGGCAAAGCATTGTGACAACATAAAATTGGAAATTGTGAAGAAATCTGAGGTGATATAAAAAGAAATGTCAGGCGTCAACATAACTGGGGTTTACAGAAACGTGCATTGCCAGCATTTATTCTTGTAATTGAGTTGTCAGACTGATTTCTTTGGGTTGGACGCCAACCAAAAGCGCCAGTGTTGAAGTGAAACCCTGATCTTTTCCTAAACCTAGCGAACACGGAAGAGACCATGTTGTTTTCACGGACAGCCAAGAACAAACGCAGCAGTGACACAGTGGACCAGTGGGTCTGTTTGCAGATGATATTGTCCTTTACGTTTCATTACACCATGACCTCTGATGTGCACTGCAGTGGTCTGCAGCAGTGATAGTGAAGATCAGCACCGCAGTGTCAGAAAACCATAACTCTTTCCTAGATAAGATTAGGTTTTTAAAGGATATTCTATGGAGATTAGAGATGCAGGAAGTCTTGTGCTTTCTAATTAGGAGTGTTGAAGTGATTCCGGTCCTGATGTACTGTAGACGCCCCTGGCTGCCTCACTCTCGCTGGTGTTTCAAGCATGCTGACTGGGAAAGACTCGGAGGCAGATGCTTGAGGGACTACAGTAACCGCTTCAAGGTGTCCCAGCGATGGTGGAGCCAGGGGGTGGCCTGTGGTGACAACTCAGGCCCAACCCACCAACCATTTATCACCCACCACACACTGGGACGCTTTTTAGCAGCACACCCATCTGGTTGAGCTGAACCTCCCACTACCCACTGTGCATTCAGCTCAGTCGCTCATGGACTCATCCTGCTGCGCACTGCCGAATTAGTTTTCCATAAAACTAACAAACAGCCTCGCCGTGTCTGTTGCTCATCTTAACTTTCTTCTTGTCATCATTAAAACGGTAATATCTACAAAATGTGACTAAAAATATCCACGACGCATGACTGTTTTCTTCCGCCAGACAAAAACAATCAGCGTTAACGTCAGCGACTATCAAACTGCATTTCTAGTGGCTGCTTCACAATAAAAGAACTGTTTTTTTTTTTTTTCAAATGGAATGCTGTTAATATGAAGAAGCAGCTGGTTTTAGCCATTAAGGCACCAGCGAATGTGTGTGTGTGTGTGCGCGTGTGTGTGTGTGTGTGCAACAACTGTCTTTCCATTGATTTATAATACAGGAGATTCAAACTGTGAAGCGTTGCGCTAGTTTTCATGTTTGAAAAAATCTAAGAGCAAAAATAATCAAGGGAACGTGCAGGTCTGTGATACGGAAAGTAATTAGTGCTGAATGTACATAACATGGGTGTGATTGCACAAAGGAGCGGAGGTGAAAGATCACCTGGTTTAAAATAAGTCAGCTCGGTCTGACTGCAGATTTGTTGCTGTATCGCCGGCCGTATGAACGATGCGTCACATCTAACAGATCCTGTAAAAGAGCGGTGTCCCGATTTTGATTATAAATCAAAAATGGATGGAAATGAGATTTCAGTTTCTGTCATTAAAATCACAGGCGGTATCGCTGAACCAGCTAGCTTACCGTTAGCCTGCAGCTGCACTTCCAGACACTTATCCTGTGTGCGTGAGGACATGAGATGAGATGTTTCAGAGATCCCTTATTGATTTCTTTGAGAAGAGGAATCACTCTTTGAGTCCAAGATAAACTACCCTGCAGGGAAAATAGTCTATCAGTTACCATGTGATTATGTAGAGTAGAAATAAATTAGATTAGCAAGAAATTTCCCTCTAATAAACGTTGTGAATCCCTAATAAAGGATCATAATGCAACTGGTATGACATACTAATACACTTATTTATGTCTGAGTTTGGAGAAATGTTATTGAATTGAAAGATTAACTGTGTTTTCAACGAATAGTTGGACCTTAATTGGAAAAAGGGAACAAAATAGCTGCCGCTGGTCGAGACTGATAATGCTGAAATGCTGCTGGATAAAAGCAAGACACAGGAACAGAGGAGCCCGGCTCCAAATAGCAGGGATTCAGGTACAAGCTGCAAAAGTACTGAATGTTTCTGTGTCGTTGGCTGCACATCCACAGGACTGTCAGGGGCTTATTATTTTAGATACACACTTTCTGGCCCTGGTTTCAGGTTGTTTGGGTTTCTCTTCTTTCCCTTCAGCGACTGCAGCCCTGACCACGATAAGTGACACAAAAATGTTTGTTTGGTGGGAAATCTTCTTTGCCTGCAGACATATTCCTGTTATCCAGTACAGCATGAAATCCGCTATCTCGCCAAAGTAATCTTACATTTTAATACTGGTATTTACCAGGAATTTGTGATGGATCATTTTAGCAGCAGATGTCAACCTTCATCTTGTTTATGTGATCCCAGGCTGCTTAACACTTCCCCTGCACACACACACACACACACACACACCACATACACACACACACACACACACACACACACGCACACGCTCGCCTGTATTCACACCTCTGTCTGACAGCCACAAATGGCGAGAGCTGCTTTACTGCCATCATGAAGTCTTATAAAATGTAAAGGTCATCGCCAGTATAAAGGCTGCAAATTACATTTCATTTAGAAGGTGTCTGGAACATCTCTCATATCGTCCACGCTGCTGTGTGTTTACGCTTCATCATGTCTTTGTGTTCGGGCATTTGAACTTCAGGACCTCATAGTTTGAAATGTGGATTTAATTCAAAGTGCAGCGACAAAAAAAAATATGAGAGGGAGCAACAAACAAACCGAGCGCTGAAGTCGACACTGCAGAGATTCGATTCAGTCTGCTTATCTTGATTGTCTCCGTCTGTGGTGGCAGCGGCTGAGCGCTTTAGATCGCTTAAGGTCACTCGCCCACCAACAGGACACGCCCACATCTGGGCATCAGGGTCATGTCTTTATTCAAAAAGAGAGAGGAGCACAAGAGAAACAGGTCATTTTTGATTATATTGCTCCTCTGTTGGCAACCACATGACTTTTTTCTACCAAAATAATTCATTGATTATTTATACCAGTACGTCGCATTTGCCGCCGAGCCTAATCTGAAAATGCTTTTGCTTTGAAATAATCACAGCCAATGATAGTTTTTTAATATCATTATAATTTTGTTTGAATGATTATTGTGATTTTAATCCAACAGAGAGTTGGATCAGATCACAGTAAACCCACAGCCCAGTGCCAGGATCAAAATGTCGGCAGTAAATGTTTCTGTTTCAGGACTACTACCACAGTGACATCTCTACAAAATGTGTCAGATTACGTTCACAACCCTGCGCCACACCTTCTCCAGGTGTGGACAGCCAACTACTGCTCTTCAACTCACGAGGGAGACAGGACAAGAAGTTAGAGAGGTGTCACAAGTCTCATTTCAGGGCATGGAGGATATGGAGGTGGAGTTACAGGCAAGAATGCTACCAAGCCAGTGACCACAGTTCAAGACTGCGTTCCAACATTTGTTGCAGTCACACCTTGAAAATCACCTGCTGGAGCAGAATGTGGGCGGTTTGTTCAGTTTGCGGTCAACCACACACACTTTGGACGTGGCTGCGACTTTTGCGACCGGTCCAAGTTTACCAAAGTTGAACTCCACTCGAAGCCAAGATGTGCCTTTCCCCAACGGATGCATACATAGCATAGAACGGAAGTGAAGGGGAGCCAAATGTTGATTCCACGCATCTGTGACAGCGGCAGGAGTTTGAAAACCCCTGGATATTTTTTAGGAGACCTCAGGACAATTTCCAGCCGTGTTTGTGGCAACAAAGACCAGGAAGCTTTTCTCGTTGTGACCTGAACTGGTATTTTTCAAGGCAAAACCTCATCCTTTCCTCAACTCCCCTAACCTAAAGTGCTTTTTTGTGCTTAAACCAAACCAGACCATGAGCACAGCGATGTCACAACATAAAATATAAAATTAAGTCTAAGAAACTAATGAGATGTAAAACTGCAACACTCCTTTGGCACGCTGGCAACATTTGTTCAGGAAATTTAACATAAAACTAACCACCACCAGACACATCAGCTGTGTGAGAGAAGAAAGGCTCATTAATACATGTTTTTCTCACAACGGTCCCAACAATTTTCTTTAGTGGAATGATTTATAAAAATAGAAAGAAAAAGAATAGATAAGTAAACCGTCCGTGAACTTCGTCCGGTTTAGAAAATCACAACAGAAACGTAAGCGAACACGAAGCTGCACAGCCAGTAACCACCCTGAAATGAATTTGCCTCTCGCAGCGATTGTTCTGTTTCTGGCTCAACATTTTCAGCTACACAATTCCTCTCACATCCACACAATTCTGTCATCCCTGCGGCATCAAATTCTGATCGGACAAAGTCACGCCTGCTTGCTATCAAAGGTAATCTCTTTTGTCGTGAGGTCATGCTAAGTGATACATTACGTCTCTTCAAACCTGGAACAACGGAGGTGTTGCAGGGGTTGAGAATGGACGGCTGAGTGACCCGCTGGACCCGAAGGGCAACGCATGGGCCCGCAGATAAAATGAAAACCGTCAGAGGGAATGGTGTTATTTTTAGGTGCTTGTGTTCACTGTGAATACAATAGCAGACAGTATTGACAAAGTCTTGGGAGGTGAGGTCATGAAAAGATTGAGGTCTAGGCGACGGTAATTTAGGTTTCAACGCACGAAAACAAACACAAACACACACTTTTTCGATTTTAAAGGGGCATTTTGTAAGATGTGGCCAGAATTTCAGTTTAAAACAATCAAAAAAAGGAATGAACATGATCGACAGTGTGAAGAAACAACAGTGTCGAGGTCATGTCGAAGACGTCTATGTGCTGTGTTGCAGCGATGTCTACCCTGGATGTAAAATAAACGCCTGTCCCCATCTAACCCAAAGTAAATTCAACCAATGCAGTACAGGTGTGGTTTTGAGCTCTTTCAAAAGGTCGCAATCTGAACTTTTCCCCCAAGCAGTCAGAAGTAAGTGCCTCTCTCATTGGTCTAAAGCAGTTTGAGCACACTGAATTATTTATTTATCTTGCCTTCACTTTTTTAAAATGCCAAAATGAGCCTCCAAATGACCTGTAACTGCCCCTCTCGGCTGGAAAACTCAACGCGTTCACCTCGTAAAATCTTTTGTGGTCCAAGTTCAAATTTTATAACGTGTTTTTCTAATTAAATATCGAGGCACCTGGGGAAAAAAATGCCATTTTGTAACCTGAAAATACCCCTGCCTGAGAATAACGGGGCGCAAAAACTCACCATAGTTCTTCGTTTTCTTTATTCACACTAACTTGATGCATAGAAAATAGTTAAAAACAAGTGCTTAGGTTGAAACACAGCCTATTCAAAGAACAAAACGTATAAAACATCATAAACCACCTGCATACTTTCCAAGTTTAGGGCTTTAAAAACTGTAATAAACTATATATTACTGGATTTGAAATCTCATTGGCTACATGACTCATCAATCATCTGGAGGCTGGTGTGTAAGTGGCTCAGGAGAGAGGAGGAAGAAAAGAGAATGGATCACTGGTCGATCACTCATTGGCTGTTGGAGGCTCTAGGGCGGGCATATAAACCCCTGTATGCCCCGATGAGCTGTCAGTCAACCTTAGTCTACCAACTTAACACAAAATGTCAAGAAAGGACTTATTTTTACTCCCATTTTTCTTTTTAAACAGTAAAACTGTGTTATTAAACAACTGTGAACAACAAATCTGAACTCAAGTTTCTCTTTTGCCAAACTAAGATGAGCAAACTGCCTCTTTAACTCATCATCAATCATACTGTAACGCTGTCAAACTATAAGCGTAATGTAAGCAAATCAAAACTAGTCTTAACAGTGTTGGTTTGTCTTCCTGTGTCACCTCTGGTTTGGTGGAAATCAAACCTATAAATAATGTACGATGTGAAAATATTCTATACACCGTTTTTGTCCATTTCCTCGTCCCCGGAGTTACAGTCCTTTATCGGAGACGCTGTAAATCGCCTCCATACTTTATCCCCTGCTACCTGAGCTTCTTGCTAACGGTAGCTAGTCGCTTCAGCTGAAGATAGCTACGGAAAAGAGTATAGTGAGCTGGAGTCGACGTTTATGCTGCCTCCTAAAGTTTTGGAGCTACCCTCGAGTTTTGGCCATCTTGTAAAAATTATTCCTTTAACCTGTTGAATTATTTTACGCTCACGACTGATTCGGACTGTGGCAGGCCCAGACCGTGTTGCAAGAAGAGGCCTTGTTAAGGTGGTCATAATTGAATGAGCATAGAACCTATTCAGTGTTTTGATTACTGAGCATAAACCATACATTTATCAGTAACAACCACCATGATAGAGATTTTTCTTATCAAGGATGTTGGTGAATATCGTGCGTGTTCAGTCCGAGGCCTTACACCAAAGAGGTTTAGCAACACGCAGCCCCTCATCTTTGAAATTCCTGGAATTGTTTCCTTGTTTCTAATCACATTTCTTGTTGAAAACCACTTCATGGCTAAGGTGAGATGTATCCAATAGCCTAAAACTTTTTTTTCTTCCAATCCTCAGATTGCATCAATGTAATTTCAACCCACACTTCTTGTCCTCTGTTAAGTGCTTCAAGAGGCAGCTTGTGTGTCGGCGGCGCTGTGTGGTGCGTCGGGAGGCATAAAGTACCGGGAGGAGGTTGATATGAGGTCTTGAGTGCTGTGCATGTGCCCTTATCAAAGTCTTGTCGCGTTCCCAGCGAGGAAGCGGTGGAGATGAAGCTGAAACGGTAGTGAGCGCTCCCCATGTGGCCTTTTCATCCCCCCCCTCCTCTTCTTCTCCCTATTTCCTCCTCCCAGTGGTCTCTGAGTAATGAGCCTTAGGCAAAGCTGGCTAATTAGTCCTGACATCACACCATAGCACGCTCATCCAGCCTCCTCTGGACACTTTCTCGCCCATGTAGATATTCATAGAGACAACACACGCACATGAGCACACAGGTAGTCCTCCTTGCATGATATGTCCACATGCACACATGCACCTAAAATATATTTTCCTTCATCCCCGTTAGGCCCCATGCTGCTCACATCCGAGTGTTGAACCTCTGAATGTCCCCCCGCTCGCACTGATCTGTCGTAATCTCAATATTCATACCAGACATCCAGAGGAGGCCACGGACGAGGCGATAAGGAGGGTTATTGTAAGAGGTCTCGGCTTAGAAGCAGCACGAC
Source organism: Sparus aurata (assembly GCF_900880675.1). Lineage (NCBI taxonomy): Eukaryota > Metazoa > Chordata > Actinopteri > Spariformes > Sparidae > Sparus > Sparus aurata. The sequence goes on along the minus strand of NC_044204.1, from coordinate 29,859,148 downwards.
ATGTCTTAAGATTTGGGTGCACTCAGAAGGAAATGTTGGACGGCGAAAGTGTTATAACTTCCTCGAATGGCCACACTGCAGGTGGGGCGAAAAGCTGACCTTTGCAAAGAGATGAGAGGTGAGATTGGATAATCATTTATATAAAGGGGGATAACGAGCAGACTTTCAGACAGGCTGTCCTGGAGGGCATTCGCGATGTTGCACTCACGAGAACAGACGGAAGTAGTTGTGAAAAGAATTAAACAATGGATCTTTCGAGGCCGTCTGACCGCCTCACCTCTGCACACCTGTGAAAGGTGGTTGTCAGTGTCAAATCGTTGGCTTCAGAAAGTTAAACAAAAATGATCAGACGGCGCCCCCGCAATTCCCGATTCGGAGATAATCAATCAATCAAATCGCGGTTCTGTGTTTCAGTGTCTCCAACGGGGAATTCCAAATCAAAGCAGTCCAGAAAATTGCTGCTATACCCTCTAAATGAAATTCATCTTCTCATGTTTTAAACGTGCCATCACATCCACAACCCAGCGCCTGTGTGTAGGAGGGGTAGCTGATTTACTGTTAAATAAAATAAGGTTTCAAGCCAATCGCGATGACAGATCACAGCGTCTCACCGGGCTGCTGGTGCCACCGCGGTGTCCAGAGTCGGTTAGACGGGCTGTTGGGCCTGATGGCACCGGGAGCAAGTTGGATCTGTGAGTTGAAACGTCGTTGAAAGCTTGCTTCTACAAATATCCTTTCGATTGAGGCAATCTGTTGTTTGATGCAAATAGAAGCTGTGTATTTTCTTAATTGCCAATCGTGTGCGAGGGACCGCGCGCAATTATACCTGCTAAATGTCAGCGTGTTCGACTTGTTATTGTGAAGTGAGTCGGCGTGATCAGATCGCAGCTGTGCAGCCTCGCGGAGTTGCTGTGGTGACTGCAGTGTCAGTTCTTGTTTGTCTTTCCTGTAGTTTGGAATCAAGGATGATTTAAAAAGGTAGTTTGTGGACAAAGTCGTGGTTAGGAGTGAGATGTCTGTACAGTGACTTTTCTGAATGCTCATAAAGTGTTCTAGTGCCATACAGAGCGAGAGAGCGGCGGGGTTAGAAGCATAGACGGCACCTCTATTCAGTCGCTGCGAGCGGCTGCGTGGAGTTTGTTTGAATCGGCCTTTTGTAGGACGAGCAAGACGTGTGCGATACTGCATACAGGGTCAGGTGATGTTCTTATAAACCACGAGGAGGATCTCTCATCTGTTTTGCCACTCACGGTAAAAGCCCCTGATTTAATCTCTAATGAGGTGACTGAGCCAAAGCAGCTGCGATTTGATGCACAAAGCTCCCTGTTGTGATATTTACTTTGAGAGTCCTTAAAAAAAAGAAAAAAAGAAAAAAAAAAGAGGATTATCGGGAAAGATGTTTGCCAGTCATATTTTTTCTGCTTCGTTATTAAGTCCGCCACTTTTATCACTTAAAAACAAAAACGTGTACAGTTCAGCGTGCCAGCCACTGCTGCGACTTAAAGCAAAAACCCTCTTTAACCTTCAGAGGAACCTTATGAAACCTTAATTAAAGCATTTCCCTGTGGCACTGTTAGCAACATGGCTACCGTCCAAACAAAAAAAAAACCCCCATAAGAATCCCAGTTTGACCGAGAAATCTGGATCTCAGTGCTGCAAAAAAGGCGACTAAAGTCACCATGAAGCAGACGGTGGAGAGTTAATTGCTCCTGCATATTTACATGTTTCCTGTCAGAACAGTCAGGCACAGAGAGAGACAGGAAGAGGATATTGATTTGTGTTAATTGTAGCCGATTTCGCTTGGATGTGAACGACGCCTCCTGTTCATGCAGCTACTATGAAATCTGCTCGGTGATGTTTTTAAGCCAAAAAAAGCTCGACTTCAGGCGATGAACTCACCCAGATCTTCCGTGTTGTGCGGCCCGTGGAGCTCACGGGCGACCGAGCTGGCTAACTTCCGGTTTTAGCGCACGGCTAACTTGAATGACCGTAAAATAACTTTAATCCTGCAGCTCAATGTGCATGGTTCAATGTCTGACCATGAAACGAGTCATTTCCTAGGCGCTGTGACACTAAAAACAATGAAACCACCAGTTTACAGCCGCTTGTTTCGCAATGTAAGCTTATGGGAAAAGGTCTTTTTGGTGACGTAATTGCACGGTGTCGCTACTACAAAAACTGGCTTCATTGCCTGGCACTCCTCCTTGGGGCCTGGACTCAACGGGTGACCCGTTGAGTCCAGGCCCCCAGGAGGAGTGCCAGGCAATGAAGGTGGTTTTCTTGTTAGGTTTCAGTTCCAGCAACCTACTACCGAATGTTTACCAGCTATCAGGACGGCTTACGTTAGATGCACGACTAAATGAGCGAGCGGTAACCGTCTGACAGCTGACAGCAGCCAAAACTCTGTAAACCACCTCAGAACTGGACTCCTATAGTTGTCAAACTGCCAGCAGCGTGTCTCGAAGTTTGTGTTCGGTCCCGACACCAATTGTGTTCGCTCAGAGCCTCGGGCAGAGTTCAGACGGAGCAGAGGACAGCAGAGGCTAAACTGGAAGAAGTTCCACAAGAATCAGTGAATACAGTTTATACTTTTGCACGGTGGACATTTTCACAAACATAACCAGTGATTTTCCAGCCAGCAGCGGATCAGAACATCTTCAGATTGATTCATTTTAACAGCTAACTGATTGTAATTGGTTTTTCAATGGAATGAAATCCTGTTTCGAAGGCAGTGACGTCAATGTTTAGGTGTGACACGTGTCGGTTGCAGCGTCTGTGCTTTTGCGCCGTTAGCCATGACTCGGAAAGCCAAACCACCATTTTTTTTAAGACGATATGGACGGAGTTGGCAGAAAACGCTCAGCCGTCGGTTCACTAACACCAATTTCCGCTGGGATTGTGTAACGTTGGTATAAATGAAAAGCTCGCTATCAGAAATAATTCGAAGAGTCGGAGAGAAATCATCACGTACGTGGCTTCAATAGCAGAGCGCTGAAAGCTTCTTTAATCGTGTTCGGCTGGGTCCTTTTTTTTTATTTACCTAATCCACCATACAAATGGATATATTCATCAGAAAACAAGAGACACCGGCTTTATGATCCGCACAAGTCTGGTGGTTTGCAGCTTTTTACGTTGCGGTTTAAAGATTCGTTCTGTTCGTACGTTCACTGTTCTCTCTTTATAACCGCTTCCCCTTATTCTTTAATTCAGTCGGGAGATTCTGACTTTAAAATCCTTGTTTATACGCTTTCTTTAATTACCGAGGGATCAAGGGATCAAGAATGACGTCGTGTTGGAGTTTTCGTACGAGTGGTTGTTTCTCCGCTCATCAAACGATCGCTAAGCTGAGCATTTATGAGACGCTGGAGCCTGACACTGTAAAGTCTGCGTGACACAAAGGACTCGTCTCTGTTATATCTGTGACCTCGCCTCTCCTGGCTGCCAATGGCTGAGTATTATAACTATTGATTTGTTAAGCAGAGTGTGAATCGCAGGTGAGAATCTCTCCGTGGAAGAGAAGTCTTCTGGCCGGTGAATCGCACATGGGAATCTTATCTCGGGGAAGAAAATGCGGTCGCCCACTTCAGCTCCTCCGTGTGATCGTAATGGAGGACGAGGGGTCGGAGAGGTCAGGGAGAAACGAGTGTGTGTGGAGAGGCATCCCGTTGACTTTGTTCTCGGGGCGGCTCAGGATAATTGATCTGTATCGAGGACCGAGGATGCGGTCCATTCTTCCATCACAAAAGGGGGTATCTAATGACCGTGACAGCGACCATCACGTAGCCATCGATTTCAGGCCGCGCTGCCTTCAAAGCCCCGACCGAGAAAAAAAAAGCGAGGGGGAGCGCTGTGGAGGAGACACCTACGGCCACATTATCAGGCTCCTGGACGCCGAGAGGGAGGTTAGATGGGAGGGAAAGAGAGAAAGAGAGAGAGAGAGAGGGGGAGGATTTGGCTCCCTGCTCCCGGCGATAAAGGTGCATCTCCTATGGCCCTGTATCTGCGCACCTAATTGAACAGTGTGCGCGTTTGCGTCGCCGCTCGTTGGCTCGGCTTCAAGGACGTGGGAGTTTATACATGTGTTTGCATATTTGCGTTCAACAACAGCGCGAAAAAAAGAAGAAAAAAAAAGCCATGGAGAGGCCGCGTCTTCCTCGTCCGCGTAGAGCTGCTTCTGTGTGCAGGCTCGACACTCTGAAGGATTTCCAAGCGGGGCTCAGCTGTGGTCATCTCTATAGCAACTCTCTGTTCCTGTCAGGACTCCTCGATATGCTGAATATAATTAAACCGTGGCATGTAGGAGGGAAGAAATTCAAGTGTTTTTTAAATGAAACTAAATGTTCTAATTACATCTTACGCTTTTAAAATACAACAGGGGGATTTAATTAGGGGGAGAGGCGTCCCAGTCAGAGCCGTCCAGAGGGAATGCTCCGCAGAACTTGAAAGCAATTTAGCTCCTGCTTCTCCCTTCATTCCTCAACCCTGAAACGGCTCTGATAGCGCAATGAAATTAATGTTTGGAATGAATGTTGGTGGAATTTTAATAAAAGCAATCTCCTCTGTTTCTTTTCACCCCGACCGTCCCCTCCTTACTTATCCACACGCCTCCTCTACGACTCCCCCCCCCCCGTCCCCGTTCTCTGGCGGCCAGTACGTCAAACATTAGTGACATTATAGGGTTTTGTTGACGCCGGCTTCGCTTCGCAGATTACTCTCTACTCTCTTTGTGAAGATGACAAGCATTTGTTCAGCATTTTTGTTTTAGCCCGGGGGGGGGGGGGTGAAGACGAGTTTGGAGTTCAATTTTCATAAGCGGCAAACCCTGACATCTCACGGAGCCGTGAATGAGCAATAGCAGCCTATGGGGAGTTGCCAGGCAATGAGTGGCTGCAGTCTGCTCGGTGCAGTGCTGTATATTTACAGAAAAAAAAAAAAAAGCTTGCAAGCTGGTTTATTGAGACCTTTGAAGTGAGATATAGTGGCTCATCAAATATGAATGTCATACCCCTGCTGCAGTAGAACTGCATTCATCATTAGGAAATTAAAGGCAATTTTCAGCTTGCTCATTTACCGGGCCGGGACGTGACACCGGGATCCACTCCAGGAGAGCAGATCAATTGGCAAATGCCTTTAAACTGGGGGAGAAGAAAGGGAAACAAAAGATACTGCGCACATGGCTGCAGGGCTTAGCAGGAATACACAGCAAATAAAATGTTCATGTTATCTTAATGCAATTACTTGACTGAACGTTCTGCAGGGCTGAGTTCATTCCAGTTACTCCACATTATGCGTTCTCATCCTTTCACACACGGGGGGGATATTACAAAGCGCATCATTAATTTATAATAAAAGCAGTGGAATTAGGTGGAAGTGTTCATATGACACCTCTTCTGGTGAAATTTAACCAAAGGAAAAAAAAAAAAAAAGCACCGTAAGAAAACACAAGCTGAGGAATTAAGAGTAAAGCAGTGCAGTTAGAAATGTGCCTGTTCGATTGTCGGCCTCTGTTGTTGAGCTGATTGCAGCTTCCTGGAGAACCGCTCATCCAAACGCTGATACTTCACACTGATTACGCAGATTATCGACACGTGAACGCCGAACTCGAATGAGCAAACGCCGTGTGAGGTATAACCAGACCCACCATTATTTTTCCTGTCAATAAATATAATGACCCCTCATTTTGATCACTGTAGTCGAAAAATCTATAAACTAATTCATCGAGTATTGTAAAGATAATTTTCAGCGCTGTGTTATATTAATAAAAACACACCCAATGTGTCGGATGTCTAATCAGAAAAAACACTGGACCTCAAATTCAAAAGGTCTAGATGTGCCGCATAAATGAATTCAATCACAGTTTCTCACGGAAACCCGTCCCTGAACTTGAGAATCACTACTTGTGCACTATTAAGTCCTTGACTTAGAAATTAAAATGGTTATGACAAGGATTTATTTTCACCACTGGAGTAACACGCATTAAAGATAATCGCCGGCAAATGTGTTTTTGCATCAGCGTGTGGCTGATTTACAGACGGCAGCAGCTGTCAGCAGCGTTAGTGTGAGCTGTTTTCTCAGTCGTACTCGGCCTTTAAAGTCAACGGAAAACAAGAAACAGACAGTTAACGATGTTAGATGACACCAGGTGTTACGTTAACCCTATGTTAGCAACGGCAGCAGCACCGAAATTACTTTTAAGGGGGCGCTACGAAGTTCCGGAGAAGAATTTCGAACTCAGAATTTCATATATTTACAATATTAATGGGGCAATTATTCGAACTTGTAAATATTTTTTTGCATAACTGAGTAAACAAGCTGCTCTCAGAGGAAACTAAGTGTCCCCGGAACAGTGTTTGAAGCTTGAAACATATGAACAGATTAAAACAGATCTTTTTTCAAAACAACACAGTGCACCTTCAACATGGGGGGGCGAAACAATGTGTGTTTCTGCAGCCGGCTCATCCTAATCCACTGATTGACGTGATAGCTTGTGTTACATTTGACGGAAACTTCAAATCTCACCTTCAGTTCTCGCTGAAGGATAGAAAACCCATGTGACACTGTCAAACCACGCACCCAGACACGTTCTGCTTTTGTCGTTATCTCACGTCTGCGTCCTCGATCATGTGAGAGGCGTCACGTGTGAGCTAGCTTCAGTCTGCAGAGCCTTGACCGCTGCACAGAGCGATGGTCGCTGTTTATTCAAAGTGTGTTAACAGAGAACGTGTCCTGTGTCCACACTGCACTAGAAACTGACGCTGCACTTGCTCCGATCCTCAGCAAAACAGGCGTGAAGTAGATCTGACGGACGGTTCTTGAGATATGATAAGAAAACAGACAGACACGTGTGATCTTTCATCACGACGTTGCAAACACTAAAACACTGAGATATTCTGCGCTATAAAAAGCTTTTTTTATCCCTCCCCCCCTTTCAGTTTGCTTCCAAAACTTTTAACACGTTGTTCAAAGTGTTACTTTATAACAACGAGCGCTAACGTGCCTCTGTTTTATTCATTGCACAAATGCCAGATGATTATGCAACAGCGCCGTGTTGACATTAATATATTGCTGTGGAAAAAAAAAAAAAAAAAAGAAAAAAAGAAGAGAGAGAGAGAGACGTGATAGCAAAAATAAGTAAACAAACTAAATTTGTTGTGACTGTTGTCGTGATGGTCGGGAGCCAAAAACATTCTGCTTCCTGTCACACGTTCCCTGCGGCAGATTAAATAACACATTAGCTGTAATAGGGGGGACAAGATCACGACCGGAGAGCTTGTCTGATATCTCTGGATGCTCTTTTTTTTTTTGTTATTGGTCTGATCTTTTTCTTTTTTTTTTACAGGATGTTTGACACTATATTTCATTTGTGCCCCGCCACAGACAGGTTTGACAAGCCGTGGTTTTCCCTTGAAAGTCTTGTTCCTGACCGAGTGAACCTTCCCTCCATCAGGAAATTTATGAACCTTGACTGCTCCATCAGAGGACACAGGAAAGACTCGCCTGATGGGCTGTCATAAGTTTGCCATTCAGCGTTATGTTGTGTATAGAGGAAGTGGTTTCAAATGACTTCTCCTCGGCCTTTATCTCATCTTCCTGCCAAAGGATCAAGATGTTCTCTACGGGGTTACACGGATCGCCTGGGGTGCCGGCTAATTCGTCAGATGCTGTAACTTCGATGGCTAAAAAAAACACGCGCCGGCTTTCTCGTCCCACTCTCCCCTTTTACTGAACGTTATAGCACCAGGGCCCCGGCTAATGAGCAATTCACTGCCCCGTGTGCAGTGTGCTGCGAAAACAACAATAACGGAGGGGGGGAAAGACGAAATGGAAAAAAGGAAAACAGTGCCGCCTCAAGCTGAGAAAATGTAAGTTAAGTGCTGACCTTGGTGGCCTAATGGCTCTAAATAGCGTATGAATGTCAGTGTGGTCCAGAGAAGGGCAGCGCCTGCCCAAGGGTAATGGGTAAAGCACTGCTTTGAAGTCGTGAAAAGGGGAGACGAGGTGGTGGGAGGGCGCCGTTAGACGGATTAGGAAAGATGGAGCTGATCGCGGTGGGTGTGGAGCCGGCAGGACGGTGGCGAGCCGCCGCTCTCCTTCCCCTTGAAGGGCACTGAATCATAACACTCGGCGTCGGAGAAGAGCAGAAAGCCGACAGAGAGACAGAAATGAAGTGTTTGCGACTATATTTTATTTCGAGTGGGCTAGAAAATCACTTGTTCCAATCCATCCTGCTATTGTGGGAAAGTACCGGGCTCAGCGACGGGCGGGTTAGAGCCGGAGCGTTTTCCTTTTCTCAGGCCACATCTTCAATCCTTTATGTTGCAGCTGACGATAAACGCTATCATCAGCTTGCACCGGAAAAGAGAATGGACTTGAGATTGTTTGTCGAGCCTGCTGCTACACCCGCTTCAGCCTTATTGTTATGGCAGAATTACCACTCAACATTCATGGTAATCTTTGAAATGACGGGTCTTTGATTTCCGAAACAACTGGTGACTCATTTTTAACCAACTAAGTGACTGCTGCTGTTACAAGTGTAGCCGGTATGCTAGTTAGCCAGGCTTGCTAACGTTTGCAGCTGACATTGGAGCAGATAAACGCAGCATGTGAGTTGTTCCTTACATTTCTGGTCTTGCGTTTATGTTCTTGGAAAGGCAACAGCATCCAAACTCTTTAAACTCTGAGTACTTATGAGAACCCATCACCAGCCGATCATTGTTCAGGGAACAGACTGAGTGAATGTTGGGAGGTCGGCATAAAGAAAAAAGATTTCACTCTCCAATTTCTTTGCTATTTTTCACTGAACTCGCCTGTTTTAATGAGCCACTGGGTGCCGACACAGTGTATCAGGGAGGCGCAAAAGAGTCATCTCTGAGTCCCCAAAGTCCCTTTTTAATTGAGCAGCCTTTACTTTTGCTGCTCAGACGGGCCATCGAGGGAAAAAGGTCTTACCAGCCGAGGGTTCGTGCGCTGATTCTGCGCTCCAGCGGCATAGATGATGACACTGATCCGCTGAAAAGCTTCCAGATGTGAAAACTTCATCACGACGACCGGATCGGCACGACCCAATGAAGTGAAGGCCTGATGTGACTTATGGGATCTCTGACTCGATAATCCATCTCATTTTACCTCGCGCGAGGGAAATAAATGCAATCTATTATTCACCGGCGATGTCTTTTTATTCATCAGTAAAGAGCTTGAGTGGGACTGAAGTGAGCCACATTCATTGAGGACAATTGAGTGGTGGGGTGTGGATGAGAGGGCGACAGGTGCAGGGTTCGAGTGCCATTGTACCGGATCCCCCTCACATGCGAAATAGACCTACTTATAAACAGCACGTACTGCAGAACAGGACCGGTTCTGACGGGCGCGTCAAGAGATCTGTTTGTAGTGTGAGTGGGTGTTTTTATCCCCAGATCATTTTTGGGTATTTGTAATAAAACAACAAACAACAGACAGTTAAACATTAAAGGATTTAACACATTCAAATACCTGAGCGATGACAAAACAACACGGTACCCACTTTCTTTGATTGGAGTTGAGAGTGCAGGATACTGATCAAAGTTCAAGGTGATCCGTCATCACACAACAAAGAGGCTGTAAACATATACACATATATCACACCCAGGAAATAATTCTGTAGTGCATTTTTAACCTCCACCATCAAGGTTATGTTCTCATCCGTGTCCGTTTGTTGGTTTGTCAGATGGATTACAAAAAAAACGTTCGTTCGTTTCCTTTTCCGTGAGGGTTGTGGGATGTTGACGCTTTTTATCCCCCTGAGGGGTTGCTGGGCTTACTGGGGCCAAGTCCAGTTTACTCATTGGCGTAGGCCAGGGTACACCCTGAATGAGTCGCCAGCTCATTGCAGGACCCTTACTGATGGCAGTGGCTGCCCCACAGGGTGCCAACTGCACATCAGGAGCAATTCTGGGGTTCAGTATCTTGCTCAAGGATGCTTCGGCATGTAGCTCAGTCCCGCCCCAGGGGAGCCAGGGATTCGAACCAGCGACTTTCCGATCACTGGTCCACCCACTGAGCTACAGCCGCCCCACGACTGAATGTATTTGTATTTGTATTTGCTCAAAACTTGGACGGAGGATGTGTCTCAGTCCCGAACACACTCCGTGATATTTTGGTGCAGATCCTGGTAAAGGAGCAGATCCAGGAATTTGTTCTCACTTTCTTTATCAGTGCAAGATAGGGCATCTTTGAGTGAGAACAATTTGATGTGGATGCCAGATCTGGTGATCTTGTCTTATGGTTTAGCAGGTGGCTAAAATGTTGGAGTGACACAGGACTATCGAGCTTGATATTGGATCAGGCTTTACTGGACCTGATGGGAATGTTGGGCCGCGGTGGAGCTTTGTTGTGGCTGTTGTAGTTTAAATTTGCGTCTCTGTAAATGTAGACAGTGGCAACAAGACGGGGATGATAACACGGTTGGCATCGTCCAACACGGTCCGTCAACTCTGACTGTGTTTGAGCTCCGAGCATCAATCATGTAAACACAGAGTCCAATTTCTGAGCCACTGCTGTGGTGGTTGTCTGTAAACATGTGGGCTCAAAAGTCTTGGATTTTCTCTGTTGACCAGTGGAATCTATTACCGGACATTAACCAAAGGGAGAAGCCTTCAATCCAATTCAATCTAAGCTAAGTTGGATGGTCGACGGATGCTGTGGGTGGCGAAAGTCAGCTGCTCAAAACCCATTTTTCTGTTATTGGCAATATGTATTTCAGCAATGACAATGAAACAAAAAAGTGTAAAGAAGGTAAATGTGTGAGGTAGCTACCTGCCGCTGCATCTGCATGTGCTGCTCTCTCCTGTCGACGATGTCTTGCAGCTATTTACGAGCATGTTCATGATAAAAGAACATATTCGTGTCTTTGGGGGTTGCGAGGAAACCATCAAGACCATTGTGTTTTGATCATTGTAGGTCACCGTCTTCGAAATACGGATATCAAAGAATATATGTAGTTAAACACAAATGTATTCAGGCTGCTTTACATCGACATAGGCCATGTAATTGCCATCATGGCCTTTTGTATCAAGCTGACATGATGAGATTCAAATAACCTACGTGGCCTCAAAGACGCCTCTGTTCGCCCGATGCCTTTATTGATTGAGCAGTATAGTTTCCTCACCTTCCAATTAAAGAGCGTTGTCCGTTTCACTGGTAGAGTGAAGTTGAATCCAATCAGATTAAGTTTTTCTCACGGCTTTGATTCCCCGCAGACCCACTACAACAAAAATCTTTCATGTTCGCCCAAAACATTCCTGGCAGGGCCTCAAAGCGCCGGTCACCTCGCGGCACATATCTGAAACGTGACGGCTCATTTTCTCCGGTGTGTGTGTGTGTGTGTGTGTGTGTGTGTGTGGGTGATATATGACCAAAACAAAGTGTGTGTGTGGGAGTTTGATGCCTCAGTCAGGTTTTTTTTTTTTTTTTTTGTTGGATATTTCTGTCCCACTGCTCAGTCAGGCCCGGTTGTATTTGGGACATTGATGAAAAGGGATGAGGACAAAATGTGGCTTCTTTTTCCTATCTGAAGGCATTGTCTGTGTCATTGGGCTTTCAAAGTGTTTTATCAGCAGACCGCAAAATGGTTGTGTGAAATTTGCTGTGCGGGCTTTACTGAATTGGCACTGGGAGAAGTCTATTCTTCTCAAGATGTCTGGCTCAGGGGCGTGGAGCTTCCACCATTCGTACTTCGCCGTGTATTTCTTATTTAAAATGAAAGGAGCCCATTGATGTGGATCTCATTGGGCCTTCAGTCATAGGAGGGTTATTTCATGCTTTACTTCTATCTCACTCTCACTGAAGCCAGTGGACTTTGAAGTGTGACATTAATATGTAAATCTGCTACCAGGGCTTATTTATAAGTCAGATCTTTTGTCATGGTAAAAAAAAAAGATAAATTATAGATGCATCACTCAGATAAACCGGAGCGCTACGCTGACATACAGTAAACACGGTGTAGTTATAAATTAAAGCCTAAAGAATAACTCTAATACATTTAAGTCGCTTTCTTGTCAGACTTGTCTTATATCTGTCCGTTAAATACGTAGGAGGAGATAAAATCCACCTGCCAGCAACTGTAAAGCTCATTAATTAACATGTGTTGTTGGTTTAATCCCTGCAAAAAACCTACGTGAGAAAAATGACAAGTTACGTTTTTTCTCCGGGGGGTTATGTGCAAGACCACTTCCTGGTTTGAGCTCAGTAACTTCCAAAGGTTTCTGCTGGTTGGAGCTCATCCTCGGCTGCACCCGGTCACAAAAAAATCCTGTAAAAACCAGTCTCAGTTTTTGTAAGGATCAATAAAACCAGATATAACGTTTTAACTAGCGAGCTTTAAGGGGGTGTTTTTCACCTGTGTCCGTTTGAAGAAATCCACATTCATTCTTGGTGCAGATCCGGACAGAAGGCCGGATCCAGGAGTTTTTTTTCCCCACTTTGTTTTACGTTGTGAGATGAAAAGTTTTTCTGTCATTCTTGGTCATTTTAAAGCTGGATCTTGAAGACACATCCGGTATATTAAGGTGGCTGGTATCTATGTGTGAGAACAATGCTGCAGATCCTGTAAATGATCAACCGTGTGTTTCCAACTTTGAAGTATTGTGTCCCCTCAGAGCTGCCGTAGGACGAGAGTGCACATCTGGTTTCCCTCGCCTCAAAGTCTGTGGGTGTTTTTTAAAATTTGTTAAGGCCTGTAGTTACCACAGGCTTAAAGCGAAACTCTCGCCAAAAAGCAACCGAGGCTTTATTTGGGATTGAATATGAGTCAAACCTTTGTGTGAAAGCATAATTACGACTAAAGAGGTGCATAACGGCGACGCGCAGGAGCGCAGCAGCTAACGTGAGTAGTTCAAATACCTTCTTTTTCATGTACTTTGTGTACACAAACAATGTTCTCAATGCTCTTGTTCATGAGTAGAGACCCTGGTGATGCTACAAGCAAAGTTTCATGTTGTGTCGAGCCTTCTTAGTGTTCTAAAAATAGCGATTTTGATGCTAGCATGTCTTGCCCCATGCACTCCCGTTCAAAATTAACGTGCCCAAAACCGAAACTACGGTAAATCTTAAAAGTGCCTCTTTCGTCGTAATTATGCTTTCACACGAAGGTTTGACTCATATTCAATCCCAAATAAAGCCTCGGTTGCTTTTTGGCGAGAGTTTTGCTTTAAGATGTTTACACATTGTGTTCTACAACATCATTAAATGTCCCAAATTTAAATTTTAAAGTGCTAACTTGTCTGAATAACGGCGGTAGCTAACAAGTGTCTAAATGAGACCACAGAAGTTGTCGCAGAGACTCATCGACCCACTAGTCCGTCTTTACAGGCCGACTTTAGTTACAAACTATTCTAACTCTGACTTTAAGACTTGTAGAATGATTCATTTATAGAAAATGCTAATTGTGCAGGCGGTAAAGTTTGAGTCGTGCGACCGTGTTGTGGTCTGTTCATAAACTCACATTGGCTTTTTTACTTCTAACAATTCAATTTAAGTATCAGAAACTTTTTTTTCGGGAATAATCTAATAAAAAAAACGCCACGGACTGTCAAGGGAACCAGGGCGATTCTTATTTCCTGGTCTGCCTACCGAGAAATACGTCATCCCTACATCACTCTAGAAGCTAGGAGGCTAAGCTAAGAAGAACTGAAATAACAATAGCACGACTGAAAGCAACAGACGTGGAAAAGAAACTCCACCGCTAACAATAACCAAGCGTCGTGCGCTCTGAGCAGGTCTGACAGGAAAATGATAAAGGGGACACGGAGACGTAACGTTAACGCATTGAGCCGCAAGAAACCTTCATTTTCGCTGATCGTCTATTAGCCCAACCCTCGCAGAGACGACGTTCGAATCTCTTCGCTCTCACCCCGTTTATTCATGCGTGTTTGGATACAAAAGCTGCTTGCGGTCTTGTCTCGGTGTTATTACGTAGGAGTGGAAACAGGCTGCAGTGGACATACGGACTGACAGGTAGTAATTTTCCGGTGGTTGAGCTCGTTCCTCACCAGGTGACAGTTGAAAAGTGTTTGCCCGCAGCTGAAATGATGACTTAGGCAACTGTCTGACACGCCGCAGGTATGAACTGTAGTCAACTGTGTGGAGAGAATGTGTTTTCTTTGTAAAGCAGATTCTCTTCAAGCAGCATTCACTCCATCTGATCGCTTCATTCATTAGCTGAAGAACTCAAAGGAGGGAAAATGCAGTATTGTTGTCGAGCAGTAATAACACTGCCCGAATCCCGTAAACTCCTTTATTTATGGTCTTTCTTTATTGCCACCGATCGATCCCGGCATAGACGTTTTCTATCTGAAAATCAATGCCCTGATTACGTTTGCTTTTCTTTTTTTTTTTTTTTAACTCCGGCTAATTTCATTCCTCAAAATAAAACTCCTAAATATCCTTCATCATGAAATGTCACTGTTTTTATGGGGACAGGGCAGGTTTGTGCTGTAGGCTGCAGAGGGATCTTCATGTATCTGTCAACATAACTCAGCCACATTTAGCTTTAGCTCCACCGTGGCTTCCACTGAACTCTGGTATTTCAAGGGCCCGGGCATAAAAGATGAAGCAGCGTTAGGAAAACATATGATGGATGTACCGGGGAGATAACCTGGTGACTTCCCCCAGGAAGACTTCTAACATCAGTGCATTAAGTGGCAGCTAACGCAGTTAGCACAAGGACGAGGTTAGCTGGCATCCGTTTCGTCCTCAACCAGGCGCCTGACAGGTTCAGGTCGGAAGGTGGTGGAAGGGGTGGTGCGGCGCTCTGATAAGGCGCAGCTCATTTCAAATTCAACATGACAGCCATGATTGGATTTAGACATCAGAAAGTAAACATAAGAGAAGGACTGTAAATCCCACATTGCAAGACATCTGTGTAAGAATTTGAAGATGTCTGCTGGTGGATGTGTGTGTGTGGGTGTCCCGAAATGAAATGTGCGCTAAGACCGCCGCTCTTTCATACACGCTCGCCTTTGAAGGAGAGCAGTTGAGGTTGATAGAGGGAGGATTATTTTTTTTATTATTTTTTATTTGGTAGTTTTTTCCTCCCAGAAATAGTCCACAGCTGTGTTCAGAATCACTCTGTAGGCGCTCTATATTTACACACCATCATTTTTATGACGGTGTCTGAATGCTGAGTGTGAGTTATGCACTTAACAGTTTACTAAAACTTCTCGCACTAAGTCAGAAAACTAGTGACCGTGGCCTCACAGTGGACTGAGTCACGGTGAAAATTAATATATGTTGTTTTGAAGGATTTATGTAAACGTGCACCGCATTGAAATCCATTTATCAACAGGATTAAAAAGTATTTCAGGTTAGATTATTTTATTTTCAGAAAGCCAGACGAGTAAAACTACTGAACTAAATAAGAAATGTTAAAAAAAAACTTTAACCAGACTGAACATATCTGTCCATCTATTTGGATGTTATGCACTAAAGGGTATTTTCTGCTTATTGAGCCTGTTTTTCCATTGATTTAGATAAAAATAAAGAATATTTTTCCTTTTTTCCTAAAATGTTGAATTGATTTTTGCAAATATTTCACACAAAAACAACAATGATCAAGCGTAACAATGAAACAATACTCAGACATAATTTCCACAATTCCTCTATTCTGCAGAAGAAGATAAATAAAGGCCCATCAGAAAAAAAAGCAGCACAGCAATTTCACAATGTTTGTTCACCTTGATGTCCAAAAGGAATGATGATAGAGGTTTCCACAACATTTCAAATCTTTCCTGCACTTCCCCTCTCCTTCACCAGAACATGTGTCAAAGTGAAGACAAGTATAAACTACATCATCACTCCTGAATAAAATATAACAATATGTATATAAGAATATACTCTTTTTGCATCACACCCAGTGGAGATGTATTGTTGATTTCTTAGTCACACAAAACGAGATGAACAAGAAAAAGAGAGAGGGAATAATCTGGTCAGGTCCAACCGTCTCCCTCAAATATACCAGTCACCTAAAAACGTTAAATAAGGTGAGAAAAAACACCCTGGATATGTCCCCTTATCCGGATTCACACCGAACGTTAATGGGGTCTTTTCTGTAGTCAAGACGGATCCTCCATCAATGTTTGTTGGGAATCTCTTCAGCAGCTTCTGTGTAATCCTGCTGTAAATCCGACCAACCAGCAAACAAACGGGCACGGGTGAGAACAGAACCTCGTTGGTGGAGGCGATAACCAAATTGTGGAGAAAAAAAAAAACAATCTCAAAATATCTATCCACCGCAATGAACACCATGGATGAAAGAACCAGAGTGAACTGGCAGAATCAGAATCATCATCCTGTGTTTTAAATGTTTTGACACACAAGAAATGTTCCTTGGTGTGTCGGTGCAGAAAAATCGACCTAACACTAGTAAAATAAAAAAGCAGTTCTTAAAGTGAAGGAGCTTTTAAAAGAAACAAGTGAAAATTAAGTATAAACACATTTTTGGAGGGTAAACAACAATGTGACTATTGAAATACGAGGGTGTAGTATTAGCGCAGACGTGTACTCACTCATGATCCCAGACGTTCACGCGTTTTGCTCCGGGCGCTAATAGCAGCGTACGCTAATAGAAACCCAAACAAAGTCGTCAAGACATCAGAAACATCTTTGTATATTTCAGTTTGCTTTGAAAGATGAGTCTGATTTGTATTTACTTGTTTTTTTTTTTTTTTTCCACATCTCGTTCCTCAGAAGTGACTAAAAAGTAAAGGATAAACATTAGATGCATGCGGTGGAAGTTGTTTACCAAAATGGGATTAAATCAGACGATCAATCGGCGTAAAAAAAACTGATGAAAACTTGAAAGGACGGAGGACGTTTTCTCTTTTTTTTTTTTGCTTGTTTTGAAGCGGCTGGATCGCACTGCTTTGCATCCCTCCCTCTCTCTCTCTTTCTCTCTCTCGTCCTTGTCTGGTGAGGAGGAGGTTCGTCTCCGGCCTGCATTAATCCAACACATACTGTAACAACACTCCGCCTGGATCTTGTTCTGTCATTTTTATTACATGCTGTGGAGGAGGACGATGACTGATATTCGGCAGCTAATTCCTGGAACCCGGACAAGCTCTTCACACTTGCTTGTTTTCTCTGTCTGGGGCTGAGGGGGCTGTCTGTGCGCCGCATAAATCGAGCCCTGCTTGTTATTACGCTGTGACCATTAGAATAAATTAAGATGCCTCGCTGGTGTATAGCAAAAAAACAAAAAAAAAACACGGACAATGGACGGCGAGAGGAGGCTCTCTGTTCCATGCACAGGGAAAAAACTAATATTCACAATAAGTGGTTTACTGACATATTTCGGCTGCATATGTGGGTGATGTGGCTATTAGCTAATGTGGAGCGGCGCTAAAGCCAAGTGTGAGAAAATAAGAACAGTGCAGATGGTTTGGCAGCGACACTGACTCAGTCCTACTTTACACTTGTGTGCTGAGTGTTTGTTGTTTGTAGCTTATTATTCAGGTTGTAACACTTTGTGTCCTCATCAAATATATTATTATTTTTTTTTTTAATAGTTTGCAATAACATCCATTCAAACAAGGTGTATTTTATTTGTATTTTTTTGCCGTTTGAGGGGAACCTTGTAAAGTTACCCTATCACCAGATAGGAGCCATGGAGGGAGGGAGTAGGGGTAAAACGAGGCAGTGATGCAGATCCACAGCAGAGAAAGAAAGAGTGTGAGAAGCTTCCACACAATTTAAAAAACAGTCCGTGATCAGGAATGTCACGCCACAGATGTTTATCCGTTAAGTGCATGAACTACACTGCAGACTGGAGTCTCTGTTAACACATTCACAAACAGCCAGATTCATGTTTTGTACATTTGCCTCCACTATGAAACGTCTGTAGCCTCACTGTGCTGCACTGTCATAAACTATGAAGCTGCGTCTTTTAGTTCACACTTGGTTCTACGAGTCTCACCGTTCTCCAGTTGCGATCTTGCGACGAAGTACAAAGCAAACAGACACAATGTTTTCTACACAAAGAAAGAAGTTGTGTTGTGTATCATTTGCAGAATTCACAACAAGTCCCAAATAGTTATGAATTTGTAGTTTGTGTTTTCTAAAGTTGAGAAAGTTTTTCCTAAATTAACATCTCACAAAATTGTGCGTTTTTACCATGGAGTCTGGTGGAGTTCCTGTCCCTCGTCTCCTCGCTCTTATTGACTGTGTGGATGCTTTGACCTTTCGTAAGTTGGCGATCATGTTCGCTGCCTGCTGTAGAGCAAAACTTTCTCAAATGGTTGTAAATTGTCTTTAATAACTATTAGATATTAGTTTTAAGGGTCATTCAAAGATTGTGATCATGGCAAACAAAACTTGGATAGCTCAAGCAACAAAATAACTTGGGCAGGGGTTAAAAAAACCATCTCTGATGTTGAGCCAACCTACTTTTCTCCTCACTGTCTCATGCATCATGCTCACATTGTTCTTATATTGTAAGGTTTAGAGTTGTTGGACGCCATTCATCACAATCTCAGGCTGAGCTGATGGAAACCGCAGAAAAGATTCTGGACGAGTGACACCTTTGACATTGTGCATTGTCGTGTGAGCCATCGCTAATATGAACAACAGTAATCAGTGCATCTTTAATTCTTCTTAGTTGGGAGTAAAAGGAAAGAAATGTATGTTAGTGCTTCGACTTTACATGTGGGGGAAGAAATGTAACTTTTAATGCCCTTTTCACACTCAGCTGATAAGTTGATTCATGCAGGACTTGTTTTGTATTTTTTGCAGGGGACGACTTAATCCTCTTTCGCGCCGAAGCGAAAGTGTCTCTTGTGTTCTCCCTGCTTCCTACGCCCTTGGTCATGGATAGTAAACAGCTAGGATGTAGCCATGCTGTAAACTTCATACTGCAGCGCTTTGGTTTGTTGTTCCAGAAGACCATAGTAAGGTCATTGTGGGTGATCATGATCCCAAAGCATTAAATTATGTGACTTTGGAGTGCAGCCTTCCCCCCGTGTATGACTCTCACACAATGAGAATTGGTTTATGTTTACTTTTCCTTCGTCCATCTGGCCCTCATGTAGAGAAATGAAATGAAATTCAGTATTAACCCCCTCGGCTCAGGTCGATATGACCTCGAGATAGTGTATCATGTTGTAACCCATCAACCAGAGCCTGATAACAATCTACCAGAGTCAACAGAAAGCCCATTACAGCAGCACCGTGGCCGATTATAGGACCAGATAGGGGGTCTTAGAGAAAAGCAGTCCTCCTCCAGTTTCTGAGTGTGATCATGAGGGTGTGACGTGATGCTGACCCGCGGGGTAATGGACCTCGTTGACCCTTCAAGGAGGAATGTAAGACGACCTCACACAAAGCCGGCGACCTCTCCTAAAAAATGAGAGCCTTCCCATTGATTAAACACTGTAAGATCCTATGGGAGCTTCATAAAAAATGCAATTACATATAATGGGTTTTACGGGATAGCAATGAATAATGCTGACGCGGGGGGCTTGCCAGTGTCAAGGTTTGTGCGGTGCGTCGTCAGAACTCACCTTTAAACCTTTTTTTTTTTTTTTAGCTTCATAATGGAGCGTGTTTGGGAAGTATGCAGAGCAGAGAGAAGACCGAGAAGGAGACTTTAAAACGGTCCCGCTGACGGTTAATGGAAGGATGTGGGCGGGGTGAGCTGATACTGGAACAGCGCCTGAGGCCAACACAGAAGCTTACAAGGAGATGAAGCTCGAACGTAGAGGGAGAGGTTCAGAAAAGTTGTGCAGAAGGAAAAAAAAATAATAATCTTAAAGCGAGAGTGAAAAGAAGAGGTGACAAGCGGAGTTTTTAAGCCGATGCACCAACAAGCTCGGCGGCGTTGATAAACCCGCGCTGCCCAGTTAAATTGTTATTCAATCGCTGTGCGCCGGGGGCGCCGTTAATGTGGGGAAAACAGATTTAATGGTCATATTTATTGGCCACGGTATCAAAAGACGGGCGATCGCTGAGTGCAGTAACACAAGGTGTCATCATAATTATTCATAAGACGCTGTAAAGTTTTGTGGTTGTGTCTCTCAAGTGGAAAAAAAAAAACACTTAAAGACGGGCAATCAGCAGGAGGACGCTTCCCCATACTGTGACCCTTCAGCTACATCTTGGTACCCAGACAGGGTTCATTACCAGAGAAGATGGCCTGCAAGTAATCTCGACACTTAACCCTCCGGAGAGCCCCAGTCGCCAGACACTCGGGGGCAAGAAACTTCACGTCTGACTGGATACATGGGCAGCGTATAATGTCCTCCCATTTGGAAACCCGAAAAATGTTCAAAGTTCAGACAAAGTATTGCAGCAGAGCCGGCGCCCGGTCAACATACTCCCAGAGGTGTGTGCGACTCAGGCAACAACTGAAGCAGCAACGGCTCGAGTGAAATATTACGAGCTGCGCTGCAAAAACCGAGCTCCTAGATGCTGCGTTCACGATCACATAACCCGGCGCAAGCACTTTACTTCACAGTCCGCGGTCTGTAGAGATGTGATGTATTAGTACATAATTTTATTTTACTGCTCGAGCTGGTTTACATGCTTTAATGCTCAAAAAAACCACACCGGGTTTTCTCTTTCTACCTTTCTAAAACACTGAAGGAAAGGAAGAAACCCAAGAAAATAATAGGCCTCCTTTAAGGATCTGGGATCTAAAACAGGGAGAAATTAACTCCATTTAGACACGAATTATGTGACGATCGCACTGATCAGACACGGCGGTTTACATGGCTGTCACATGAAACAGCTACACGAGCGTTAGAGTAAGATTGCGGATTTGTGGTAAAATGAGCAGAAAAACCTACAGAGGCATCAAAGCAGAACAACATCACAGACTCACGGCGGCTGCAGGTGGGTGGAAACGCACGTGTAACACTCCTGCCTCTGTGTTCTTACCAACACTTTTCCACTCACATAATCCTATCATTCCACTCCCAGTGGAAAATCTCTCTCCTTTGCACCAAGCACGTTATTGCATTTTCGAGGACTCAGAGAAGTCCCTCTTCAGAGTCGGTGTTTGGTTTGTCTGTTCTGGGCTACTGTAGAAACATGATGGTGCAAACTTCTCCCTCTGTAGATGTAAAAGGTTCAACACAACTGTGATTGTCTGCCAATAAATCTTCCTTATAAATGTTAGCTAAGTACCAAGTACCTGCCAAACCACGGGTAAGTTCAAACTGAACAAAAAACCACTTGATCATGTTTAAGAAAGCGGCATGATTTGTCTTAAAATACCTCTTTTGGTTGCCACAGTTACGGATGGAGATGGTCTTACACCTGCTTTTCATGCCACAAAAACTGTTTCGAAATGTCACCGGGTCGTCTGAAAAAACACCCAGTTTTGTCGCCACAAAGAGGCTTATAAGGAAAGTCAACCTCTAATATTACACCAGGCGACTGAGAGGTCAGAACACACCAGGACCTTTAAGACACATCAGACTGAGTACCAGGCTCTTGGTACACTGCAGTCACCAGATCACCACTGGAATACATTTTCTGCTGGTGATCCTGTAGCTTTATGTGCAAAGCGCAGCGCTGACACTTCAGGGGTTATGATTCTGATTCACACCGCAGCCATCCATGTTAAAGTGTGTGCATCATACTGCGGTTATTCATCAGCCTCAGGACCCAGAGAGCGAGCCCCCCCCCCGCTGCACCTACTGTATGTGGCCTCAGTGGCACCAAGAAACTGTGAGGATGTCTTGTTTTACCTTTGGCTCAGTCTTGGCCATGCTTGGGTATGCATAATGGAGGGACAGCGATGTGAGAGCAAGGTGGCAGCAAGGACACAGAAATGGAGAGGACATGCTCTGCAGAGACGGTCACTCTTTGTGGCTCGCGTCCTCTTCTGGGCACCAGGCTGATACACTCGGGTGGGCAGATATTTATTCAGCTCTGTGCCAACTCTCTGACTCCGGTTGACAAGAGAGGTGAAAGAAAGGAAAAGCTCTTCATGGAAGTTCTTCATGGCTGCAGATGAGCTGCCACCATCATGTTTTGTATTTTCAAGTTTGCGCTTTGTTTCGGATGCAGTGTTTTGCAGATGATTGTGTTGGTGGATTCTGATGCGTTTTCCTTTATTTAGCTTGTTTCACTGTGTCAACATTTCTGCTGCACGGCAAGATTGACAACTTGGCAACTGCAGAAATTGATTGAAACCAAAGCTGGAAAGGTGATTTTCACACTTCAGTACCAAATGAAAACAAGAGTAGCTACTGTGCTGCTGAATGAACTCACCTTGCTACCATGTGGATATGCTTTCTCATCTTAGTTTTGCATGTTAGCATGCTAAAAGTGGCTATTTAGCACTTAACATTAGGCTGATGAGAATAAGTTCAGGTATTTGGTCGAAAGCCCACTTTGGACCTGATGGTGGTCAACAAGTTAATTGTGCACGTAATCCTGAGGGGAGCACAGATGTCTCTACCAAATTTCATTGCAATCGGTCCAAATGCTGTTGAGACATTTCACTAAAATCACTAACACTAAAAATTTTTTAATTCATGGTGGCACGAGAAAAATCTGGGGATCAGCAAAGTCTGTTGGCCATCTTCTGGGGACCATGGATGCTGATTTCAGTTGCAATCTGTCCAATAGTTGTTGAGATGTTTCCATTTGGAAGTAGTCGATCATCCGACCGAATGGCAGAATGACATTACTATCCCAAGAACCACAAAGTTGGAGCCTGTAGTCCTTCATTATAGTACCAATATGTGTGAAACTGGGCAAGTGACATGAAGTCAAAGTGTTCATTGTCATATGCACATTAAAAAAGAATTTTCCTTGACAATGACATTCCTCCTTTGCCTTCCACTAGATCCCCTAGATCCAGATTTTTAATTAGGAATGGCATCAAACTGTACCGACTCAAAGATACCAGCCACCTAAATATGGATGATTTTCTTTCATCTTTCATACATTATATGCTCTATCCCACTATGTTTAAAAAAAGTAAGAGATAATTCCTGGCTCCGCACCTAAAGTTGATGAGGTCTTTTCTTGGCTGAGATTCATTAAACGTAAATCCGAGTTTCGTGGAAATCCATTGAGTAGTTTTTGTGTAATCCTACTGACTCAACAACCAATCAATCAAGAAATGGACGCGGCTGAAAACATAACTTTCTTGCCGGAGGTAATAAAAAGACAGACGGAGGAAGATGTACAATATGCAAATATACAGTATCACATAGTAACAACTACTACTACTCATAGTCAGAACAAACAGGGGGCAGCATACAACCAGAGTCACCAACTGTTGCCAACTGTAGCTACCATTAGCGAGTTAGCTCAATTAGCCGTGCAGCTAGTGGTTCAGAGGGAGAGTGTTGATGTTGATACAGATACTCTGTCATCCAACACAGACAGAAAGACGTCAAAACTGTTATTTCTTTTCAATCTTATGATCATTTTAGTTAATCTGTGAATGTTTTCAGCTACATTTCTTACATATGGCACCTTTAGTTGAACAAAGGTACTGCACCCACTATGCACCTTATATATTGCTTTATACGGCCAAAAGTACCGACAGCCAAACGTTACACTGCTTTGGGGTTATTACGTTTTTCATTCCAAAGCTTTGTGCATGAATGTGCTGCTTTAACAGCCTCTCGCCCGGCTGAAGGGAATTTCTCCTATTCAGACACACGAGGTCTGAGGGGGGTTGAACTCCTGATGTTGGGCGATAAGGCCACGCACGCAGTCAGCGTTTCAATGAATCTCTGCGACCTTGGATGGGGTTGAGGTCGCGGCGCCGCACTGCCCGGTCCGCTGAGTTCCTCCACAATGAACTGGGGGAAACCACATCAGTACTGACTTTGCTTTGTGCATCAGGAAATTCTAAATGGTAAATACATTTGCATTTATACAGTGCTTTTATCGGAAATGCTGCACAATTTCCTTCCCTTTCATCTATTCACACACACACCGATGGAGGCGAGCGACCATGCGAGATGCTGACCGAGCCGCTTGGAACTAAAACTCAAAGAGGAGGAGTCGGCGATCGAACTACTGCGCCCGGCATTATTAATGGCTCTCTCCCTAAAAGCTGTAAACACGCTATTGTCTCGACTATCATTATATAGAACAGCAGTAAGAGCTCCTTTAATCTGAACAAAGGGAGCTATGCAGGAAAATACACAAAAATATGTCTTGAAGTCGTACTTTTATGCTCTTTATCTCCTCATTGTACTCATTGTATGTGTTTCATTAAGATTTGTGTATCTGCGCTCTGCCTCTGTGTACTTCTTGTTTTAATTGCCTCACTGGGGATGAACGCGGTTATTGAATCGTACTGAATTGAACTGAAAAGGTGCTTTAGGAAGACGATAATGTTTGCAAGCCAGCAGCTATAAGACAAACCTGCACTACCGGCTCAGCAGAACGGAAAACCACACGGCTAAGTGACAATAATGTCCTCTTAACAACCAAATTACAGTGAAATAACCCACAATAGACTTAAAGGTCAGCTCTTTGTTTTTATTGGTTTTTATTGTTTGTGGCGGGTGAATCATATTGGCTCTGACCTGTAAGGTGTGTGTAGCGAGGAGGACTTTAGTTTCAGCGAGCTCTGGGACCGAGCTGCTGCCTTGTAAAGATACTTCTTATTCCAGACGCCGACTGCAGGGACCGGCTGCAGGATTGCTGACATACTTTCGAAATAAGTGAGAATGACAGGAAGTCCTCCCAGCGTTTCACTTCTCATACCACACACCTTGGTTTAATAGGGAGCGTTGGACCGAGACTGGCGCCATGTGTTCCTGGGATCTTTTGTTGGATGTGTTCAGCATTTTTCTGTCCAGAATGTCCATCCAGCCTTATTCAGCTGTCTCGCTCTTTATCTCGGATTCCTCATTCCCTGTTTCCACTTTCACATTTTTCTCCTCCGGCCTTATCGTCAACTTTTCTTTCTCCACAGAACTCTTGCTCTTCACTCTTGTTATAGATAAAGTTTTTTTTATTAACTATATATCTAAACAATTGGCGACAGTGTCCTGCACAGTAACGTCTCCAACCGCTTTATTTTAGTCTCTACATTATAATGATGTACATGACAGGGTCACTCTGATGGACGTGGTTTTGCAGAACTTGGACATGCACACTTTGGCAAATTCAGTGAACAACACTTGTAGTTTTTCAACAATTTGTGTATTTGACGTCACGTCCATGTGCATGGAAAATGATGTTATGCCTCGTGAGACCTTGTCGATGGTTATTTGGGAAATTTTCTGCTGGAAAGTCTTTAGGAAGTGACCAGAATTTGCGTCCCCTCTGTGGTTAGACGTTTTTGATTTTTTACTTTTAGGCTTTGTGAATTTATTGTTTTCAGATGTCTAAAATAATATTTTCAGTTTGAAATAATAAGTCAGTGTTGGTTTCACACAGCTGCCCCAGAGTTTAAATTCACACTTCTATGACGTGTACATTTAATGTGTAAACTGTCAACTTTTATTTGAATTTTTCACAGAACAATCCTTGACATACAGGCACCTTCTTTCAAAAAAACAGTGATAATAATATAATAACAAATATGATCAAATGTAAAATGAAAGATTTCTTCATTTTACAAACACTTAAACATCTAAATATAACACAGTCCACCTACATTAACAAGCTTACAGTCATTGTGTCGACCTGTTTAAGTGTTTGTTTTATAACAGGGAAAATAACTAATCTGTGCTGATTAGTAAGTGTCAAAAATAATCAATTTACTAAGTGTTATAAACTCAGTAGCGAATGAGTGAAAAGGGCGTGTGTGTCCATAGTCAGGAAATCACTTCAACATTCAGGAAGAGGATGAATTATATATTAACAATTAAATAATAACTATGTTGGTATGTTTAATTTACATATGTATGTGATTTATGTGTGATGGAGAGGTTGTATGATTAATGCAGTCGGACCTATTCTGACCTAACTGACCTCGTTTGGTGCTTTAAGATAACGCTATCGGCTGAATGTTTTGTGAAGTACATTTTGTTATTTTTGTTTAAAACATTTCATGAAGATGCATCATTCTGATAAACTCAAAATAAATTGATCGTCGCCCTCGTCTGCTCTTCAAGCCAACGTTGCTTCCCCTGTTAGCTCAGGTAGCAAGACGAGAGCTACTAATCTGTACGTATGAACCCGTTTATGAGGTGCTTCCCATTTTGATTTAGTGGTTTGTCAGTCTCTATTTTGTCAACCGATATGCTAACTAGGCTAATTTAAACCTACAGGCCTCTAATGCAGCCGTCTCATCAGCCTCTCCTGGTTCTTATTTTCTCCCCTTCCACTGGAAACACAATGTGCTATTTTATATTCTGCTCTTTTCTCGGGGAATATGACCTTTTGAACTCTGAGTGTAAACACATCTTGATTA
Organism: Sparus aurata; assembly: GCF_900880675.1. NCBI lineage: Eukaryota > Metazoa > Chordata > Actinopteri > Spariformes > Sparidae > Sparus > Sparus aurata. Next base: position 29,832,783 of record NC_044204.1, on the reverse strand, counting down.
CTGTGTGTGGGTCGCCTGCGTTCGTAGCTACCCTTTGTCTATTTAAATAGGTTGGCGGCTCTGTTTTTTTGTGTGTGTTTTTCCTTCTGGTTTTCACCAGCTGATTTTAATCGGTCTGTGTCAGTGATTAAATTAAGTTAATCCAGCCCATAACACACTGCTCCCATCAAAAGCTATTTCATGCCTCTGTAACATTACTGAGGTTTCTGAATGAGTACACACTCATCCCCGATGACAAAATGCTTCATTATCCGGCCAGCATGAACGTGACGGGGAGGTGTGGGGGGGTTAATGCTGTGGATGATGTGTTGTGTTGTGTTGTAGGGTTGAAGTGCTCTTCCATGTGCTGTCCTATTTAAATTGACAGGAAGCCTCTGCAGCTATATGACTAAACTCTCATACCACTTTCATGGTGGGGAAAAAACTGGCAGGAGGATGCGTGAGAATCGCTCGGGGCGATGGGAGCCCCTTATCCACCGCGGAGGGAGATGCTCTGACAACCTGGTGTCCTCCGTGAAAGCCTGTGCAGATTGAATCCCTTTTGAAATGTTGTTGTTTGAGGCATTAAACTCTCAGGGTCAGCGGGTGGCCACGGGGGACGCGAGGAAGAAAAAAGAAAGGGAACGGTGGTACTCGGTAATACACCACGTTGTCTAGCTGTGAAAGAGTTGCAGAGGGTACGACCATCACTCTGTCTAGCTTGTCCGTCTGTATATCTCTGTCAAGGACGTGATATTTGACTTGAGCACTTTCCTGAAGGGATTGATTTGTTTTTTTGGGCCAGAAAAAATATGAATGAGCTTTTCGAAGCGTGCTCCAAGGATACAAATAATATCCCGGGTAATACAAGCAAATCACACAATATCCACATCATATAGAGTATTAGAGGAAAGTAGCAGTAACGGTTTTGTTTGAGTGGTTGACGTACATCACCTAGAGAGTTTTTATTTTCAAAATTGAGCGACGTACATCGCTAAGCTCCGACCTCACACCCCGGATAAGGGATTTAAATCAAAACAAATCAGGGAGAAGTAGCAGCGAGGATAGCTGACAGGCTAACGACAGAAGTTATGGACACCTATGTGAATATGGAACTTCACACACACATTCATACACTGATGGCGGAGGCCGACCAGCACATCAGGAGCAATTTGGGGTTCAGTATCTTGCTCAAGGAAACTTCTATATAGAGGGAGCTGAGGTTTGAACCAGCAACCTTCCAAAACTAGACGACCCGCTCTACCTCCTGAGAGTTGGATATACGTCACACTGTATTGTGCAGGTGGTGAACTGGGTGTAAATATTCAGCAGCAAAGTGTGGTTTAAGAAGTGCGATCATAGCAGGAGGGACATGAATAACCCAGATGGGCGGTTCAGTTTCGGGGTCATTACTCGGCGCTTTCTTACAATATTCGCCCGCGCTGTAGGCTGATGGAGCTGCATGCTCACAGCCTCTCTGGCCGTCTCCCAGTGTCCACCCTCACAGACTTACACACTTGGTGAGAGCCTTCATAATAAGCCAAAAGGGGCTTTTACTGCGACCCACAAGTAGAACTGGCAGGTGCTGGAGGATCCTCTCCCAGCTTCTCTGATCTTTCAGAGACCCTTCGTTCACACTGTCCAGCTCTGCCAATGTCCCAGTTCCATACGACAGCACGTAATAAATCTAACAGGGTTTCTTTAAATTATGTAGTGCATTCAGACGAGGAAAGAAGGAGCTTTACATTAAAATGCATGTACACACGCCCACTCATAGATGGTAAATGAGGTGCACATACTGTTGATGTAGGCCATAAACACAGATGTATACATTCAGATCCACACACATATTGATTTACTAATCAGAGGCCTTAGAAAATAGAAAGGTTTTCGGTAAACACAAGGCAACAAAACTACAGTATGCACAAAAAAAGACTGTGTTCTCAAGTTAAAAATATGGATGACAGGAGACAACTAAAAATAAAGGAATTGAATTAATTAATAATACTGATACCGGTACAGTTTACTCTCCAGTGAGCTCCTTATTGGGGTTTGTAGGCTGCACATTTTATGAATGAGAAGAAGTAGTCAGCCACTTGGGGTTGATACCCACAACTGTAAATAGCTGTTTGAAGGATGCAGCACAGCTGAAAAAAGTTTCATGTAATACATTTTTAACATCTATTGAGAGCTGAACTCCTGAGTGAGCCTCTGTTCCTCCAGCTTTCATGTGTTTTTTTCCCAGAAAACAGTTTCTTTCATTGGTCTGTTGAAAAAAGTTTAAATGTTGCACTAGTGATGTATTTCCATATTTTAGGGTTACACCGATATCTGTAAATGAACTGGATGAGCCAATTAAAGCTTCTCAACATTTCAAACAAACATAAAACTTTAAGTAAATTAGCTTTGAACATTAATGAGTCGACATGCTGCAGCTGTTGAAATAAACCTGAATAACAATGACAATATAGACCGACTGTATATATAAATGTTCGACTGTCAAGCACAGAACTAGATATACGTTTAACTTAGAGTGGGGACAAATAAAAACAATGATCTTGATTTACATATTAAACACATTTTTAAGTGCACATTTTTAATTTGTGTTACTTCGACAATAGGTTTACTGTAAATGATCCAATATTGAGACGCTCTGTGTTAGCTCCTGTCTCTTTAAGCCCCCCCTTCCAGATATGCCAAGTCTGCTCTGATTGGTCTGCACACACAAGCCTGAGCCAGCGCTAGTTAATGACCATTCTATCGTGAATATCACAACCACCATCAACCAAAAACTTCAAGAGAAGGAATATAATCCGTATGGGCGTTAGCAAGCTAACTGCTGGGCGCTAATCAAAGTTCCACAAAGCTGCCAAGTAAATGAATTCCTGCAGTGTGATTGGTTCTTTTAAACGTGTAGCTTTTTTGTAATCTTCAGGGAATATCAAGTACATTCCCCAACACACACACTGGAAGGGATCCGGGAGCAAAACAAGCATTATTTAGCGACAAGGCTAACGTTAGCTGAGCTAGCTAACAGTTACCGGTATCAAATCTGCAACTGGTTACTTAGTTTGCTTCAGATGCGGAACAGTCAGAAAGATTTTCTTACCGGTTTCTCAATGTTAAAACATTTGTCCAACATCGCCAGGACTGGAAATAGAAATATGAAACATTTGCCGACCGACATGGACTGTTAACACCCGATTCAACAGGCCTAAAAATTAAATAGTAAGGGCACATCAAACACTGCAGAACAAAAACACCAACACTGAACTTGAGTCATGGACAGCCGGTATCGATCAATTCTTCAGTCTGTACAGTTACTGGCCCCTCTTTAATAATGCAGTCTGTAATAAAAGCCACACATCCTTGAGCTTGTGCAGTCCGGAGAAGAAAATCCACACATAACATTCAATCGTTTTTTTCGTTGTTGGAACATTTATTTCCAAAAATAAAGTTAATCCACCGGGTCTTGTTGTCCACAGATGGGAGTAAGATAAGATAAGATAAGATGAGATCTTAGTCCCACAACAGGGACATTTTCAATATTACAGGGGAGTAAAAAAGTAATTAAATGAAGAATAGTAAACAGTCTGTAAGTGGGAAAAAAGCTCAAAAGTGAGCAGGAGCTGCTGCAACGGGCTTCTGCCATCAGAGCAGCTCCGATGCTTCGCTCTTAGCTTTGAACTGGCACTCGGAGAATGACCGAACACAGATCTGGTGGAATTTGGGGGTTAGCTGTCCAGAGGTTGCTTTGCAGAGGAAGCTCTCAAGCTGTGGGTGGAGTTACTACGATTAGGGGCGATTTTATTCAGATGAGCCTCAATTTAATCTGAATCCCATGTTTTCTGATCCTGGCAGCCCACAAAAAAAAAACTGGTGAACTTTTCACAGTTTGTGGGTTGGCAGGTTCTCCAGATACCCAAATGTAAGCGCACAAACATTAAGAAAGTAAGTACATTTTCAAGGTTTTTAGAAAGGTCAATGAAGAAAACATTCTTTTTTTTATAGGCGCTTCGAATGAAACGTACAAAGAGGACAGAAGGAATAAAAGACGCTGCATAAAACAAAGCCAGCTCTTTGACGAGGCTCTTAACCGCTGCTGTTTAGGACACTCTTCACTTTGAAACCATACCAAAAAAGAAAAGCTTTATTCACAATCTGGAAAGCACTGAGTATTGTGTAAAGGGATAAAGATAAGAAACATTATTAATACGTGACAGTTTCTCTTAAATAAGACAGCTGGAGTTATATATTTTGTACACAGTTGGCTGCAAAGTTTAACTTCCCCTGATTTTACATGAACATCTGCCTCGTGCAGTGTTGGTGTTGTTTCGTGTCTCCGGGGCAGATCGGTGATTTCTGCTGGTTTTATTGTCTAATTCACTAAAGTGGACATTTATTCTTTTTGAGCTTTGTTGCCGTTACTGCAGTTCAGACTTAACGTTCTCATTTGTGCTTCAATCTGAGTTCCAAGCTTATGTGAAGTGACACAGGTTTTGTTTTCAAGACTTTAACTTAGTGCGTTGGCAGTAGAGCAGCGTATAGACCACAGTCACATGGCGGCCATTTTTTCTCTGACATCACAGTCAGGGTGAGAAGCTCAAATGTCAATATTGTTATGATTGACCAGCAACTGTAAAGACAACAGATTGTTTAATCCAGAGGGACATCGGACCGCATTTCAATGTGAAACGACAGGTTCGATAACCGATTAGCTTCCATTAGACAACAGCTAACGTTAGCATTCGACCACATATGACATGATACTGTCTTGATGCGATGTGACGAAGAGATTCGTCTAAACCTGGATGTGAAACACGCACACTCACTGAAAGTGATGAAACGATAGCCTGGAAGTTGGTAAATGCTAAAGAATCTGTTAACAAGTTATCAAATATCTTGTTTTACCCTGAAATGTGACTGAATGTGCCTCCAGATTTTCACTAGTTATAATCTTTTTAGTTGCTGTTCAATTGGGAAAAAGGTCTATTGTGAAAAAAAAATGTTCTGTTTTAACAAAAAAACGACATTACACACATACGTGGTGAGCCTCGCCTCTGGACGTAACCTGCGGTGGTGTTTTACCCTGCAGCCAATCACCACGACTGTTGGATCTCGGCATATTGAGCATGCTGCGTGCTTATTGGCTCGCTGAGGCTGATGAGATAACTCGTTAGGTACAACACCATTTGTTTTTGGACGGTGCTGTGGAAGTATCGATGTTTCTCTAACTGGCAGACGACTTTGGAGCTTCTTGTTCTATGATATCTGAAAAACTGTGTTCCTCCTGTACGTTTCAGCAAAATAGCATCATTTATTGGTTTTTCCACGTCTGAGTGCCGTCTCGTTCTTCATGGCTGTCTTTACATTTACTTAACGGGCACACACAGTTAATACTTTGTTCCACATTATGTCGTCTTTGCTCGTCTCCTATCTCGCGTCCTCTCCCCGCTGTTTCCTCCCTACGGGTGGTCCGTCTGTTCCTAAGTGAATATCTATGGCAACCTTTGATCATATTAATATCCTCATATTATTATGTCTCATTATTAAGCCGTGAACAGGAAGATTTAATTTTCTGAGATTGAGAGTCTGAAATAGCTGTTTGTGCTGGATCCCGGCTGTCTGATTTGAAGATGAGAACCGTCTCTCACGCTGTCTCTTGCAGTTTGTCGCTGATGTAACGTCGGGCTGGTTCATTTCTCTCTCTCTCTTTTTTTTTTTGGCTTCGCTCTGACACCCCTGCGGGATGTCGCACGCAAAGTTTAGCATATTGAGTGAATTAAACCAATGAAATATTCTGTCATTCACGCAAATGTAAATAAGCACGCCCTCTAAGAAAACAGCTCAGCCGTCGACGGCGGAGAAGTGTTACCGGCAGGAAGTGGAAGACAATGAAGGAATCTTCTATTTCCTCGTATTAAACTATAACGTGAATTATGAATGCTGCTTACTACTCTGAAAATAGTTCAGCTCATCCCCCTTTCTGCCGGCTGCCTGGCATTAAACTTTCATATCTGTTTTGAACTGTTAGGAAGCGCTCTCCTTCCACCCCCCCGCACCCTCGACAGATTTATTGGAAATGTGACACACCTCGAAGCCAACCTGTTTGCCGACAAACTTTCTCTGAATATTTCCTCTCATTTTTTAAGAGCGCTGCCCCGTTTGTGCTCTCGCCTCTCGCTTCCCCTGGCCTGTATCAAAACCGATTAACGCGGCTGTAAGTGTTGGTTAATGGTCAGGATGTGAGGCTTAGAATCAGAGAAAAGACTTAACATCGCTATCAAACCCGGGGCCGGGATAGAGATGCTTTGCAGGGCAGCGTCGTGCCAGAGCAGCGAATGAAATCCCCGGGAGGAGAGGGGACACTCATTGGCATTCCTCCCGTGTCGCCTTGCTCCCTGTTTCTTCCCCCGGCGGCCAGCACCCAGTGTCTCAGCAGTCCTATATTCCAGGCCCGAGTGTGCTGTCTGCTGATAATAAACAGCCCAACAAGCGGGCCAGAGTCACAGGGGTTTGTTGAGTTAGAGCCCGGCTGCCCTACTCTGTCTATCTCGCTCAAAGGTTCGGGCGAAACCTTTACTTTATGCTCAGTGTCACCGCGTTTTAAAGCCCCTGCTGTTACTGCTTTGCTCCCAGGTCTGAATGTCATTGAGCTTGTAGGAGAAAGAGGGAGAGGAGGGAGGGAAGGGGGAAGGGGGGGCGCTGAGGAAGGACCGAGTCTTTGGCATTTAGCCCGGCGCCAATAAAGGATTAAACGCCAAAAGACAGCTGTTAAATGGTGCGCCTTTTTTCAGCCTCTTATCAAATCTCCTTCGGTCCACCGGGGAGGAGTTTCTGACCCTGTTTCCTGTGTTGTAGGTTTCCCCTCCTGTGTGTGAGGAGATCTCTGCTGCTGCTGCTGCTGCTGCCGCCTCTACTCCACATCCAGGCCTCCCCCCTCCGCCTCCTCACCCCCTCCTCCTCCTCCTCCACCCGCCCCCCCCACCCTCCGCCAGCGCGGGCAGCCACAGAAGCGTTGGCTGGATTCCAGAGAGGCTCCGATCCTGCAGCCACGTCCATCACGTCTTCACCGCTGGGTAACTATGGAGCATGCGAGCAGACTGCCCCTGCCTCATTTTCAGGGACATTTTAGATTATGTAGTCTTGTTTTTGGGATTGTTTGTTTTTTTTGTCTCTGTGTGTGTGTGTGTGTGTGTGTGTGCTTGTTTTGTTACTTCTGGCGGCGCTCATGTGTGCATTTTTCATGTAAAAGAGGCATTTTCTCCAGCCGAGCGTGCAAGACACACACTAACACACACACACACACACACTCACAAAGCGAGATGCCAGAGGGCTCAGGAGGAGTCTCGTGGGGTTTGATCAGAGCCGTTGCGTCTTTGTTTTTGTTTTTCAAGCCCATTGACTAGTTTGATTCTGGCTCCAGGTGTCACCTACTGAACTGTGTCAAACTCAAGCAACTGCATTTCAATGCGCGGCCTCAGTGAAGCGAAGCGGAGCAGAGAGGATGAGCCCGTATTCTGTTTCGCTCCGTGGTCTGATAAGTTAGGAACCCACGCAGATGAGCCGACAGACGCGCGGCGTGTCGGAAACAAAACTCCTTGTTGTTATTTTGTATATCAGAAAATCCGTAAGAAAATCTTGCATGTGAAATTTGCCTTTCCACATGTTGAGATCACAATTTCACGTCTGAATTTTGAATTTTAACGTGTGAAACGCAAATAATTGCTGTGTCTCAATTCAGGGTCTGCATCCTTCGAAGGACTCGGCCTTTGCGGTCTTCGAAGGCGAGTCCTTCAGAGAGACCTTGTTAACCTCGTCAGCCGTTGTTAAATGTGACGGTCTAGCCTTTGGAGCATTTCCTGGTTGCGTCACCAGATGTTTTACCCTTACGTCATGATTTCTGCTGCCCAGGCCTGCGAAAGTGACGATCCACGCCACGCGCTGTCGCCATTTTCTCTCTTTCTTTCTGATTTTTCGGGCGCGCAAAGAATTGTGGGATATGTGAGGCAACGAAGGATTGTAGCCGTGCATCCTCCAAAGAGAAGGAAAAGAAGGTCACATTTGTGGGCTGCATTTGGAGGAGCCTTCAGTTTGGGAAAGCCTTCGCTCGGCGTTGTGACGTAATTGGCCTTCAAATGCTCTACCAAAGGATGCAGACCCTGAACTGAGACACAGCAAACGTCTCATGTAACCTGGAGACTTTCACAACTGATACAGTTTGGAAACATTTTCAAAGACTGAGCCAATCGCAAAAACACCATGTGGCGGCTATTTTACCTTTTGCCATTACTGTATTATGTAATGTTGCAGCATATCTCCTGAACCAAACATGACAACACAGCAAAGTCTAGAAATACAGTAAGGAGAGTAGATATTGCCCTACAGTCATCGGGTGATACAAAATACAGAACTCCAAATGAAAACTAAATTTTTCCATAGCTGCATTTTGTTGCATTAGCAGCCTTTCCTACTGTCCGAAAGTAAAATTTCGCCGTTTTGAGTGTATGATCCCGTCTCCTCGGCCGTATGTCGTAGGAAAACTAATTTGGGATATTAAATGAAACACCACCCGTTGTTTTAAGCCTGACTCACATTTCCAAATCCAAATTTATTGCACACATTAACAGAATTTCCAGAAAATTTGCAATTTAAATTGTGAATTAATGCAATCCATCCACCACCATTGTTTCGATTTTTATGTCAGGAGCTGGATGCAAAAAGATAAGCAGTTGGTGGAGCTGATTCTCCATTACAGCCAGCTAAACCACAAAAACCTGGAAAAAAGAATGAAAGGTTTGATGTGTTGACTCGAGGGAGGTTAGAGTCTCCTCATCAGTCCGAGCAGATCTCAGGTTTCATCTGTGTCTCCTCAGCGGACGCTCAAGTCCAACGCTTCATTTTGCTTTTATTGTGACAGCTCTAAAACATGTTCTTCAGACTTTCTGTCAAGGTTTTTTCAACGTGTACATATTGAAACCGCATAAAAAAGCAGGTGAATGGAAGTGTTCTGTATGACTCATTTAATACGTCTCTGTTCGCAGTCTTGTTTTGCTCTCAGCTCGCTCTCCTCCTCCTCCGCCCCCTCGTTTTCACTGCTGTTACGTCTCCGCCTGCCTCCCGACTCCAGGAAGCCCTGACATGACCTGACTGACGCGAAAAGCCCGATCATCTTCCTGCACATAAATTAGGCGCGCATGATCACGAAGAGCGATGCCAAGCCATGTCGTCCCTTTGTCTTACTCCCTGCTCTCCCCTCCAGCTCTGCTGCGGTGCATTTCATCCTCGCGTCCGCCCACACTCGGCCACATTTGCGGGCTCCGTCGTTTCGTGGCTTCTCCGAGTTAAATAAATGGGTCCTGGGTTTCTGACGAGTTGTCATTTAGGTGTGTTTGACCCACTGGAGCCAATTCAATCGCTGTCTACCCACAAGTAATATCCTCCGGCCTGCCCTTATCTCTAACACCAAATTACTGAGCTTCAGCCCTGTCTTCACATCAGAGTACCACAGAGGGAAGCGAGGGAACAAGGATAGAGCTCAGAGAAGGTCATAAAAGGTAGCTGTCGGACAGAAAAAAAGGCAGAAGGCTGTGTGTGTGTGTGTGTATCCACAATGAGGCTGCAGCGATTCTGAGGACGTGGACCCAGCTCCACGCCCAGGGCTGGCAGGGAAATTAGCACTGCGCGGTGCTCACTCAGTCATCCGACTGGTGTGGCACGAGGGAACATCGCCTCGCCTCGACTGCTGCACATAAGAGATCTGGTTTTGAAGTTGCAGCCTGTTAAGAACGTTATCTCGCTCCAAGACATTTTAGAAGGGTTTAGTAAAGTTGGTCAGAGAGGGAATTTACTCTCTCCCTTTCTGCTTTTTCCTTATCTGTGGGCGGCCGCATCAGAGTCGGAGCCGATGACTGACAGTAGGCGAGCGTGGATACAGCAGGAAACGCTGTGCAGCAGCAGGGCCAGCAGCAGAGTCGCAGCGAAGAGCGCAGGAAAAAAGCACCTGTTGGGTGATATTTGGGTTTAATAGGTTGATTTTTTTTTCTCTTTGTGTGCATCATGTTGCCTGCAGCTCTTTCTTGTTCCGTCACTCCCACAGAATGCATTAAACTTCTCCCTGACACGTTTCAAACTGATCCACTGTCAACAAATGGCCAAAAAAATTACAGCTGTTTCGCTCTGTAGATGCAATTTCGACGAACGGTGCGAAGTGCACAGCATTTCCCGTAACGAACCTTCTTAAAATTTAAAAAGTCAACGCGTGTTTCACCTGTTAAATGTGGGAAAAGTGTTGGTTTTGCATTAGCAGTGACTAAACACAGCGCTCTGAGGAGAGGGAGCGTCACTGTAGGTTTGTCACGATCTTGTTAGTCCATGGGAAAATTTAGTCTAACCGGTAATTCAAAAAACTTTTTTACCACCTTAACCTCTACTGGCCGTTGGAGTACACAACATGTAGTCGGTCCCAAACATCTACATCTGCAGCTCCATGTCAATAAACTCCTGACAGGCGGTCATCGATGGAGACGTCCTCAGCTCTTCCACCGTGTCACGAAACATCCAAATGCCTCAAAATGAAGAGGTTTCATTATTCAAAAGTGATAAAAGCAGGACCGGTCGTTAAAAAGATTGCTAATATCGACCGGTTATGAAACTATACTTTTCAACCACACGTTGCTGGCCTGTGATCTAATGCGCTCCTCTGCTCAAGTGCTGAAATTAGCCTCTCCTCATGTTGCTGCACTCCCGTGTCACAGAGCATCGCCAGCCGAGTGTGTACGACGATGAGTTAATGTGGCAGCAGCTTCACCAGCGTATTTCTATGCTAATCAACAAGTAACATGAATCGCAGTCATCAACATGTTTCCCCTCGGTTTATCCCCCCCACAAAGCTCCCAGCCCATAATTCCTCTGTCTGCACTGATTCCCACATATTACCATATAACCTTTGCTGCATAATTTTCTGCTTTATGTCGTAATCCGTATGTTAATAAAGCGCACAGCGCATGATTACTGGGTGCATCTGAAACTGGTTAAATATGTCAACATCACATTAGGTTGTTAAACCCTCATGTGATGGTGGATGAACCATAGAAGGAACTCTGCACTGCAGAGCTCAGTGTTAACATCACTCACTGTTCCTGTGGCTTTCCACTAATCTATGTTCAAGGAAGCTTAGCCAGCTTGCCCACCCTGAATGTCCCTGAGTGTGTCAAGGCATCAAAGACCCACCGCAGCAGCTCCTGGCAGCATCCTGTTCCACATCACGTTTTCATTCTCCCTCGTTCGACTCTCCTTCACTCTGCTATTCTACTTTCTCTACTCCCTTGTCACAGTTTGATCTTCTTATCTCTTCTTTCGTTTGAATCTCCTGCCTCTCCCTTTCTTGTTCTCATCCCTCCCTTGTTGTCCTGTGTGTTGTGTGCTGCACGTGCGTCGTCCTCCAGAGGCCTGGCTCCTGGTGCGGAGGATGAACAAATGTGGCACTCCCCCATCATCCTCTCCCTCTTCTCACCAGTCTCCCTTTTCGCTGTCACATCTCCCACTCCTCGTCTTCACTCCTCTATTTCCCATTTCACTTAGCATGTATCTCTCCCTCACCCTCTCCGCTTGTCGCCTCTGAGAATGATGTGTAATGCTCGGGGAATGGGGGTAGTGAAGGAACAGAGATATAGCTCCTGGACAGATTCAGCCTTACTATTTGTTCTCCTGATGTGTGTGTGTGTGTGTGTGTGTGTGTGTTTGTTTTATTGAATGGCGGATGGGTAAATGGGTGGTTGTTCGTCTTCACGCTGGTGAGGGAATATGTGGGTTGTTTATGTTTGCTGCATCTCAATGTTCCCATTTGAGGAAACAAGAATTTATGTGTGTGCACGGGCTGAGTGGTGAGGTGTGGATCAGCGGCGTGTGTGAGGACGGTGCTTTGCATACGTGAACTCTCCAATGATGACAAGGTGCAAAACACAACCGCACTGGACAAAACATGGGAGCACAAAACACATCGACGGTTCAGACAACACGAGATTTTAGAAAACACAGGATTTTGGGAAATGCAACACGGTTTTATGAAATGGAAATGAAACGGAACGAAAACACAAGATTTAAGAAAACACAAGACAGAAAAACACGACAGAAGTCAAGAATACAAGATTTCAGATGACAGATTATCAGTGAGACGACACAGCAAGATTTTAGAAAACAAAACTTTAAGACAAGGTTTTGGAAAACACAGCAGGATTAAAGAAAATATTGCATTTTAGAAAACACAACAACCCCAAAAAAAAAAAAAAAAAACCACAACAAGATTTTACAAAACACAACAGAACAAAAGATTTCGGGAAAAATTTAGATTTTGTTGTTGTGCTTTCTGAAGTTTGTTTTCGTGGCTGTTGTTCCGATTTTCACGTCATTTCTTGTCGCTGTGTTTTATGGTTTCACTGTTTAGTTTTGGAAAAAAGTAACATTTTTCTTAGTTGTTGCATTTTCCGCAACAGCGCTTTTCTGCCTTTGTGTCGTGGTTTCTAACACGTTCATCGTGTTTTGCCTGCCGGTTATAATTTTGCACCTCAAGGCCACCGTAGCCCTGCGCCGCGTGTGCATGTATATGCATGCATGTGTGTGTCTGACTGGTGTGCGCTCACACAACTTAGCGGGCGTGCGCTTGTGTAAAATTAAATCCACGTCAGCAGGCAGCCATTCAGATAAGATTAACAGGATCTGACATTTCCTTCGTTGGAGACAGATGCTTGCTCCACTTCCCTCAGAACATTTCCCCCTCTCCTCTGTCCTCCATCCAAATTACATTTCATCTCATTTTGAAGATATTTCCCCCCCCCGCTTACCCTGCCGGGGCCACAGCAAGACCCGTCCTCACCATTAATATGATTTCTGATAATGTTATTACAGGGAAGTGTGATGAGGACAGCACCAGTTACATTAGAGGCTTGTTTTATGCCATATTGAGGCCAATTAGCTCCGAGTACACACTTTCACCTCAGCAGACAGATGACCATAAATGCTGATGTTATGCATGCATGCCTGCTGTCTCGCTGGTATAGCAAATGGTCTCGGTAAAAGCCGAAGGCAAATGCAGATTTCTGTCACCTGTAAGTGCAATCTTTAAAAAATAAAACAGCGTTTTTTTTTTTTTTTTTATTTCTGTGAAGGTGGAAGAAATTAAAGATTAATCGTGCTCATGTATGATGGATGTCGCAGGGAGTCGCAAGCATGCTTTTGTGTCCAAAAATGACAAGATCAGCCTCGCTCGGAGTCACAGCCACGACTCGATGTGAAAAATGGTTTCTATTATTTCACCATAATATACACATCGAATATAAAAAAAAAACAAAACAACACACAAGTCACAAACGTGTGTTGGCTTGAATGGGCAGTATAACAAACATGTGTAATGTGCCGCACAGTGACAGAGAGAGATTTATGTAACAGCACAGAACATGGGGCCATAATGTGGGCGAGTGAGTAACACTTTAAGAAATGTGGACATCATTTATACATAAGCACGGTGGATGTCACAGGGATGTCGCCGAGGGCTACGGTGAGGAAATGTGATTATCATTTATGCATAAGTACCATTATTGTGCGGGAACATCGCACTGAGATAAAGTAATAACATCGGTGCTTTAAAGCAGCAGACGAGGATCTCTGATCTCTCCACTAAACCGGAGACGTGTGATGAGGTCCAGGTGTGGCGGAGCTCAGTGGCCACGAGAGAACGCTCACAGGAGCGCACGCAGTTTAAGTGCACATTTGATGAACTTGTACTTATTTCTATTTTATGCTACTTTAATCTTTTTCTCTTGTACGTACCAGACAGAAATATGTTCGTTTTTACTGTACGGTGTACGTTTATAGTCATCAGAACTTTTGCAGATTAAGGTTTTATATTAAGGGAACACTTCGCCCAGGAATGAAAAGTCCGTCTACTCGAGACTCAGTCATTAACAACTACCATGCCGATGGAAAGTTAGGTGGAGTTTTGTTAGTCCGCAAAACATTTCTGGAGTTTCACAGCAAAACCACGTCGCAGCATTCTGCTAAACAACTGAAGTGGTTGGTGGCTTGTTTTTAAAAAGTTCTATTTTTGTTCTTTGAAAGCCCCGAGATCCTGAATCGATTTGTACGGATGTTATTTATACCAATAGATGCACAGTCGAGCTAACGCTATTAGCTTAGCATCTGCTTTGAAGATTTCAGTGCGAAGAGTGTAAATAACGTCTTTTTAAATCAATTTGGGATCTCGGGGCTCTCAGAGAGTTGGACTACACTAAGCAAGATGCATGGGGCCATTTTTAGGTTTTTGTAGCAGCACTTAAATGGACTCAAACATTGAAGCAAAACTATAACATTTGGAGTTTCTACTGCCGAAACAGCTGTTTGCTGGTAAACTTACATATAGCACCTTTAATGCAATGCACAGATTTGGTGAGTAGCGTCACCTGAGAGATTTTCAACTCACGTGATTGTTTTTCCTGGGCTGCTGGTGCCGTAAAGGCTAGAAAACCTGCACTGGTTAAGATAGAAACATTATTAAGCAAATGAAGGTCGCTGGTTTGATTCCCTGGTCTGCATGCTGAAGGGTCCTTGGGCAAGATACTGAACCCCAAACTGCTCCTGATGTGCTGGTCGGCACCTTGCATGGCAGCTACCGCCATCGTATGGCCATGTTTGGACAAAAAGCGACTGCTGAATAGCGTAAATGTCAAATGTCAACAAACACAGGATGAGTTTCCGTTGTTTCACACGAAGGCGGTCGTCGACCCCGTAAGTCAACCCAGGTTTTGAGAGAGTGAGTTCACGTAAAGGGGAGATTTGTACAGCGTCTGACCAATCGCATGTCATGTTGTGAAATGTTGCATCGGCCATCACGAGAGAGTTTGAGTGTTATAGAAACAGATTTGTGTAACAGAACATCAACCGCGGAGCATGAAATTGCGTAGAGTAGGTAAAGTAGCATCGGCTCGACTGGATACAAACGGGGACATTCTACTTACATATCGTTGCATCAGTGTAACGTCACGAAGAATGACCGCTCTTCTGTGGAACGAGGGCTTTTTCGCTGAATGCAGGACTCTTGATCGCAATGGACTGTTTACAAATCGTTGAAGAGGCAAACTTTTCTCCTTCCTCTGACTCGCAAGTCAGCGTCGGCTGGTGTGGTAACAGTGCGGCTGTTTGTAAGGCGCCGTATTATTTTCATCTCCGTGCGCTGCGACGCGCCTGAACGAAGCGCTCTCATCATGAAGCCATGTAGGCGGTGGGGGAGCCTGTCATTTCGCGCCCTTCCTTTCATGCGGGGCTGTGGCCATTATCATGTGTGCTGCGTGAACTAGAGTGGAGGTGACTGAGAAGCAGCTGAGCGGTGTGTGTACGTGATGCTGTCACTCGGCTGTGTTATGAACCATTAGTGGAGCTGTGAAACCGGCGCTCAGGGGAGAGAAGTCATTGATCTTTCTGTGTATGCGAGCGGCACATACAGTGGTTTGCACTTCTGTAGATGTCGGGTTATATGTTTGAGGATGCTGGCATGTATCTGTGTGTGCGTGTGTGTGTGTGCGTGTGTGTGCAAACTGTGCTGTATATCAGCCCTCGTTAAGCATTCGGTAGACACGCTCACACCTTTAGTGCTAATCCTGGAGCACAGTAATTGTGAGGGTAGGGGACAGAGGGTCATTCCATTGGCATCCATTGGTCCTAATATCAGCACTGAATTGCCCTTCATTAGAGAGAAGTTAATCCCGTCTTATAGTGGTGGAGGCAGACACGGAGATAGCGCGGCAGAAGTCAACACATTCATTACCGCGTGGCCTCCGCTGGAGAAGGGCAACTCTGTGAGGTGATGAGGAGTCTGTTGTTTTCTGGCTGGAGTTTGAAAACAAGGCGTTGCCCAGGCGTAGCTCGGCCATGTGTGTGTGTGTGTGTTTTGCTTGTTGTCTTTATCCATCCCAGCATCACCCTAAAGCGACCACCTGAGGTCCTGCAAAACCACAGACACACGTGGTGCAAAACTTTGGTTGCATAGTTTGATCAGGTTTAGGTTATTTTTCCCTGTCGGCAGTGTTAAACATGTCATTTTTGAAAGTAACTTGTTATGTTACAAGAATCCTGCCGTTAAAAAAGTAACTTACAGAGTAGAGTTGAGATTTCTTGCTCATATCGCTGCATACAATGTTCAGAGTACGCATGTCCTCCTTTAAATGTAGATTGATAGATAGATAACTTCTAGATTATCATAGTACATGTGAATGGGTACATTCAAGTAAAAATACGATCAAAATATAAGGGCAAATGTAGAAGATGTACTATATATAATAATAATAAAAAAAGATAAAATACTAATAATAAAATGCTTAAGTGGCTATAAAATGAAATAGAATAAAATACTGAGGCAGAAGAGAAAAGGTAAGTGGAACATAAGCATTGAAAAGCGTATTTTACAGCCCGTAATAACAGAGTAATGTAACTCTGCAGGCTGGTAACAACAGACACAATATTCAGAGCTCTTTGTTCATCTTTCAACTTGAGTTTGAGTCGGTTCAGGGTCGAACAAGCGGTGCCGGGCTCAGGATGTTTGAGGGGCAGGAGCGAAAGAAATTAGAAGGAGGTGGAGCACCAGCGCACGGAAAGCGGTGCCACATTTATTTAGGGAACAGAGGGACCCTCACCACATTGTGTCCTCTGGAGGGGACACTTAATCATCCACCAGTGACCTTACCTTACCCACATTTCACAAACAACACTGACGACAGACAAAAGGGATAAAAGTACTCGATGCTTCACCAATCAAGAAAAAAATATTAAAACCCAGTGATGTGCACAAGGGGGGGGGCAGTCGCCCCCCCTCGTGGCCCAATTGTTGAAAAATGCGCGCTAAAGTGCCCTCCTGGGTGCCAAAAAAGCGTGCCAAAGTGCCCTCTTGGTTGGCAAAACACACTAAACTGCCCCCTTGGCTGGTTAAAACATGATAAACTGCCCTCTTGGGAGCCAAAACACGCGCTAAAGTGCCCTCTTGGGAGCCAAAATGCGTGCTAAAGTGCCCTCTTGGGAGCCAAAACGCGCGCTAAAGTGCCCTTCTTTTCACCCCTGCCCTTCAAAAAGTCTGCGCACGCCACTGTTAAAACCCATTAAAACAAATAACCAGTCGTATAAATAAGGTCAAATTCTCGTAACTCGATAAGTAGATGTTGCTTTCCCTCAGTCATTTACTAACGTTGCATATTTGAAGACTTTTTAAAAGACGTTGAACTTTGTCTGAACCTAAACAGAAAATTCTCATTTATCAGTCTCGGGCACATCAATGAAAAGCGGGGATTTAACGTTTCCCCGTCTCTGTTTGCGATCGCTGCGAGGCCAAACAGGTCACAAAGTCCCACGAGCAGCAGATAAAACCAACAGGAACAAAGGGGATTTAATTCATTATGCAGATGTAAAAGCACAAACAGGTTGTGTTGATTTGTATTAATTACTTTTTTATTTGTAAATGTTATTTGTTCTCCTCTTTGATATTGTCGCCTCGAGGCTCACGTACCGAGCTTGCAAAATTGAAGCTGTAATAATGCATTATTAAATCTCTTTTTACTTTCTCAAACACGAGTAACAAGACTTGTTTTATGCAATGCATCGTATGCTTTATTCATGTGCATCGGCATGAGACCCATCTCACCAAACGCTACGAGACGGAGGGAGAAGACAGCGCTGTGTGTGCCGCTGACAGGCTGTGCAAGGGTGGGAAATAAAGATTATCAGCGTCTCGCGGTATATCACGTCCGAGGAGCTGCACGACTCAAATGTTCGGTATCGCTGATAAATACGCGCCTCTTTCCTCATCATGAAAGAGTTTGTTTTAGATTTCCTCTTCAAACTGACTGCAACTTTGTCAGTCCGATCTGTTTAGCCATTCAATAACGGCTGAATTCTTTTATAATTTACATACAGATTATCCGCTGCCGGCTTGATAACTGGAGTCGCTGTTGGAATATCTCACAGCCGGGCCTCATGATATTCAGTCGACAGCATCAAGAGAAATGCCAAAGTAAGCTGGCTGTCCTCATCCTGCTTATCTGTTTTTAAAAAAGCTCGAGATATGGCGGTGTTATCTCGCTGAATTTGCTCTATTGGCGCTTTGAAATGCAGGTGTGATTGGCATAAGGGAATAATTACAGAGTGCGTGTCAGCAGCTCTGAGGTCTGCCACCCTGCGAGGTAACGAGTGGAGGATTTCGGAGGTATCACAGCGCGGAGAAATGGCTCTGATGTGGCAGGCCGTACCTACAAACTCAAAGAGGTAGAGTCATAAACGCCGTGTCTCGGCTCCCTCGAATGTCTGATCGCCAGAATAAATGTTGGAGTAAGTAAGTTTCTGGCAAAAGAAACGGATGAGTTCAAACTGAACGTCTCTTTATGATGCAGCTTATGTTTTGTTCCGGTCGAACGCTGTGATTATGCTCTGCTTAGATTTATGCACGAAGAACACTTAGTCAGGGTTAGGGAAACATCAGGGATTGGCTTAAAATAGCTGTTTGGGGCGCAACTCTTTCGGATGAAGGTGGTTCGTCTTTCGGCACAAAATAGCCGGTTTTAGTTGCCACAAAAATTGATGGGAATTTCCACAGGTCTCCTTAAAGTGACATTCTCACCAAAATTCAACAAAGGCTTTTTTGTGAATGTACCAGAGTCAAACCTTCGTGTAAAAGCATAATTATGATGTAAGAGGCATTTTTAAGATTTTCGTTTTCGGGTCAAACTCTTTTCAATGGGAGTGCTACGGGCACTTTAGCGATAGCATCAAAATCTCTATTTTTAAAACACTAAGAAGGCTCGACACAACATGAAACTTTGCTCGTAGTTTCACCAGGGTCTCTACACATGAACACGAGCATCGAGAACATTGTTTGTGTACACAGAGTTTACTAAAAAGAAAGCTTTTCTAACAACTCACCTTAGCAGTCGCTTGTTCTGCTCCCAGTCGTCAGTTTCGACCACGTGTCCTGAGAAAACGTCCGGTTTTGTCGCTACGCAACAACTGAAAATGTCCCCAGGTGTCCTTACAAAGACCCACGAGTGAGACTTGAACTGCGGTCGGCAATTTAGCAGCCTTTGTTGGCTTGTAATAAAGCCACCAGCTTCCTCTCAACCTCGCCTGCTCACGAGAATATAAGATACGCCACGTTTGCTACAAATGCAGAAACGCTAACCGCTAACATTACATCCTGGCGAGTGGGCTGCCTGCTGACTGAATGCTGGATGTGGGCAGCAGGACGTCTGTGAAACATCACATGTGAAATGTATCTATCAGTCACGGTGATATTAAGGAAAACGGCCTCGAGGGCCACTCCTCACTTTGTCAGCAGAAAGACGCTGCCACGAGGATTTTTGCTCATCTCCGTGAAGGATGACAGGACACATCTGAGCGACAGAGTGGAAACCCACATCCCCGGCTCGCAGGGCTTGGCTGCTTTGAGAAGTTCCGTGTTTTCCAACGTGCGATGGCAGCAGGAGTTATGTGGCTCTCTGAAATTGAACAAACAAGTTAATAAAATCCCCGGGCTATCTGTTACCCAGGAGTGTGCTGAAGTTGACAGGCGGGAGCTGAGATGTGTGGCGCGGGTCGTTATTTGTGTGGCGGACGTCTCAGACCCGGCGGGCTTCCGTCTTAAACACAAGAGTCCCGCTGAAGGTGCTCGCCACATGACTTTATGTTTGGATTATCATGGTCAGCTCTCGATTCCACTGAGCTGGACTTTGGGTGGGGGGGGCGTGTTGCCATGTCACGCTGGGGTCGGATGAGCAGACGGCGTGGGCGCCCGTGATTGAGAGCGCTGTCACAGCACCTGCGGTCACCGCTTCTGATGAACTCCTCCGGGGCCATGAATAATGTACACAGTGGGCCTGAGTGATGGGTGGTGTAATAATGCCAAGCAGAATAGCGTGACCAGAAACCCCAGTGATTGCCGACGTCTCAACCAGCCTGCATGCCACCACGCACACAAACACACACACACACACAAACAAACCGACCAGGGGAGAGAGAGCAATGTATTTAACAGGGTTTGTACGGGTGCTTGAAATCCTTGAAAGTACTTGAATTTCAATGTTGTGTTTTCAAGGTCTGAAAAGTGCTTGGATTTTAGTTTAAGTGCTTGAAAGTGCTTGACATTATAACTCTGTGTCTTGGCAACATTGGGATCGGACTGGATAATTTGCTTATTACAAGGAGAAATAAAACCAGTGTGTGTGTGTATCGTCACACATGCAGCCTGGTAGCAATAGAGAAGGGTGGGAGGAGAAGGTGAATTTGATGCAATTTGGACTGATGACACGTTCAATATTAATAAACTTTGATGAATAAGCAAACAGCTTATAAAAGTTTATGTCACAAAAGAAAATTAGGTCTCTCTTTGTCTCACCACAAGTACCTGAAGAATGCAAAGTGGCTTCCCTTTTTTGGATAAACGTTGTGTTCTCCTTTAATTTCTAAAGTTTTTGCTATTATGAAACATCATTTTAGAAGTTTACAGTATAAAACAATATACATAATTGTGATAAAAAGTGAAAATCATAATCATGAGTATATATATATTCCTGTAGATATGTATTTTACCCCAGCGAAAAGGTGCTGGAAAATTTTGTAAATGACCCTTAAAAGTGCTTGAAAAGTGCTTGAATTTGACCTTGAAAAATTTGTACGAACCCTGATTTAACATGCAGTCTGTTTCTGGAGGGTCTCTCAGGCCCCGCCGTTAGAGTGAAACCGTTCAGCTGTCCTTTAACGTCTTAAAAATTTTGATGTCGGTTTTAAAAACATAACCTCGCTGCTCCGGTGTATTGGATCTCACAGTTGTTGCATTTAATGAAGTGGGGAAGCGAAGGCAGACTCCTGAGACACGGAGGATTTAGTGAAAACAGGCTTTTCTCACAAGTCTGCGCAGGTAGACAAATCCTGAGGGTAAAGGCAGAGGAATCAGAGATGGAAGGTAGTCGAGAGTTCAGGTGTTCCTGCTGGACCCTCCGAGGGAAGAAGACTGCAGTTAACTTCGAGATGAAGTTCTGTGTTAAAAGTGGTGCAGAGGTCGTTTCCTCTCCGCAGCGGCGCAGGGTTCAAACCTGTGGCACCTCCAACTGCTGCATGTCGTCCATCCTCTCTCTAAACCCAGAATATACCCATTTTTGTTTCCATACCACTTCAGAGCTTCTACAAACTTGCAGTATTTTGACCTGAAGTGATGAACTCTATGAATTTACTATACAGAGTTTTCTAAAGAAAGATGATCAGCATATTGGCAGACTTCCCAGCATGCATTGTTCAAGAGATAACCTGACCCTTTCTTTCTCGTAATTTGAAGAAAACATCTATAATACACCCTCAGCGTGTCTTTAATACATTTTAAGATCAACAGGATTCATAAATATGCTGTTTCACATATTGTCTTTGTACCAACGATGCAACGAAGGAGCTGAACACTTGTTGATTCAACTTAGCATCTTACGTTTCTTGAATATTTTCTCAAGATCCGTTGACTTAGAGTTGTGTTTCACGAAAAAAGAAAACTCAGAAGAACCCTTAAACTAATTATTCAAGCTTAGGCAACACAGATATCAGCGGTCAAACTCACAGTTTTCAGTTGAAAACAGCCCAAAGTTACTTACGGTGGACGGCATATGCACGAACAACAGAACAAGGTCGTGTGAGGAGCAGTCTCACCACATCTAAGTGTTTAAAGCTGCTCTGAGTAGCCGGAGTGGGAGCGGTAAGGTGGAAAGCCTGCAGCCACAGAAACGCTTCGAACAGGGATGAAGGGTCAGACAGTTTCTCCTCAAAGGCATTTTATGGTTGAAAGAATCAGAAAGAGCGTTTGAGAGGAAAAAGTTGAAAGCCTGGATATTTTCTCACATCAGGACGCTTCACGCATTCCGCACGAAACGGCCGCTGCTTGTCAGTCTCGGAAAGTTTGGAGAATGGCCACAGAGAGCTCCGGCGGAGAGGTGCAGCCGGAGGACGTGTTCGCCTGTAATGCACTTTGGGTGAAGAGTGCTGACACCTCGCAGAGCCTCTCCAGCCCAGCCGCCGGGATAAGACATCTCGTACGCGTCGGGCAAGGCGGCATAATGACATTTCTACAAAATGTGTCATATCATGTTCACATTAAACGTTTATGACCTGACTTTTTGTGTGAGGAGGCGCAGGGGAGGCTGGTGGAGTTACAGGCAGGAAGGCTAATAAGCCAGTGAGCACGGTTTTCAACATTTGTAAGCGTGCCTGCCATGTTTGCAGCCACCAAAACAGATCTGAACCCAACCAGACTATAAGCACGCCTAAATGAACTTAAGGGCGATCGGGTTGTCCTGTTTCGCTCGGACCAGTCGCTACAAATACTGGCTTACACTCTCCTTTAGTTTTCTTGAAGTGATCCATGAATTCAAAATTGCTGCGTATTGTTTCCTTGAAAGCTCGGGCTGTCCCGACCTTGCCAACAAAATTTGCAGTGGGAAGCGAGGTTGTGCATGTTGTGCTGGAAAACAGAGGCGTCATTATTGTAGCGTCGCACAGCACACATTTTGACTCTCGTAGCAAAGCCTCCCCAGACTTTCATTCTTCTTATTTTGTTGCAAGTCATGATAAGCTGGTAGTTGCTGTGGAGGCAGGTAGCTCATCACAAAGTCAGTGAGAGGAAAAAGGAAAAAAAAAAGTGTAACCGAGTCTGAAAAGTTAAACAGTAAAAATGAAGTAAAGCGGGAGCCGGATGCTGCAGGCGTCTGTATGACGACAATATCTATCATTAAAGAGGCTGATCGCTCTCAGAACAACGGTGTGAATCTGAACAAAGCCGGTTGGTTGGCTTTGAAAGCGCGTCCCGGCGTGGCGTCTCCGGTTGGAGGTGGGTGTGACATACAGCTGCAGACTCTGGCAATCTTCCTGTCACCGGTGCAATGTTTGGATTGAGCTCAGAAATAGCTGCTGTCGCTCTCTCCGAGCACTGAAGTTGAAACGGTGATTTCTCCACCTGAACGCGGCACCCTGGCTCAATCTTCCCTCCCTCGTTCTCACCTCTTCTCCCGCTCACTGACCCCCCCTGCCCCTCTAACCGCCCGTCCTTTTGTCTAAGTGAGTCATTTTCCTGGAAATGTTTTTCAGAGTGTGCGCGTCCTCCTGTGGGGCTTGCCCCGGTTGATTACCGCCGAGCTCCTTCCCGCTCAGATCCCCGTCTCTCATCGACCATCTCCTTGTTGTTTTCACTCTCTCCTGTCTCATCGACTCTCCCTGCGTCCCTCATCGCCGCACCTTTCCCCGTCGCTCACTGTCTCTCTCCTATTCCGTCTCATTTTTTTTCCGCCTGTTCCTCTCCGGTGTCAGGTACTTTGCGACAACTCGAGGCTAATGGGAATAAAAGGGATGTGAGGCACACGCCACCACCCCCTCGAACGTCTCCCATCTTCTCTGAGGTTGAGTGAACGAGCAGGAGGTAACGAGGGAGAGGAAGAAAGGAAGTGGCGCAGATTACTGGAACGAACGAGTGTCTTTTTTCTGGGCTGTTGATGGGGCAACCAGAAACCAGGCTGGATGGCGCCACTGTGATCTTCAAAGCCTCCCTCCCTCAGTCCCCCTCTCACTCCCTTGCTCCCATGTTTTCTCACTGGAGAGATGGTATATATCGGCTGGCTTCAGGCGTGAAGCGGATGTAGCTTCAAAGTTTTGATCCTATCATCTCAGCATTACAAACTTGCCACATCCTCTTCTGGATCCTTTCGCCGACAGAGAGTATTCAAGTGTCGTGGCCGGAGCGACGTTGAGGAAATGCGTTTAAAGGTGCAATATGTAAGAATTGGCCTCTTGCTCGATATACTGCAACTAGCTGCCGTTAGCTACTTAGCTGAGTTAGCCATGAAGTTAGTGGCACTATTAGCTGAAGGGGCTCCACCTATAACTCCCGGTTTATCAAAAGTGGGCAATAAGGTGGAGCATGAGTCGTGCCGAGTTAGTTAGCTAGAAGCTACCAACGTAGCTAACACTAACAATCGGCTATCTGTGCTCACACATAAAGATGAGCAAATTTCACCCCAAGTAACATGCGCGAGTTTGACCTCCGCTTCATTTGGCCCAAACAGCCAGAATACCTTTAAAGACATTAGTTATACACCTTCTGCTCCATTTGAGCTGTCAAATAAGAGAATTTTATCACATTACGTCGGATATCGGCACCTCTGCGGCTCGTCACGGCAGGAGCGGGTGAAGTTAAATCCGTTCTTTTAATCCAAAAAGTTTAAGAAACAAACTCTCATTGACTCCCAAAGTTTTCTAACCGAGTCGCTGGTAAATCCAAAACGCCAGCCTCTGTCCCTCCACTCTGGTCTTTTAGCCCAATTAGGGCATCAACACCTCAAACATCTCATTCTGCTGATAATTCAAGTACAATTTCGGATGTTTTGATCTTAAACTCTTAAACGCACGTTACGTATTGCACCGTGACAGGTAGGATAGTGACAGTTTCCTTGAAAGTCCTGATTCATTACAGTTTCCGAGCCAGCAGTCACAGCGCATCAGTCTCTCATTATTTTGTGGCTCCTACCAGTCTCTCACAGGCTGTTCCTCCCCCCCCCCCCCAAAAAAAAATCATACATGTCACTACGTACCAGCTCATTCTCTTCACTCCCTGCTCACTGATGCCTGGCCCATAAAAGCTGGATGTGCCACTGTGGATAATGCTCACATCTGAAGCGGGGCCACTGCCTCGGTTATTTCAGAGGGAGAAGAGAGCGCGGACTTGCTCTGCTATTTTTGTGCTCCACAAATACCTTCAGTGTCCTGTTTTCTGCCTCTGAAAATCCCCTCTCTTTTTAATCCAGTTTCTGCTTCCCTTGACGGCAACGTAATAACCAAACATTTCTCACGGAGGGTGTCGCTCAATATTTATTTAATCACGATGAAATATCGTTCTATGCCTGACTATAAATGTTAATTACATGCGTGTGGTAATATCTTAATTCGGGACAATGACAGAGCGATGGTATTGTTTACCCAGCCAGGTGCCTAAGGGAGGCCTTTCAAGGATGGTTTATGAGTCTGGTTAGACACTTGATTAAGGACTGGCTTTCCACTGGGGCTCCGTCCTCCGTGGAGCACAAAAAAAAAAAAAAGACAAGAAACAGTGAGCTTCTAAGTCTTTATTCCATCATCTGTGGGTGCAGCAGTGTGTGAGGCGCTTCAAATATTCATGAGACCCAAATTAAGCTGGAAAAGGTATGAAAAATGCCGGTATTACTGACATAATCTGACAGGGAAAAATAATATTCCTCCGCTGATTTTTGGCAGCCTTTCTTTAGGTGTTCGTGGAGGAACTCTTTTTGTTAATTTTGATTTTGCAGGTTCCTGCCTAAAAACTGCAGTGTCAAGTTTTAGTCTGCACTTCCTCTCTTTGTCTGTTTTCCCGTCCTTTTCCTGCTCACCTGTGTTCTGTTTCCCTCTTCTTGTGTTCCTGTGCTCATCCCTAAGCCTGATTTTCCTCTTCCCAGTGTTTTCCCTAGCTTATCTGCTCCTTCCCTGCTCTCTTGTTTTTGCAACTAGGTTTTACTGCCACATTAAAATGAAACTTACCGTAGATCAAGAGCTCCCAGAGCGCCCTGGGGGGTCTCGCTGGAGCGCTGACCGGCTCCCTGAGAGGTTGACAGAGATCGAATTCACCGAGTTAGTCCACATTTATTTTTGGAAACGTCCATACAACACACACCAGCCAATTCTCGTATGCTGGGCATGTGAGTGGTGTTGTAAACAGGAAGCAAATCGGAGACTCGGGTCGGATGTTTAGTTAATAGAAAATACAACCAGCGAGGCAGAAACTGTCTCTTCACAGAGACTTCCTGGATAACTTGTCAGTAGAAGGTTGTAAGCGGCTTTTTCTGTCTCTCTTTACCATCATTGTAATACCAGTGTTCGTTTGTGCCTTTCTGAATATAACGTTAAACAATATAACGTCTATTCAGTCACTGCGCAAACTCAAATACTCAAGTTTACGTTCGTCATTAATGCCTCGAACACTGATAAACACGTGTGTCTGCGGATATCGTCACCTTGGCTGGAGTTTTCCAAAACCTGAGACATTATTTACATCTGTTGGGGAAAATGCAAAGATAAAGGTTCATCTTAAGAAATGCCCGCGCACGTGCCTGAAAGATGTTTGCAGGGAGCAGCGCCTGTGCTTTTTGCTTTCTAGCCACTCATCAAAGTCATCAACTCTTCCTCCCGCCTCAGGAAGCAGCAGCAGCACGAGGAGCTGTTGAAAAGCATTAGCCGTTACAAACTTTTGCATCAGGAGTCGAGCAGAACTTCGTGTTCACATGGAAAACACTGATCGAACTCCGGAGCAATTCTCTTGATAGAGTCTGTTTGCAGCGTTGTACGTTACATAATAAGCTGGAGTGGATAAATAAGAAAGTACCTGGGTGGATGCCATGTCCCGGATGAGTTCTCTGTCTGGGTTTGGCTTGCAATCGGGGCATAATTATTTCATGAGATCTTGTCAGTGTCAATCCCACTGCTGTGTGTGTGTGTGTGTGTGTTCTGACTTCACGATGAGTTGGCACTAAGAGGACAAAGTTAGCTGCTCAGAGAGGAGCAGCAAATGCATACCGACATTTTGACAAGTGATTGGTTCTTCACTGTCAGGCTGCAGATCAAATGTGTCCCTGTCACCTGTGTGCTATAGACTGTTGGGAGGTATAGATGAGAGCTGGCACCTCTGTGCTGCCTGGGCCCCGGCACAGAATACAATTAGCTCACGAGTGGTGCCCTGACTATTTATCGGCACCGCTGACTCTTTAAAAAGTGTCATTTCTAATCATCGTCACGTTAAGCACAGAACAGAAATGTTTATCAAAGCTGGTGCAGACTAATGAGGAGCAACGGATGTTTTTAGCCGCAGTGGCCGCGAGGCTCTGTGGGTGACCACCGCGCCGGCCCACGCCGAAATACCTCAACAACTCTCGGATGGATTGCCATGAAATTTTAATCGGACATTCGCGTTCCCCAGAGGATGAATCCTACTGACATTAATGACCCGACTCACTTCTCCGCCAGCACCACCAGCCCGTTGACATTTGTGGTTTTGAGTGAAATGTCTTGGCAGTAATTTGACGGATTGCTGTGAAATTTGATTCACACATCCATGTTTCCCTGAGGATGAATTGTAATAATGTCATCGCCTCGCACCATCTTTGTTTACAAACAGCATCTGCTGCACGTCTGAGGAATGGGATCCCTCCGCTGTTGGTCCTCCTCAGGCTTCTTCAGTTTTTCGTTTTTGGGTACGAGTTCTTACTTATCTGAGTTGAGGGTCGAGGGACAGAGATCGTCGTATGCTGCACGGATTGTAAAATAAATTGAAAAATGGAGCCTCAAGTGGCCGATAGCAATTATCAGCTGACAGAAGAAATCCAATGAATAGTGAAAAGTCCCTTAAGGAAGGAAGTCGAGGATGGAGGGTTGGGTTAAACAAACACAGGACTTTAACTGAGGAGACCACAAGCCAAAGTTCAGCTGTAGTTAGCATGCTAACCAGCTAGCCCCAAGAGCTAGCTGATTAGCATGCTAGAGCTCCAGGTTCGGACCACTAGCTCAACGGTTGGTCATTTCTTACATATTGCACCTTTAAAATTGACTCCTGAGCTGAAGTGTTAAAATGCCACATGTTAGTGTGCAATCTAAATACTTCTACCACCACCACAATCACGTCATCATCATCACCATCACCATCACCACCATCATCATCGTCACGTTGTTATGGTATGTTCAACGTATTATTCACACTCATACAGCAGACACTGAACATTTTTTCTGTTGCTACTAATTGGACAGAAAAAAGGAACGAGATATCATCTTTTCCCTCCATTAGCGAGATTGAACATCCATCGGCTTGGAGAAGAAAAAAAAAAAAAAAGGAAAAAAGCATAAAAGCAACTTGATTCGCTCTGATTTAACGACACGTGGCTCTCGTATCACATCGGGGATGGTGGAAATGTTCCATTACAGAATGGCTTTCGGTCTGTACCGGCCTGACATCTGACACCTGAAATGTAATCTCTCCGGGCTGCAGCTGAAAATGTTTATCGTTTCACAGCCTTGACCACTTTATCACCCTTTGCCATTATCACAAGGGGCTGCTGGAGCGTACCAATTTTCATTTTTTTTGTTCCAAACGCGTTCCAAACTCCGGAGAAATGATTCATTCAGAGCTCACTTTTTATGCGACGGTATATTCAATAGCCTTAAATGTCAGGTCAGTTCTTTCCATCCAGCTCTCAGCCTACTGTCCTTCGCTGAAAGGACGGCTTGTTCAGGAATGTGTTTGCGAGGCCTACTCAGCCTTTTCTCTTCCAGCCGGATTCTCGGTCCGGTCCCACGTGTGATGATATATGGAAAAATGTTGTGTGCGTCGTCGGAGGCAGGATTTGCTCTCTCCTTTGGGTAGAATCAGTGAGCTAATCAAAAGGAGTCCTTATGAATAGACCTTGAATTGAGGGCGTACGGAAGGTTAAAACGAAGGGAGTATGTTAATGCGGGTCTCAGAGATTCACAGGAGACGAGAGCTACCTGAATATTTTAAACTCTCCTCTGTCATTAGCTCTTCATTAGCGCATTGAAATCCACCCTAGATTCATCTAATGGAAACAAATTATTCCCTTCCTTTATTTTCTGCTGCCTGCAGTCTACTTAAAACTAATCAGCTCCATACAGTGAGTGCCTGGGAATTGATTTCACACGCACGTCTGACTACCTATTGAGGTTTAAGTTCTGAGGAGACGGGCGCGCTCGTTTCCTCGTTTTAAGCGAAGCTCTCGGGGTTTCTCCCGCCGGTGATCGCTCGCCGTCCCAATTTGGTCCCAGTGTTCTCCACTTAGTCCGTCCTGTTTCGGCGCGTGTGCATTTTTTTTTTCTTTTAAATTCAATTATTTGTGTTCTGTGAGAGGAAAACAAGGCGTGACCCCGATTACACAAACATCTGCTTTCACGCTGGTTTTTTTGTTTCGCACATGCCCCAGTTTGTGTCCCAGTGTTTTGTGACACAGGCAAAAAAACATCAATGTTGCATCTTCTAATTCCGTTGTAATGTTTGTTAAATCTGCATGTCTCCCGTGTGCGTCGCGTCTCCTCCTCTGTTTGGCAAAGTGTGCCGCCGCTCAGTGCTGCTCCTCTGATTTATGCCCGCGCCGCAGCTCGTACTGTCGCGGCAGCGGTGGAATTCATTGTCACCTCTTTTAATGGACAGAAAGCTGTCAGCCGGATTCCAGTCCACTGGAATCTTTATGGCTCCCTCACAAATGGGATGTGACAAGGTTGACAGGCCAGTGAGTGTGGACAGTTGAGCAGAGAGCCAAATGTCACACCGTACCCTGTCAGAAGCCTTTTCTGCCTGTTATAATGAGATTCGTGCTTTTCAAACGAGCCTCGGTGGAGTGTTGAATCCATTAAAGCTCTTTCCCCCGTTGATTTGTGCTTTCTGCTGCCTTTATTACAGGGGATGTTCATCATTAGCACATTCCTGCACTCCATGCACAGTTGTTGTGAATATTCAGTAATTATACCTTATTTTTTTTTTCCTTTAGACACCAGAAGCCTCTCTCAGGGGCATTGGGAGGCAATATTTTTCAATAATTTCACAGCTCTGACTTAAAATTAGATGTTTTGTAACGCGTCACACTGTTATAGCTGTCTCCCTGTCAATCTTCTGCCCTCAGTGCATGTGTGGGTGAACAGCTAAGCGGGGAGGCAAACACACTTAGAGCAAAGACAGAAGTTTTGAAGTTTTTTTCACTGGAGGCAAACCAAAAGCCTGCGAAGCTTCACTGGACAGTGTTTAATCAGTGGCTGCAGATACGCGGAGAGTGTTTCTTCAATCTGATCGACATCTTTCTGATCAGAGACTTTTATGGAGAAGGATAAATTGAGTGTACGGTCTCATTCCATCCATGTAGCATCATCAATCTGCCCATCCATCCATCCATCCATCATCTGGTACCACCTATACTTTGCTGGGAAGCGGGGGGGGGGGGGATGCAGCTGATCCAAGGACTCTGGACAGGTTGCCAGTTCATCACAGGGCTCAGTCTCATCCCCAGGTCATCAAATACTAATACTGTAGGTGAACGCCTCAGGTCCAGCGCCAGCAAAGGGCCTCAGTATCTGACAACCGGTGAATAAAAGTCAGCAGTCGGTTTTGGTTCTCCAAAATCACTGTAGAAGTTACACATGTTGTTGCTCTAGCTGTTCGATGAGATGTGCCTTTACATTTCTTCAAAGCATTTAATCAGAATATAGCTTTTGCTGGACATATGCTGGAAATACAACAGAAGAAGAAGAAGAATACGTTTTGTATTTCAACTTTATTGAGAAATGTCATCGGCTCCGGGTGTTAATACAGTGTTCAACATCAATTTGCGTTCCTGGTCGATGCATTCCATCTTCTTTTGTCTTTTCAAACACTTTGTATGAACAGCTCCTTGTTTCAAGCTTTCGACCACTGTTCGTTAAATATTTTAAGATCTCCCCCCAAAAAAAAGTTCCAGCTCTGTTTTGCTTGGCAGAAAAATAGTATATTCCAAATATCGTTGCAATATCTAGAAATTTGAAGAGAAGAAAAGCGAGATATAGAATTATATATTTATTTATATCTTTGTTTACTGTGTGTTTTGTCTCTTGAAAATCGTCCAAGGCCGAACATCTTTACTGGATGATTCAAACGATGTTATCATATGTGTATTGAAAACACGATACAGTATTTAATTTTTTTATATCACCGTTTTTGTCAAGATTGCCGTATTGTGATAGTCAATTCTAAACTACACTATCAGACGAAGCATTTACATGGTCAGTTGGCTTTTATATTTTCCTGTTGAGCGGATTATCAAATGTTTACACCATCTCCCTCCACCTGATCACTGGGCTATCATTCTGATTATTAGAGGAAGATCAGAGTCCATGTAAATGCAGCTATCAACAACAAATCAGGAAAGATACGTAAGTTACCTAAACAAACATTCTAACAAGGAAACTGGACCCACAGAAACATAAACCAGCTGTCAAATGATCTTGCCAGCGTTGCTCCGCGGTGCAAAGGTCAGAGAAAGATCAACATTAGGTTCCCGCAGGAAGTACAGCACAGTAATTAATGAAGTAAACGAGCAGGCAGGGTCAGGTCCAGGTTCCAGGTCTAGCTTATTAGCACACAGCTGGACTGGTGGGATCGCACCGAGTACCGATGGATGGCTGTAACAAAACTCACACATAATGCACATTCACACTTGTGTAATATTCAACTGCACAGCTCAGGGAAAGAAGTTTGTTTCTGTCCTTCTGCTAGAACTGAAAAAGATGTTGAGCCGGGCGGAGCGGGTCATCCGTGGTGCTGATTGCTTGTGAGGTGGTGCTTGGTGTTTACATTGAGTCCGGTGTCGAGAGTTTGCAGCCCGATCTTTGATGCTGTGGCGACAATTCTGTCCATTTTCTTTACGGTTTTGCTCAGATGTTTCCAAACCCTGACAGTAACTGATAGTGATCGTCTGGGTTACAGCCGGGTAAAAGTTCACCTGTAGACGTCGTACGACTCTGTTTTCTAAGTTGTATCAGTTGTATTCCGTGGTTGATGTTGGAGTTTAGTTTCCTTTTCAGGTTTATTGCGGATGTGTGTACCATCGCTGGTGAAAACGGAGAAGAGACGGCGACCGAGCAACATCCTCGTGGCACCTCCGCTCTGGTGGTGAGAGGGTGAGAAGTGATGTTGTTGAATCTGACAACTTGCCTCCTGTCCCTCAAACAATCCGGGATCCAGAGGCACTGTGAGGTGTTAATGCTCATTTCCTGGAATTTCTTGAACAGCTCCAGAGGGTTGATATTTATAACGGCATAACTGCATTAGTGTATTTGTACTCGACTGCATCGTTTGTGGACACAGTTTGGACAATACGTGAATTGCGGCTTGGTCCGTCAAAGGGAATGTGACTGATTTAACTACAAGCTCGAATGCCTTCCACTGTTGTGTTAGGGGCCACGGGCCTGCAGCCACCAAGGCCAGCATGTTCTCACTCCCAATTTGTCAAATACAGCAGTTTAGTCAGCGGCCTTAAGCTTCAAATGGAGGCTTACAGTACCTTTCCCCTGTGGTGTCAGTTTTTCATGTGAAGGAGGTTAGCTACAGTTCAACAGTGCAACATTTCACATGCGAGGACATTAAATGACTTTTGGACGGATGCGAAACGGCCGTGGTTTGGTGAAGATTAGGGCACCAAAGCTAAGCCATTTACAAATTCTCATCTCGGTGCCAGAGTTGTTCTGAGACTGGACTTCATAAAGCAGAAGTGGGAGGAGAAATTTATCAGGATTTGGGCACTTTCAGACTGGGAAAGTGCGAATACTGAAAGAACGCCCGTCAGATTTAGCTTGACATCCAGCGAGCTGTGGGACCTTTTCAAGCTCTTGTTCTGCCTGGACATAATAAGCAGTTACATATAAATGAAAGGAAATGCTTGTTTGTTGAATTGCACTTATCGAGCTGGAGCCAAGCTCGTCTGAGCCCGGAAAAAAACAATGCTGTTGTTGAAACGAGCGCTGCAAATGCATTACATGGAAACCAAAGTCAGTCTGACAAGGTCGGCGTTACAGTACCAACCCTGAGAAACTCCAATTAAAATATGCATTTTGTCATTACTTTCACTTCTTACGTCCTCTCTGTTACTTTAATCATTGAAGGCTTAAATTTGAAAATGCACACTTTTGCTGCCTGCGTTCAAGAGAACGCCAGCTGTTTTATGCACGCGCTATTAATCAGAAACGCTACACAAGGCTATAACAAAAACCACGGCCCTTAATTTGCATTATTTTTGTGCTGTCGCTGGCTGCTGTGCCATCATTAACCAAACGGCTTGTGGCTTTATGTATGAAGAGTTGCAATAATGAACGTGTGGACTTATTGTTAGCATCTGGTCTTTAGCCACACCAACTTGTCCAACCTGTTTGTTTCAGGAGAAAGTACGCTGGTCCCGATGCACGTCTTCAGCTCGTGTTTTTCAGTCTCTGAGTCGTGTTTATTCATGATTATTTAGCGTGAGTGATGAAAATCTTGGATGGGATCAGAAGGAGAAAAGAAAGAAAGTGAAATGTTTTCGTTTTAAACTTCATCTGACTCCACGTGAAAGCGTTCCCTCTCCCAGCAGAGCATTTCATCTCTCGGTCTTTGCAGTGGAAGAAACTCATCTTAATTAGCAGCGATTTCAATTGGGGGGGGGTTTGCCAAATTGCCTCCATTCTGAAACCAGGCGTTCCCTCTCCACACATCGCCGGCATGTTAGGCAGCGGTGACGGGGCTGACTTCTAATCATCGTCGCTTGCGCGCTGTAATCGTGACGCGGGATGCGCATTTCTTTGTGCTAATTCTCTTTAATTAAGTCTAAACACATCAGATGCACTTGACAGAAAATGGATAGTTCAAACTCGAGGGACTGTCTTGATTTATTGACTTCCTGGAGTTTTTAATTATTATTATTTTTTCCACAAACAAAGCAGCTGGAGCCGCGAACATGAACTCCTCTGAGATGAAGGGTTTTATGTTTTGGCTAATCCCTTAAATGCCTTTTGATATAATTATGAAAAGACTGACTCAATAATCTGTTTAAGATGTGGACTGATATGTTTTTAAATCCTCTTTAGTGGCTCGATTTCTTTGGGAGCCGCCTTGTCACGTACTGTATGTATTACACCGCCGCAGACTAAGCTGTTGACTAACAATGCATTGCGGAACAACACTCTCTTTTATTGGACTCGCACCATAAAAGGGATATTTTAAGGACATTCGGGGCTTCATGTTGAGTCGTAATGGACTGGATATCACTGGATGTATCATATTTAAACCCACAGCAGAATTGGATTTCCTTTTTACATCTGGCTGCTCAGTCTGCTCCTCCGCCTTTCTGGCCCATGCATTTTTCAGTCTGCTCGCTCGAGTTTGCCGAAGGTGCGCTCGCTCATGCGGGGAAAAGTATCCCAGTCTGTTAAGTTAATCACAATTTCTGCTTTTGCTTAAGTAATGAGCTTAAACACCCCTCCTTCACCAGTAATTTCAAGCCTTGTGGGTGTCTGTTTTTAATTTGATTCATATCTACTTCTTGTCATTTTCAGGAACCGTTTTATGGCAAAGGAACCATTTTTTTTTTTTTTTTCTTAAAGGATGAAATATCTCAGCTGTCATCTGCTGCCTTAAAAACAGATTCAAGACTAGAAACTGTCCCTTAAATCTCAACTCTGTTATGCTCCATTCATTAGTCATGAACATAATTGAACGGATGGATCTCAAGGTGGATGTTTGCACACGCACACACACACACACACACACACACACACACACACACACATACACACACAGTTTGAAATACGCTCTGGTTAAACAAGCTGTTTGTGAGATTGCATGTGGTCTTTCAGATTTCATTAAGGTTGCACAGCTGTAAATTCAATTTTCTTGAAAAAGGAGACAGCGGGAGAGCCGAAGATAACTGTATGAAATCAAAACGGAGAGTGTTCACAATGGGCTCATTAGGATGCCGTCTGTGCCGGTGGCATCAACCAAACAGCTTCGTAAAGTGGACATTTGCCCGTGATCTGTTTCTTGCTGGGAGGGCTGCTGAAGCGGAGACCACTCAGGGAACGCTGCAGAAGCAACTTTTTCTTTCTCTTCTAACGTCTCAGAAATCTGTCAGTGAAGGCTGTTAAGATCATTTCAGCAAGCTTCCAAAACAAATAAACTCGTTCTCTAAAAGTGGACGGCAGGGTTTTGAGCCGGTGGAGTTATTACCAGTTGTTCTGGGTTTTTGAGGTAAAAGTCGATTTTTGCATATGTTAGGATGCTGCCGGTCGGAGGAGTCTGCAAGATTTTAAAGGGCGGGAGACTCCTGAGGCTAAATCAACCGTATAAACTGAAATAACTATAAACTCAAAGCTCTATTCAATATCAGTACCATTCATAATAACCTAGATGACTTCTTGTGATGTGAAAGGTGTTATTTACTAATGACAAACCCCTAGAAGCAAGATGGCATTATCTCTATAGAGCTTTTTTAGCCTCTTTCAGCTCATTGTTTTGGTTGTTTGGCCTCTCTACCGTCTTCATTCACTCTCCCCGCTCTGAGATGTTTCCAGATGCTGCAGGCAGCTGTTTTTTTTTTTTTTTTAACGAAGCTCAGATAAACCAACTGTACGATACCTGATCAGCACCAAATTGCAAAGTTTGCAACTAGCTGGTCCGCAAAACACGGATATGTTGAAACAATACATTTCTTCATGTTGCAACTATATGCTTCTTTAGGTTAAAATCATGTTGTGAAAACATTGCGCTTGTGCTCCGGTTAGTTTAAGGCACAAACACCCACATGGTCAGGGTTAGGAAAAGATCATGTTTGGGCTTGAAATATCTGTTTTAGTCGACACGAACGCAGCTGGAAAAGTCCCAGTTTCTCGTCAAAAACATCCAGCTTTGGTTGCCACAAGCACGATTGTCATGTTAAGGGGAGGCCTAAATTGTAAGAAGGTAACAGTGAGATGAAATACCTCAGAGACCAGTGACCCTTCCAGTATATTGTCATATAAGGGAGATAACTCAAGAGAGAGAGAGAGAGAGAGAAACAATAAATTAAGGTGATTTTAGTTGTACACAGCTTAAATTTCAAACCACTTTACTCCTAAATAAGACTTTATTTCTATAATTAAATGATAGAACTTAACAAAAATGACTCAGTAAGATGGAGATGTTTTAATTTGCTGTTCACTGTGACCGGAGGACTTCAGTCAGACTCTCTCCGGCCCTGTAGTGTCATCTGAAAATGGCCAGTACACAAGTAGGACAGCACACAGACCAGCATGTGTACACACACAAACAGCCACAGAATACTATTTCAGCTGGTCCGCTGATGCGTCACTGCTGCTCTCGAAGCACTTCACACACCATGAATGAAAAGCATCACTATTATTCACCTGATGCCAGAACCGACCCGATGAGCGTCGTATAAAGCGCTCAAATCACACTTCCCAACTTCCACCTCCGGCAATAATGATGTTAATGTCAGCTCAGCTCTTATTTTCACCGCCGAGTTACCGCTTCAAAGCCGCATTTTTGAAGCTCCATGTAAATATAAATGAGTGTGTGGATGGCATGTTTGCTCCGGGGGGAAATGACTTTGTCATTGGCAAGATAATGGAGTAAAAAGGGTGATGAAATATCTGGTTGGAGGGCACAGCGCGGCAAGAATGACAATGTGCGGCCGTGATGGGAGCACAGGAGAAAGATGGCAGTGGGAGGGGAAGTGAAAGTCTTTCCATGCTCCTGCTGTTCTGTTTGGTGCTTCCAATCACAAATCACTGTGCCACATGTCGGCAGACAAAAGGAGTCAGGCTTGGAAGGGGTGCGGCGATGTATCAGGGGGGGAGAGTATCAGGCTGACAGCTGTCTGAGCTCAGCAGGGGGTGTACGGAGGGTATAGCTCATGTAGTCGGTGTCGACTGTGTGTTTTTTCTTTCTTACAGTAAACGTGAGTCCCTGTGCATTCCTACTATTTAACAGATGATAATCAAGAGTGCCTATGTGGATATGTGTGTTGTTGTGTGTGTGTGTGTGTTTGTGTGTGTGTGTGCTGTGTCATTGAAGCTCCTCCAGCTCCTCCAGCAGTGTGTGACGGTTGCAGCTGTGAGGGGAAGCTCAGCTCGCTCATCCTGCATCAGCAGCAGAGAGGCACAGAGAGCTGAAGGGGTTTGTGTGTGTGTGCGTGTGTGTGTGTGTGTGTGGGTGTGTGTGTGTGTGTGTGTGTGTGTGCATGGGTGTGTGCGTGCCATCTAACTGGTGGCGGTTTAGGGGCTGTGGGACAGCGGGAAAGAGCAGCAGGGAGGCAGTGGTCCAACCTCCACTAACCCCCATCAGGCACAAAGCCAAGAGCCTGTTACTGAAACACACACACACACACACACACACACACACACACACACACACACACACACACACACACACACAGAAACATGCATCAACACACACACTCACAAGAATGTACACTTGTATCGACTCTTATTTACCAGCAGGCCTCCTGGACACTGACACTCTGAGTCATTGTTGGCTTGGCATTTATTTCTTGAAGTTAAATCAGTGTTTGGCACATTCTTTGAAGCCCGGCCGCCGAGTTCTCGCCGTCCGTATCAGCGCTCGCCAGTTCTGTTGGACAGTGCATAATGGCTTTATCACTTCTGTTAAGTGTTGTAATTGTGGGTGTAAAAAGCATTACAAATCGGTTTTGGCTTTATCCGGCCGACAGAAGGATGTGTTCGCAGTTACTGTACGGAATTAGTTCCATTTCAGTACAATCACTCCATCTGCCACATGTAGATTTTAATATGAATGTCTAATCGAAGGAAACGTCCCTGAGAAAAAAAAAAACTGTTTTGGCTGGACCAAGTGAGTCACCCCTTGTCCTCTCTCAGCGGTGGTAAAAATACACACATTCTTTACACAAGTAAAGGTGCTGATTCAACTTCTTTACTCAAGTAAAAGTAATAAAGTACAGGCTCTGAAATGAACTCAAAGTGTGAAAGTGAAATGCCATTTTCTGTGCAACGCTAACGGAACCTCATGCCACTTTATCAACTCGAAAGACTGTTAAACCTAAAGCTAGAATCAGTAGGATTTGTCCGAACTGTTCGTAAATGCGCCGCAAAGATAGCTGATTTTTGAGTCTTGTTCCCGGGATGTCAAGTACTGACAGTTTGGTTTGGTCAAGCGTCTCGAGCGCAGCTGAAAATTGAGAAAATCATGAAATCCATGCCGAGGGCTGCAGGTCTCTGCAGATACAAGACATTAAAGCGCCTTTTCTATCTATCCGATTCTCCCTCTCTGCCTGTTCCCGCCTTATTATGTTGTTTTCTTCTCGCTGCTGTACATCTGGACTGGAGGCGTGCAATAAAGCAAAATTAAAGAAATTGAAAATTCCTCTCAAACTAAAGTAACAAACCTGTTTTGTGTTTGTACTTGTTGTTACTTTCCACCTCCGTCTTTTCTATTTTACCACCTGAGATTCCTGCGAGGCCATAACCTGTGATGGTCGCCCCCGCAGGCAGAATTGTCTTTGATTTAAGCTGTTAGGAACAGAAAAATGACCACTTATCTAGATTGCTATCAGATCAGACATTAACATGATTAGATTACAAAAAAAATTCACGAAGAATGGAATCATTTTAGGTAGTTAAGGTCCTGCTTTTATGCCTCTCGGCAGAAAAACTCAATTGAAAACTAAGTGTTTCACAAGTGACTGTGTCAGCTATGTTACACTGCAGGTCATAATGTATCTCAATGTTGACTCCAATGTTAAATTAAATAATTGTGTGACATACAGAGTCTGCCATTGTTGTAAAAGTTCTTTTAATCCATCAGATATAAATGATATAAAACGCATAAAAACCTCAGTCCTTTGCATAAATTCTACTATTTGTTTTTATAAAATTAACAGTACAATACAAGCGAGTCGTCGAGGAGTGAAGATGTCTTTGTGGTCCTCGCTTCACTTTTTGAACTAAGAACAAAAACAATACTGAGTCCATCCAATCCTGAAAACAACACAGCATCTCATCTGCCGATAAAAGAACCGTTTCCACGAGCCAGCTGGACCTGCACAGGCGCTGGCAGTATTGTATGCCTACATGCTGTAGGTGTAATGTTTATGTTAAGCCTCCTCATTTAGTGTATTTGCATGCATTTACTACCACACACTGCACACAAAGTGTAGCTGAGGCTGACTGAATTGTCAGATTAACTCAGAGATTTGAAAAAATACTTACCAGGTGATTCATTAAACCATCCGTCTATCGCCATCTTTACCGGGCCAACTTAGCTCAAACAGCGGCGCGAGCTGGTAAATCAAACTCTTAGTGAGGAGAAGAGAGAAAACATCTTTTCCATTGAGAAAAGCCCTCACTGCCGTTCTTTGCTCTTCTTCAGATGAAATATACCCTCCAGCTCTGGTATGACTGATGCTAAGCTAACCTCTTAAGGAGCTGCCATGGTTGTTTTGAGACTTTCTCTGCTGGGTCTTCACACCGTGCCTGTCGCAGCCGTCTCTAACCGGCAGTAGTTTAGTTAAGGATGCTGATTGGTTTGGTGCAGAGCTCTGATCAGATTTTGCAAATGCAGCTGTCTCACAATGTCATTCTTTTGTATTGGTACTTTTACAAGTCTGTGCTTATTTGTATGTGTACATAGTTTTAAAATATAAGTGAGTGCTGAGTATAAAAAGGGCAGATAAAAAACCGTGACGTACAGACAGAAAACACAAAACTCTGCAGCAGAGCAGGAGTTTTTGGTTTAATTTAGACTGAAGATCTGAAGATACACAAACCCCTTTGATTGAAGCCTGCTGTTGTTCATGCAATAAACATCACTGGTTAAAAAGTTACTAATACTCTGAGAAGAATACTTTGTGCTTTTACTTTACTACAGCCTGAAGACTCGCAGGGTGAAACCCATCCTTCAGCTGTCAAGCTAGTTCACAAACGTCACAAAAGTTAACTTCATGGTGGTGCTAGAGAAAAAGTCAGGGTGTCACCAGAGTTGGAGGGATTAATTCTCTCGGCAACATCAGTGTGTGTGACAAAAATCATGGCAACTCATCCAACAGCGCGTGAGATATTTTAGTCTGGACTAAAGTGGCCGACTGACCGACTGACCGTTGCTGCTAGTGTGCTACTGTGGCTAAAATCCAAAAGAGACGACATAAGAAACTTTGAAAGCATCACCGAAAAAAGATCTTTTCAAATCTGTTCACGTAATCCTTCCTGCATTGTTGTTTACTTACATGCTGCATATGTCCTTGTTGTGCTCTCACTGTGCTCCTTATTATTAGTTGTGTATACTTTGCTGTAGGAGTGCAAGAGTGAAAACTGTAGGAAAATAACAATTCATTCAAGAATTCATTCCCAGAACCGTTAGTGCAGGTTTTTGTCATGTGCACTGGTCGGAGTGTGTCTGTGTGGGCTGAAGGACATCAGGCAGATGGCCTTTTCTTCTCCGTTGGTCGTTGGGCAGTGGGGGACCATGTAGGTGTGAGCAGGAATGTGCAAGGACAAAGACGCCTTAGACCAAGAGAGGAATCTCTGCTTACTAGGTCATCCATTTCTCCTCATGCCCGTGTGTGTCTTCCCGTCAATAACCCCTCCCAGTGTCTCTCTGCTGCTTTTCGTCCCTCTCTGCCAAGCCAATCAGCAGACGGGCTGAATAATGTCAACACTCAGTTACCGTTAGTGACAGCGAGAGACTGGAAGTGAGGCTCGAATCGAAACAGCGCAGCAAAGTCTGTCCTATTAAGGTAGGCCGTACACATTGTGAAAGACTTGCATTTATCTGCAGAGCTGGAGTAATGAGAGTAAATCCCAGCTATCTTATTGCTTCTCAGGGATATCTCGGCCGCAGTCTTGATTCCTTCAGATTAATATCAACGTGTAGACATGCTGTAGCGGCACTTTGATGCTCTGAAAGCTCTATCCGCGCGGCTAAACTGTCTTTTCTCTTTTGCTCTGAAACCCAGTAAAGCTCTGTGTTGCTATCTTTTATCATCCTCAACCCCTTTGATTCGATTGAATTCACATGTTGGCTGGAAAATATCTTTCCAGGTTGCTTTAGTTCCAGTGGTCAACATTTAAAAGGGGAGGAAGAGGCATGTGAGGCTGGACTCGGAAAAAGAGAGAACAAGAGTAGATATTCTATCTGTGCCGTTCACATAATTGGCCAATTTCAAAAGTGTGAAGCCACGCTGTTTGTAGGGAACAGCCATGAGTACATGGAGGTGAGAGCTGTAGTCATAGCAGCAAGACGAATATTGTCTGTGTCACTTTGTGGCATGTCAGTGAAATCTCTGCTGGTTTTTCAGCATCTTTGGAAAACACGCAGTACATTCGCTCGACTGAGCACCGCCACATCCGATCAAGGCCGTAAATAATGCAGGTTTAAAGCTTGACTCATGTTTTTGAAGTTCAAAGTGGGAGACAGACCCACCTAGTCTTCCACTGCCGGCTGATGCGCCTGCATGATGCAGACGTGTGCCAACGCGACGGAGACAACGGAGACATTTGCATGACATGATTTTTTCGGCGACATCATTTCCCCATTGTGGCGGCTTTTAATGTGTCACGCAGCAGAAATTTGGATTTTCTTTTTTAAATATTTAAGTTTACAAATACTAACCTGCAGCTTATGGCGTTCTGTGAACACCTGCTCGTACTATTTGAGAAGAGGAAGAGATCTGAGGTCGCCGACAGGCCTGTCTGTCAGTCAGTTCCCTCTTGACTCCAGAAACAAACCTCTCTCAGAGCTATCTTTCACCCTCTGGGTATTCCCTTAGTGTTTGCAGTGGCATGGTTGATGGTTGTCATTGTTCAACTCCATTTCACATCTTGAAGAGGCAGCTCTCCAAAGCAAACAAACAATCATGCTGCCATTCTGCTCTTAAACTTCATTGTGTCGTGCGAAGCCTCGTTTGCATTCACTCCCAGGATTTATTCACAAACACGGGAGTGGAGTGAATCAAATCTGTTCACAGGATAGAGAGGCGTTCACCTGATTATTTTTGGAGGCAGTTGAGCTCAAGTGAGGTCCTGGAAGCACTAACAGCATTCAGAGTCACACGTGACCTCTGATTACCAGCGAAGGGAAAGAGACAGTGAGAGCAGGAGAGAGTGGGAGGGATGTGCAGGGTATTGCTGATTCATACAACACTCACCTACACTAACAGGATCTGTCTGAGGAAGAAAAAGGGAGGGAACGAAGGGAGGAGATAACAGGAGACAGCAGCGGGAACGGTATGAGGATGATTTGTGTGAAATAGAAAAGGGGAAAAAAAAAATTCCCATCCGGCCAACGTGCGGTGATGTGGTCTGCAGAACAAACTAGAAAAGCGAGAGAGAGGACTGAATATGTACAGAGGAGGAGGAGGAGGAGGGTGACGGAATAGACCAGGGATGAGTATGCTGAGTCTTTCTCTCTCACTCGGGAGTTGTTCACTCAAATGTTGACACTGCAACAAAAGTTCCTCACTCGAGGTTCACTCCGCGCTCAATTTGTTTCAGACAAACCACCTGAGCTCCAGAGAGAGGTGCTCAGTACAGGCTGGTGAGTTACACACATTGACCCTTTAATGGTTTGTTTTGATACTAAGCAGGTTTTTAATTATCAGCCTCTACAAATTGGTAGGGATGTCTATTTACAGTAAGAACAGACCTTCAATAGTCTGCGTACAGTTTTCTCCATTACATAATTAAAACATTTTACAGAGTAAATAAACATAAGCGATCCTATTTTACACCTGGTGCAAAGCAACACACAGCATCATCGCTGCAGTTGTCGACACGCCCAACGCCCCTGTTGTGTAAGTATAAAATGTACTTGCGTCAGTCTGTGCACACCCGGGCGTCTAGGTCTTAAACTGAGGTGCGGTCAGGCGCATTGATGGCACATTGCTATCAGGAGGCAGCAGAAGGCGACTGCACCATTGAC
The DNA here is from genome assembly GCF_900880675.1 of Sparus aurata. Classification (NCBI taxonomy): domain Eukaryota; kingdom Metazoa; phylum Chordata; class Actinopteri; order Spariformes; family Sparidae; genus Sparus; species Sparus aurata. The sequence continues at coordinate 29,790,239 of NC_044204.1, read as the reverse complement.
GCAGTTTTCCATACTATTTAATAGTTATAAACTTCGTAAGGTGTAGGAAACTCTCCAGAGGAAACTGAATTCAACTTTCAGCTTCCTGAAGTAAATATTTTTTTTTTATTCTGATGGAGCTCAGGATTTATCAGGAGGATGGCTGCTTTACTGGTCTTTGCTTTTTCAAGGGGTTTTGTCTTTGCAGTTTAAAGTGGCGCATTTTTGAGATGCATCTATGTAGGTGGATTCACAACGTGCGTACACTCTACTTCAATGATTAAAAGGCTGTTTTCAGCAATTTTACATGTGTCCATGAATGCAGCAATGACACTGCAGCACATATCATGGCACACTGAAGCAAAAAACTAAATGCAATACTTTTAAACTAGACAGGACAGAGGGAAACAGCTTGGGAAAAAGACATTATTTAGACTGTTCTGATGGAGCTCAGGATTACCAGGAGGACAGCTGCTTTACTCCAAAATATTTTGCTGTATTGATGATCGGGTGAATATAGAACATTAATAAACATTATATCCTGACTGATCCTGTTGCCTCTCTTCTAATGAAGAGACACACATAGTGTTCTACATAGAGTTCCAGTTGTGATCATGTATAGTAAAATACTCATTATTATCCAATTGTAGGGACTAATTTGATAAAAATTACAAAAGATATACTGTAATAATCAAAGTACATATATCATAACATATAATCATTCAATAATGAATGAAAAAGTTAACAACTCAGAAGACATAAATTGATAATTGATGTGCATTTATTGAAAAAGTTATTGACACTCACTCACAGGTGGATCAGTATTAAGTCCTGTCTTATTAAGATACATGAAGCTTCTCCTGCTGACGTACCAGCGAATGAATGTCAGTGTCAATGTTTGTGCATTCAAGCTGCATGACCTGGAACAGAGTTTCATCTGTCGGCCTGTTTTCCTCCTTTCACTTGATGCGTTTCATTGTTGAGGAGCTCGTCTCGCTGATGTAAGTACTCCCAAACATGCGGGCCATTGAAAGAGCAGGATCCCTGAGGAGTGGAAAGTGGGTCTCAGATAGTAGTTTCCAAAATGAAACTCCGCTCTCATTGCGCTTTGCTTGAAAGAAGGGGTCTGACTGCAGCTACAACTCTGGGGGTTTCTCACTGTCATCAGCAGAGAGAGGGTCAGTGAATAGTGCCATTCCTGGTTGTATGAAGTAGACATCTTGAAAGCTCCCCCTGAACTGCTGCAACCGTGTTTTTATGTCTGCTCGATGTTTTCTAACAGTCAGGGACACCTTTTGCATATCTCTTCACAAGTGGGAACAGTTTGAATGGTAGGATGAACAAGGCCGATGTGCACTGAAGTTCATTCATGTGACCATAGAGATCCAGCACTGTTTGGTTCCTGTCCTGAAAGTGTATATTCATGAGATTAAGAAGAGAGATAACATCCACATAGAATTATGGAAAACATGTATGAGTTTACTGCATTAGGGGTGCAATATGTAAGAATTTGCCACCAGTCGAATCGAGTACATTTTTGGTTGTTTTCAGCAATATATTTTTTAGACATCGTAATAGACAGAATGAATCAATACCGTTGAAAAAGTTGGATGACTTTCTTTAAAAAAAAACTGCTATCGCTAGTATATATATTTCTTCATATAGGGTGTAAACACCAACACTCCTATTGTTCCAGAGCTCCCAGTCTGGACCGTGAGCAGCATGGCTAACTGAGCTAACACGTTAGCTGCAACTAGAGTTAGCAGCAGTTAGCAGAGTATGAATTCGACAGGTGGCGAATTCTTACATATTCCCTGTTTAACCAGGAAATACACAAACAGGCCGCTAACTTCCTGTAATTGCACTAAAAACAGCTGTAGACCCTGGGAACTTATTTTGTTTTAACACACTCTAACAGATACTGAGAGATGGCTGGATCAGGTCAAGTAAAGTAAATCCATTTTTTCCTACAAGATGTCACATCTTCAAATGCATTAAGAGCTTTTGCTTGTGTTTGCGTGTGTGTTGCTGTAGATGGATGACTGACTGCTGCTGCACAGGTTAGAAGGGTTGAGACCTCCAACAGGGAAAAGCCAGATTGACCAGTTTAGAAAAAAACAATGTGATAAGAGACTTTCTGACCAAACACAAGGGAAGCTCATGGTCGGGGTGTTTGTGAGTATGTGTGTGTGTGTGTGTGTAAGGTGTTAGCTGAGAGGCCCAGCTGCTGCCGAGATAAAGGTTGTGAAATGAACAGAAAAGACAGGAAGCCTCTGACAGCCCAGTGACCAAACACTAGATTTATCCTGACCCGTGAACCTGGAAAAAAGCTTCCTCTGCCCTGAATGCTCTGTGTGTGCATGTGTGTGTGTGTGTGTGTGTGTGTGCCTGTCTCCTCGATGTCCCCCCCCACCCCAACTCCATCAAGGGGATTGCACCTCTTCAAGTCTATCCTCACCTGCCCCTTCACTCTGGAAGTCTGTGAGGAGAAAGGGGCTTTTTGTCTGTGTTTGTTTCCCTCGGTTTAATGGAACGGAATAATGGGATAAAACTTCTGCCGTCTCATGACTCAGGTCTTCTGTCCCCCACACACAGGATAAAGTTATTTAGTTTGACTCTAATTTGTTGACAAGATTTTTTATGTGTGCTGCACATTTTTGAGCGTTGTTTCAAGGCAGGTGAAGTGTCTATAGGTATGTATTTGCTGACTTGTTGTTCTGCCAGTTTTGACCTATAAGATATTGGAAGGAAACGGTTTATACATTTTCTTGCCCTGCACTTGACACATTATTCATTTTAAAGATTAATGCGTTTTCCCACTTTCCTGGATCAGGCCAAGACCCAAACCTTAAATTAACTTTTTTTTTTTTTTTTTGGGGGGGTTGCTTAAAGGCAGCAGAAACCAGCTGTAAACACAACACTGACATTCAAACAGTCACCTTTCAGGTTGATATTGTCAGCAGTTTTTTTTTCTTCTTTTTTTCTATATCCAGCAGTTGTGGAGCAACATTATCTTTCAAGTCATGTCACAAATTGTCTGTGGTTCAATCACTAGTTTGAAATGTTGGAACTAGTTTCCAGGCAACCACCAGGGGACTCCGAAATTAACTGGTCCAAGACAAAAATTAGTCAGCAGATTGTGGATTTATACTTTGTTTTTTGTATAGATTAAACTAAGATTTAGAGCTACTAGTGGATGGATTCTATTGACTTTGGAGGGAGCTAGGCTAGCTGTTTCTCCGAGCTGCAGCCCAATATGGTACCGTATCAACCTCTTCTTTACACTCTCGGCAAGAAAGAAATATAGAAATGTGTGTGACTTGGTGCCCCCCAGAGTTTCTGAAGGGAGCACCATTGTTGTAAACACAAATCCCAGGTCTATAACAGTTTGTGAGACGTAATGTAGGTGCTAACTACAAACAAAACTCATCACATCATGACACTGTCATGTGTTGAAAACTTGTATCTCGAACTTGTATGTAATGCTGTGATCCTTCCCTCTCGCTGAAGCTACATAGTGCAGAAACACACCAGTAAAAATGGGAATAGTCTTCTGTATATGTGGCTCTAGGCCCATCATTCGAAGTGGGTGTTCAGACTGAAAACAGCTCGGCGTCAAAACAATGCAAGGTGCTGTGTGTGTGGGGGCGTGCTGCTACGAGCACCTGTGAGAGTTTGAGTTAGTCTGCACAACACTACAACACTGCAGAGCAGTTTATAACATCAGGCAGGGTTTTACTCCTCTGAAAAGTAACTGTCACTGCTGCAATCAAAATGAATTGAAATGGACAGAGTGGGACATCGAAGACTCTTGTACCCACATTTATACAGAGACATTTTTTCTCCGCCACTACATCCCGGATTGAGCTGTTGCACTCGACAGGGTTGTTCCGAGCCGACAGGCTGCAGGAAGAGGAGAGGTGGACTGTGTGCTTACTTGAAGTTGATAAGGTTGTTTACATGATGTCAAACTCTGAATGTAAAGCATCTTATTGTAGCGTTTGACATTCACTCAGTGTACCACAGGATTGTTCTCTGAATTTATTCATGTTTATGTATGTGTGTTTCGTTGTGTTGGATTTACGGATGCAGTGCCTTAAGCGATGATTTTGTTGGTGCAAAAGTTGAGCCAGGTTCAAATTTTTTTGTCAGCCGATGCTGCCTTTTTTGTTTTGCCGGAGCTTTCTGCGTTGGCGTTTCTGCTGCTGAGCTAATGTCATCTTAACACAACACAAATGTCCATGGATTGGGTCTGTGGGAGGAAGTGTGGCAGTGGTCTGCATTGCTGTCCTCCACAGTGTCTTGTTTGATACTCCCCCTGGGATAACCATACCCATAAATGTTCAAATCCAGCACAAGTAGTCTCACTACAAAAATCTGAAAATAAACCCTGCAAAACCCAAATTATCTGACTGTGTTACTCATTTGGTTGTCGCCTTGCTCTTTGTTTCCTGTGTGTCTTTAGCTGCGGGGCGGCCCTCGTGGCCGGGATGCCACTGTGTGCCGTGCCAGTCCACAGTGGACGGTGACGGGCAGGAGGAGGGGACCGAGTGCAGGAGACTGAGAGGAGGCGGCTCGCACCAAACGGGAGAAATGAACCTCTGCTGGAACGAGATCAAACGAAAGTCCCACAACATCCGGTAAGAGAACATTCACAGCCGAGTTTGGAGGGATTTACGTTTTCAGAGCCAAGATGCCTTTTGTATCCCAGAGAAGCGAGCAGCTGCATTTAGAAACTTGAGTGGAGATTGTTATGCGGCAACAATGGCTGTAAACTGCAGATTGCTTTTATCCCTACTAGTTAGCTGTTTCAAAAGAAATGAAAATGCTAATGTTTCCCCGGGGGCAGTAGTTGTGCAAAAACGTCCCTGTTAGGAACGGATTGTTTCTTGGCCTCTGGTGTTGCGGTTTGCAGCAATTAACCTTCATTAACCTTTAGAGTTTGAGAGACACTGCAGCTCTAAAGGTTAAAGGTTCCTTTATTTATCATTTTTAAACACCAGGGTTTAAGACAAAGCTGAGATAAGATAATAGAAGATAATAGAAGAGATGATAAGAGAAAATAAGAGAAGATAAACTTCATTGTCGTTTTAGGGTAATTTGTTTTGGGTCCATCCTAAAGTCACGTGGAAAAAGACAACCTGACATCATTTGCCTTCAAACACGTAACAGTTTACATAGATACACATCCACTGACAATGGCAACGGATTGCACTACACCCTCACACATACTGCACAGTGGCGACATTGCACATCCCTCATAGCCAGATTCTATCCTACATTATGGGTGTGGAGGAGCCTGATGGACATCGGAAGGAATGAATGTTTATAACGGTTCATCTTGCACTTGGGAGCCCTGAATCTCTCACCAGAAGGTAAGAGCTGGAACTCTGAGTGAAGAGTGTGTGTCGGGTACAACACTATTTTCTGTACCAGCCGAGCAATCTGCGCCAGAGTCGTCATTTTGCCAACTTACACACGCAAGCAGTCCCATGTAGTTTAAAATCCAAGAAACGTTTAAAAACCAAGCAAGTTTTAATCACCAGTTATCGAGCCTTCCTGTCCTGGTCCGTGCACAAACCATCCCAATTTGTAATGTTTCCAGTCAGGATGCTTTTTTATCGCTCCTCTGCAAAAGTTGCCATCTTTATTACTAAGAAAGAAGTTGAACCTGTTCTGTACTAGACGCAGCACTTAAAGTGAAATTCTCGCCATAAAATTAGCTTGCCCGAAAACGAAACTACGGTAAATCTTAAAAGTGCCTCTTGCGTCGTAATTATGCATTTACACGAAGCTTTGACTCATATTCAATCACAAATAAAGCCTTGGGTTTTCACTTTAAAGATCCACAGTTTTTAGATGTTTGCATGCGCCAGCAGCACAGTAACATCACAGCACGCCACCAGCTTTGGACAGTTTATTTACAAGTATTTTCCCCAAAACACAAACCTTCTAGTTAAATTATTGATAATGATGGTCTTTATAGTTATTCCTGCTTCTTTCTTAAAGCAACATTATCTAGTTTTGGAGCCCCCCCACTGTTTCTGAGTGCAACACCACTGTGGTAACTACAGATGTGTCTGTCACATGTAATGTAGGTGCTTACTACAAACAAAACTCATGTGTTGAAAGCTTTGAATGTTGAGGTAAACATGTATGTAATGCTGCTATGCCACTCTCTCGCTGAAGGTACACAAACAAACAAGTGACAGAGACTCCAGTCACCACTGTACCATGAAAATGATTTTGAAGCTGCTATTTTAAGGCAAAAAAAAGTTACATAATGTGGCTTTAAGTGACACTGAATTGACTGGATGAAGGCCAAAGACTCGCTGCACTGACGAGAAGCAAAATGTAGATCTTCAAAAAACAACAAACTGGCTTAAGCTTCTTTCACTAAATGGGCGCTGTTGAGACAGAGGGGCGACCTAACCTCCTGTCCTTTTCCTGACTCTGGTTATGACGAGGTCAGTGTCTGTCATTTAAACTCACACATTCGACGTCTAAAACTGTGAGGTTTGCAGCTGCTCGGGATGCGATGTTTCTCACTTGCAGCTTTCCCGAGAACTGTTCCAAACTACTTCACACTCGACAATGCGCGTCCTTGGGTACCCAGCAGTACGCCCACCAAGTATGAAGTCAATCAAATGTCGAGAAAAAATCGAAGGACAAACAGCCGGAGACTCCTTCAATCTTAGTTAGATCACTTTGCAACGGTACAGTCCGTCAGTTTCATCTTCTCTCAGGTTATTTGTTCAACGTCACGTTGCGGTTTGCTGAGATTTACTGAGTTTGCCGAGCGGTTTACTGGTTTATTTCTTCAGCCAGTCCAACAAATTTCCTTGGAGAGACAAAACGGAAAACAAAAGGCAAAAAAAAAACCAACTTCCTGTGCAGCGGTGACCACGTCTGGAAAACAAATCCCTCTTTGCTGCAAATTAGCCACTGTTTGCACACACGCACACACCAGTTGGTTAAAGAGATGTGTAATGGAACTGCAAAAAAGTGAGTCTGATGGGTTTTGGCTTAATCAAAAGTTGTAATTTTTTTCCGACTCTTAATTGCCGGGAAATTCATACGTTTTCAAATTGAATAATAAGTGCGAACTGAACTTTTAATTGCTTTGGCAGTAGTCCCTTCATGGTTGTCTCTCCGGGGAAATGTAATGCTAATATGTGTTACATTCATGTCCAGCCAGTGACACAGGGGAGTAGAGACTAATGATGCGTAACATCTACATGTAACGCCTCTTTTCTTTGTTTGCTTTCCATTTTCCCGAGACGATTCTTCTCGTTTGCCATTCACGGCCGCTTTTCAGGCAATTAAAAAAAAAAAAAAAAAGGAATTGTCTAATAACGTGCTGTCACGCAATAATGCATATTTTAGTGCCCCTTCCAATCAGCAGATTAATTATTGATATCACACGGGTTAACGCTGCCATCGGGCAAGTTACACCCCAGAGGTTTTTCAGTGCAAAACAATTAAAAGGAGCTCATGTTGTTCTTTGATGCTTAATTGGAAACCATCCAGGCTTGCTGCATCATTTCTGTTTCTCCAATTCAACTGGCATCCTGTTTAGAAAATTGGCCCCTTAATTGCTTACTTGACCCTAATGTATCTAGGATGAGGGAGGGGGAGGTTAAGGAAGGATAGTTGTGAAATTGGTTAAGACAGTTTCCCCTGCAGTCCTGTGTAATGAGATCACTATGGATGGCCTGCAGTGGCTGTTTATACCCGAGCTGCACTCTGACTTCATCAGGCTGAGAGAGGACGGAGTCGGAGAAGGGAGGGATACTGGAGAGAGAGAGAGAGAGAAGAGAAGAGACAGCTGGTATTAAATCATCACAGAGGAGAGATCTGATGCAGGGAAATGTGAGGGGAAGAGGGAAAAGAACAACACAAGAATGAATGAATGAGAGAGGGGTTGACGGAAAAGCTGTCTAACCTTGAGGGTAAGTGCTGTCCAGAGGAAACGTCTAACTGCGTTTTAATGCCGGCGGCTGGACAAGAGCAGACGACTGGCCTTATAATGGCCTGTCTGGCACTGATTGACAGGTGGTAGCATGGCTGCCACTCTCTATCCTTCAATCTCTCACACGTTACACCTTACAGTATATTTTACTGGAAATTCAAGTGTTTTTAAACCTGGGTATTTTACATATTTCGGTGTAAGTTTGGATCTGAACTGCGTGTTAAATGCAACAAATGTAATTTCTTTGGTTAGAGGTTTCTCAATCAAGCAGTGTGGGATCATGGGAGTTACTGTCTTCAATGTCCTCACTCTCTGATGTACATATGTGCCCTTTCCTGGAGGTTTTAGTGAGATGAGACCATATTAAAAGCATTGTAACGTGAACCTGTTAAGCCAGAGCGAAGCCCAACTTGGCAACATATAAGTGAAATATTAAGTTTGGTACCTGAGGTAATAACAAATGGCACAGATGGTGCCAAACTGGGCCAAAATGGCACATTTGCAGATTCCGCCTGAGTTTTCTGTACTAAAACCTCCGAAGTTTTACTGTGATTCAGTTTATTAGCATAACAGTTGGCAGAGGAAATGCTCAGATGTTTTGCTGTGGTTTCGTAGAGATTTGGAGCTGCAGCTTCATCACTCCTCAAGGATGTTCATTTCTAAACTGTAACTTGTTTTGAGGCAGAAATAAAATCTTTCACTTATGTTGTGTGCCAACTTTATTTAACTCCGACACAGTGACATATATACCTACACTTACACATCTGGACAAATATGTCAAGTGTTCCTTTTATTATGATACCTTTATTATTCAGAAAGACCTTGTAGTTGCAGAGATACACTATGTGCTTTGAGCTCAATGCTAACATCAGCATGTTTACAAGCTCACAGTGACAAAACTCCTGTGCTGTTGTGAAGAAGTTATAGTTTATTAATCTGACTTTGCTTCAAATAGCATTTCAGCATGCTGATAGATGCTAAATAGTGCTAAACACAAAATACAGATGTTGAGGCTGAAAGGGGTGTCATTATTTTTTTAGACATTTGAATGGATGAATATGAACGGAGGACAGATTTTCCTGGAATGTGAATGTTTGTACCAAATGTTGGGACACTCGGTCCAGTAGACACCAAAATATTTTACTAGATGAGTGAAAACTTTGACTTGCAGTTGCTTCAGGAGGAAAAGTCTGCTTATGACCTGAGTCGAAGGGATTCATCCTGCGGGGGCCGTGAATGTGTGATATTTCAGTTTAGACCTAAACTGTGGTCCAACACTGATAAACAGTTTTTCAAAAATAGAAGATGCTTTGAAAGCACCTGCATGCCTCCACTCCAAAAAAAAAAAAAACACCCGGAGAATTTAGAAAAATGAAGATAAGGAGTAAATAGCTTCTCTAAATGTTTACAGATGGCAGCGGCACAGGGAAATTTATCAGCGCGATGCAGCGCAGCTCAGCTAATTGGACTGAGCTCTGATAACAGAAGGTTAGGGGTTTGATCACTTTTATGGCATGTTGTATAGAAAAGGAGGCAAAATCATTCCACTGTGAGCCAGTTTACACACACTCACCAGCTGTGTAGCATGTGTTACTGACTACCAAACAGCGCTCTGGTGCCATTGGCAAAAAACCCCCCCCAAAAAACAGGAAAGAAACGTAGGCATGCTGTTGTTATTGCTGTGTGTGTTGTGCTACATCAAGTTATGGTTTAATGTTTTATGCAGGATTCAGATAATAGCCCCAAACAAGTGGACCACAGCAGTGTGCGGCGCCGTGTCTATCATAATCACCGCTGAATGATTATGAATATATATAAAAGAGACGTTTATTACCCCGTGCATATTGCTGAGGCTGTTCAGCCATCTGCAACCACTGTTTTATCAAATTTAGTGCGAGAGTGTGTGAGTTTCCCACTGGATTTACTGCGTGTTATGCTCAATAGAGACAGGTTGAGTTATTTTTTGACGGCTGAGCAGTTCTCTCACTGGACAATCGGCTCATTATCTGGTATTCCTTCTTCATTCCAGCTTTTTTGTCATTTCACTTCGACTGTACCTTTTTTTGTCAACTTCCTCCTGTCTTTTTTTTTTTTTTTTTTAATCTAAGCCAGGCTAACCAGCTGCAGACTGCAACTTATTATTCACAGGACAGATGAGAGCAGGATAGATCTTCTCACCTCTTGGCAAGGAAGTGGCAAATCATATTTCCTAAAATCTTTAAAGTGCACCCTGTATTTTTCAACCTGGGGCCTATTTCCTGACTATTGGGGACAACAAACATTGAAATTGGAGTAGTATTGAGTGAGAGCGCTGCAGCTGGCAGCAACAAAACAGGCTGCAGGTGTCGTCTGTACTTGTACCTGAACACGGTTAATGTATGTTCACTTTTACGTGCTTGTTTCTGGCAACCGGTGTTTGTTTAGTCACTCAGAAAAGTGACAGAGTATAAAAAGTGGCTGTGGTTTTTCAAAAAGTACTGCATTTTTTATTTTCTGTAGTGAAAGTAACCCGCGAAACTGCTAGTTACATTAGTTTTGTGTTACACCACAGCAACACTTAAAGCACAATGCTTTTTGTGAATGTATATGAGTCTAACCTTTGTATAAAACATAATTACGATGAAAGAGGCATTTTCAAGATTTACCGTATTTTAGTTTTCGGGTCAAACTCATTTTCAATGGGAGTGCTACAGGCGCTTTAGCGATAGCAGCAAAGTTGCTATCTTTTAAAACACTAAGAAGGCTCGACACAACATGAAACTCGTAGTATCACCAGGGTCTCTACACATGAACACAAGTATTGAGAACATTGTTTGTGTACACAGAGTTTACTAAAAAGAGAGTTTTTCTAACAGCTCATGTTAGCAGTAGCTTGTTCTGCTACCAGTCGTCATGCCAGCTGAGAAGTGTCGATTTCCGAATGCAACGTTACCTGGAGGACAGTTAAGGTGGAACTACTGTCTTCCAGCAACAACTATTCACGCGATCTCTCACGTGATTTTTCCGGCTTTTGATTTTAGTATTGTTTCTTATATGAGGCTCCTTTTTCAACTTCAAGGTCAAAATAGTTTTTTGCTAACGACAAAACAACAAATTATCCGTGCATTTATATGGAACAAAGCTTTACGAGCGTTCCACCTTAACTGTCCTCAAGGTTATGTCACATTTGGAACTTCTCCACTGGCAGGACGGCGGCGAGCGGAACAAGCTACTGCTAACATGAGTTGTCCAAAAACCTTCTTTTTAGTAAACTCTGTGTACACAAACAATGTTCTCAATGCTCGTGTTCATGTGTAGAGACCCCGGTGATACTACGAGCAAAGTTTCATGTTGTGTCAAGTCTTCTTAGTGTTTTAAAAATAGTGATTTTAATGGTTACGCAAAAGTGCTCGTAGCACTCCATTGAAAATGAGTTTGACCTGAAAACTAAAATACGGTAAATCTTAAAAGTGCCACTTCCGTCGTAATTCTGCGTTCACATGAAGGTTTGACTCGGGTACATTCACAACAAAAGCCTAGGTTGCATTTTGGCGAGAGTTTTGCTTTAACTGCCACATATGTCAGCCTGGTAGTGATACACTCACACCTCCTGATCACATCATTGTAACACATTCCTTCAGAGGCCTTTTTGTTAACTAGTAAGATTTGATTTGTTTAACCAGAAAACAGACGCTGTCACTCCGAGCTAAAGCCTCCAGACTGAGGAATTCTATCATCACAAAGCGAAGTTCATTCAAAGCTGGCGGAAAACAAAGTAAAAAAACTCACCAAAAACAGATTGAACTAACAGACAAACTCTGGTCTCGTCTCAGCAAACACTTAATTCACTGCGTGAGATGTGACAATATTTGAGAGACAGAGCACGCAGAGCCAAAATACTTTCATGCCTAATGTGGTTAATTAAGGAATTATTATAATCAAACCGGAGCTGATGATTGATGGAACAGTGACGCTGCAAGCCAATGCTCTTTACCAGACTTAGTTGATGCACAGAAGATCTAATTTTAAATACATGATACAGGTGAAAATATAAAGCTATCAACCACCCAGAGATATTGCATGAAGTTATATATCAACAATACAAATATACACCAAATATATATATATACAGTATAATACACATGAATATAAATAAGCTCCCCACAGCACAAAAACAAAAATAACATCGGGCTGGTGTCCATCATGATTTCAGTCTGACTGGATCTGAGGTGCGTCTAGATTCTTAATAGGATGTCCCTAAAACTATTATCCACAATATCCATGAAGAAACTCATGAAGGAGAGGAAACAACATCCTGTACATACGCATCAGCTGAACATATAAAGCTTCAGCAAACGCTTTGAAGGATACAATATGAATCACAGAAGCAGCCCAAGAAATATTATGGGACATCCAAATCCTCCCTGTGTTGATTTGAAATGAATTCTGGAGATTTATTGACACTGAAAGGACTCAACAACACTGCTTTGGTGAGTTTTATTTTGCTTCTGTCAGGTTTTTTATTTTTTAACATTGTCAAAAATGTTTCAGTAGAAAACAGTCGCTATAATTCCCGCAAAAGCCACCAGACTGGTGGCTTTTGCGGGAATTATAGCGGCTGTTTTCTGGTTGAACAAAAAGGATCTTCTTCTTTCACAAAAAAGCCTCTGTATCTTTGTACCGTTCTACTGAAAAATAATCCGTTTGTGGCAAAAACAAGCACTTGAAGGCCACATGCGATGCAGAGTCACCTGCAGGGACTACACAGCAGCCAGCTCGGCTCATCACTGGACCAAATGTTCAGATGCCGTTGTTGCAAAATGCTCTCTGACACAGGTTGAAAAATACCACCGTTACCCCGAAACTGTTGCTTTAAGGTCGGCTTAACGGGACGTTCTCAATTTCTGCCCGGCTTATTTCAGCGTTATCAGTGTGATCGAGGCGTGTTTCCCCCGCAGAGACCAGCTGCACTGAGTCCTATTCTTGCACTTTTTAGCAGTCAAACACAAAACAGCTTGAAGCTGAATCATCACAAATTTCCCCCCAGCGCGCTATCAGCACAGATAAGCTGAGTCAGTTATAGGTATGAGCTCTTCAAATAGATTCTAAACGTGGCGGAGCTGATTACTGGTCACAATGCGGGGCTTTGTTGGGATTCGGGCCGCGCTGCATAGTAAGGTGCCCACTGTTTTGCACTGCAGGGAATGCCCACCGGGGTTGGCGTGGGTGTCTCGGTGGCATGTTATGAATTTATTTGCCGCATGGCTCGGATAACTGCGGAGAGCCAGACGCCCACGCTCAGCGTCTGTCTGAGGGCAAAGGGAGACCTCGGAGTCTGTTTTTGTCTCTGTCATTACCACAATGTTCCTATTCAGCACCCGGATCTGTTGATACTGTTATCACTCAGGGTGTTTCTTCTATTCCCATTCACTTTCTCATTAACTCTCTGCACTCCTCTTCCTCTCAGCCGTCATCGTTTCTCTCTGGAAGGTATCCCTCCCTACGTCTCTATTTACAGCCCAAGCTCGGTGCGATGCCCTTTGGTCGTTCTCTGCTCCACTTTCCCTGAATCACCCTCCCGGCAGGCTACAGTAGAGCACCGGCACCGACTTATTTAGCTCCAGTTACGTGTTAATGATGATGCTACTGTCAGGTCACGGGTTAAAACATTGTGATGCTGGAGGGGTTAGCGATTGGATTGCAGGTGATGTCTGGGGATTCAGCCATGAATCAGTAGGGCAGTGAAGGAATGGATTTCGCTCTGAGAATCATTTTGCGACTCAGTGGTTTATTTCAGGGCGAGAACGAGCCCTGCAAACGTGACGCCACTGGATGTTTTTAAGGTGTCCTTGGGATATGTTCCAGCCATGTTTGTGGCAGCGAGAAAAAAAAGGCTATTTATGACAGGAAGTCAAGCCATCTGCAGCTGTGTGTGTGACAAGATAACTGAGAGTTTTTAATGAGACCTTGAGACAAGTACAGCTGTGTTTCTGGTGATGTAAACTAGCTATTTTTAAGCCAAAACACTTTGTTTTCCCGTGTTACATATGAAATATGCACAGCTTTGTGACCAGAGCCAAAAAACAAATCCCTACTTAATATGATCAGCCAACAGCACACTCCCAGAGACCGCTCCTCAGGTACTGAGCACATGTGGAGGTGCAGGGAGATAGATCTCTCAGGAGCTCAGTGAATTCCAGCGTGGTACTGTGATAGGATGCCACCTGTGCAACAAGTCCAGTCGTGAAATTTCCTCGCTCTTGAATATTCCACAGTCAACTGTCAGTGGTATTATAACAAAATGGAAGCGACTGGGAACGACAGCAACTCGGCCACGAAGTGATAGGCCACGTAAAATGACGATGAGGCGCATAGTGCGCAGAGGTCGCCAACATTCTGCAGAGTCAATCGCAAAAGACCTCCAAACTTCATGTGGCCTTCAGATTAGCTCAAGAACAGTGTGTAGAGAGCTTCATGGAATGGGTTTCCATGGCCGAGCAGCTGCATCCAAACCATACATGAGCAAGTGCAATGCAAAGCGTCGGATGCAGTGGTGTAATGCATGCAGCCACTGGACGGGTTTTCTGGAGTGACGAATCGCTCTTCTCCATCTGGCAACCTGATGGACGAGTCTGGGTTTGGCGGTTGCCAGGAGAACGGTACTGGTCTGACTGCATTGTGCCAAATGTAAAGTTTGGTCGAGGGAGGATTATGGTGTGGGGTTGTTTTTCAGGAGCTGGGCTTGGGCCATTAGTTCGAAAGCAAGAGATGTTAGACAATTCCATGATCGCAGCTTTGTGGGAACAGTTTGGGGATGACTCCTTCCTGTTCCAACATGACTGTGCACCAGTGCACAAAGCAGGTCCATAAAGACATGGACGAGAGAGTTTGGTGTGGATGAACTTGACTGGCCTGCACAGAGTCCTGACCTTAACCGGACAGAACACCTTTGGGATGAATTAGAGCGGAGACTGAGAAACGGGCCTTCCCATCCAACATCAGTGTGTGACCTCACAAATGCGCTTCTGGAAGAATGGTCAAAAATTCCCATGAACACTCCTAAACCTTGTGGAAAGCCTTCCCAGAAGAGTTGAAGCTGTTATAGCTGCAAAGAGCGAACCAACGTCATATTAAACCCTCTGGATTAAGAATGGGATGTCACTTAGGTTCATATGCGAGTCAACACAGGTGAGCAAATACTTTTGGCAATATAGTGTATGTATTCTGGAGGACAACTCTCAAATGTGACCTGCAGTGATTTTATCTGTTGCTCCACTAGTAAGAAAGCGACATTTTTGTATCTCTATCAGTTAATTCAGCCGTGCGCTTGTTAATTCCGGCCTCACAGAGACCCCCATTCTCTTTTCCTTGAGAGGCTGCCATTGACGTCATGTGTGTCGCACTGACTACAGGCTGGTAAACCAGGGAACTGAGATGTGATGATGAAGGAATCACAGCTCTCGAGACTTGTGGGACAGACGCCATATCTGGTGGCAGGGCTGACGAAAAACAAACTTTGATATACTTTTAATGATAAAAACCAACCAGCAGGGAATTAAGAGCCCCATGAATAATTTGATGAATTACCACTTTGTGTGTGTGTGTGTGTGTTGCGTTTGAAATTAAACAGTGGAGCCGTGAGGAGAGCGCTGAACTGCGCCTTCGTACCCGTCGTCTGGTGCAGAACAAATCAGAGGTGGTCTTGCGCGGATTAGGGACGATGTTGGACTACGGTGTCTGTTTGACTTGCAGGAAAAGATAATCAGGTTTTGTGCGCGCTCTGTACCGAGGCACACTGAATGGTTTATATGGAGCAGATCAAATCCCCAAAGGAGCGAGAAAAAAAAAAAGGAAAACATTGTTTGCTGTCAGAGCTGCAAGAACAATGAGAGCTCCGGGATTGGAGACACGCTTTCTACATTAGCTTGTGTTTACTTGAAGAACCTGAGCGGAGGTCGCAGGAGGACGAGTCAGGTCAAAAGCCCGGATCAATACGTCAGCTTCATTTGCATGTTTGACTGCTGTCTTCACAATTATTGATGAACAGTAAAGACCTTTAACAGCATCATGAAACTGTTACTTTGATTGAGGTGTTGATTAATTAACAACCTGTCAGTCAACGTTTGTGCAGAAGCTGGCGACTCTCTTGTTTCTAGGATTACAAGTTGACAGCTGATTTATCCATGTTGGTGATAAAAGGATCAAAGTCCCGGTAGGGTTGTGGTGAACTTTTAGCTCAAAGTTGATTGATAACCCCGTCAACAGTGTTTAATTACAACAATCTGCTATTTTACTATAAGTAGTCAATAAACAGCTGCTCATTTTTAAAATAGATTCCAAGAAATGTTGATTAGCTTCTGTCTAACTTCACTTCTGCACCAAAGTTGCCTTAGTTTCTTCTGATCGCGTCATTGGAATGCAACGACTTAAGATGAAAACTTTCGTTGACGTCCAGCTGCAATGGAAAATGCTTCTTTAACCATTTTAGATAACACCGATTTTACAAGACATGCCCAAAAATTCACAAATAATAAAAGTATTTGTCCTCTTACATCAAAGTCGGTCATGATATCTTCCTGATCGCTCGCCCTGGTGCCCCCACGTTCGAAAGATGGCTGTGAAAGTGCCCACTCGGCTGCCCCTACGGTAGATAAAGTGGCCAAAATATGGTGCCGTGCCCTCTGCGATGCCCCTCTCAATTTTTTTTGCCCGAAAAGATGATAAATCGTTAACATTAACTCCGTGTTAAAGGAGAACTTCGGTCGATTTAAACATGCAGCTTCATTGCTCAAGCTACCCTTGACTTGCCAGCACCGAAGACGCGAACACATTTGGTCCAACCATTACAGAGCTCCGTGAACGCAGATTTAGCATTGACAGCTAACAGCATGGGGTCAGAACTTTACACTGTGTTTTAAGCATCTTAACATGCTCCACATCTCACACCAAAAGTTATGCAACATCAGCCGACACCTTAGCACACAGCACTGTAGCGTGTATGACTCAAACTGAATAAAAAAGTAGTTAAAACAGTGTGTTTGTGCAAGGAGCTACTTACCTGTTTGTTGACATCCGCATCTTCCGGTAGCTAGACCAAACTAGTCAATCCGTCGAGCGTGCATTTACTCCCTCACTGGCGGAGACGGAAACATAATCCAGCATGTTCGTGTTTCTGTTCATAATGTACATGTCCATGTTACAGCCTGTCATGAGCCATGAGCCTTACAATAGCCTGTTAAGCCTGTTAAGTGCACACTCGACGGATTGACTAGTTTGGTCTAGCTACCGGAACACACAGATGTCAACAAACAGGTAAGTAGCTGCTTGCACAAACACACTGTTTTAACTACTTTTTTATTCAGTTTGAGTCATACACGCTACAGTGCTGTGTGCTAAGGTGTCTGCTGATGTTGCATAACATTCGGTGTGAGATGTGGAGCATGTTAAGATGCTTAAAACACAGTGTAAAGTTCTGACCCCATGCTGTTAGGTGTCAATGCTAAGTCTCCGTTCACGGAGCTCTGTAATGGCTGGACCAAATGTGTTCGCGTCTTCGGTACTCGCAAGTCAAGGGTAGCTTGAGCAATGAAGCTGCATGTTTAAATCGACCGAAGTTCTACTTTAAAAAGGCTCTTGTGTGTATTTTTACGGTCTTTTTCCATTGAAGCTTTCCAATACTGCTTCACCTGATAATGAGTTCAGGTTGATTAGTGTTCTTCTTGACCTCAGTTATAAGCACTGTATCGTAGTAATGGGAGGAATTAACTTCTTGACCTGGAATTTGTTTGTCACATCGGACAAAAATCTACTAAATATCAGCAGTTTGAGAGTGTGTAGCTCTGTCAGTGTAATTCAAATAAATTAAAAATACTGTATTTGTCAAATCTTTACAGAGAAATGTGATGAAGCTGTTTTAACGGCGATCGATTTCAAAGCCAGTGGCCTAAATATAGCAACAGGTTGACCTGGAAATCAAAACACACAAATATACTCTCCACACGTCTCTAAGCTGATGAACTAATTAGCTAATTAGAATGAAACATTCACAGCGCGTCGAAGTCAAACAGGCAAAGCAAAGAATAACCGCTGAGTAACGCAGCCACACGAGGACAAATACAATCTGGAGTTCTTTAACAGAGGGAGAAAACACTCGAAGAGGAAAACGAGTTCCTCCTTAAGTCGGTCGTCAGCAGTGGTAATAACAACAATACGGTAACAGTCGTAAGGATAATCATTTTTCTTTATTCGCGTGAGAGGAGCACTTTAGTCTCAAACCGCTCCAGCCTCTGAGCTCCGTTACCTCAGCACAACTCCGCAGCTTACATAACTGCTGCTCGTGGTTTGAGAGCGGAGCCATTATCAGCCAACGATCTGATCAGTGTTGTCAGCTCCAATCCCCCCAAAATCCTCCTGGTTCCTCTCCGGAATACCAGTCTCCAAAATATCTTCAATGATTTAAAAAGGCATTTTAACCGTACTTGGCAAAGCATCTTCGTAATGGAGTTGCCTCAGTTTTCTTCTTTGCTAAAAACAAGATGGCAGCGTTTCAAGGAAGTCAGCCATAGAGAGTGAAATATTCTACAACCTAAAGTTATTTTAAATTTGTGCTGGATGTCAGAGATGCTACTATTAATAATTGTAGAAATTGGCCAAATGAGCCTGTGTACACAACATGAACACAAGAACTAGCTCCTGCTGCAAAAAATGCTAACGAATAATCAATCAGATGTTGTGGGGAGCCGAGTCCAGTTTTGTTCGAAGGTGTTTTGCCATTCTTTCAAATAGATTTGTCAGTTTGAACCAGCGAGTCAGTATTTTGTTTTGTTGACGTCCTCCAAAAGAACGTAACATCCCGGTGTTTTCTGATTTCATCATCAGTGGGCGACGTACTGCACGTTCACTTTGACCATTTCACCAACAGACCATTCGATAAAAAAAGGCTTTGCAATATTAACATGTATGTGTAAATACATTTTTAGCAGTTTTTAAGCTAAAACAACTGAGAGCTTCTCCTCATGATTTCTACTTAATAGCTGCTAAAGTCCCTGTATGTACATATTTTTATTTCCAAATTCATTAAGATCGTCCTCATCATCAAGAAGAAGAAGAAGCAGAAGGAGAAGATCACATTTTTTTGTGGTGACAGTCATCCATCGACGTGCTTCAAGTACATAGGCCAGGTTATTGTTATTTCTTTGCCTCTTACAACTAAAATTGCTGTCTTTCAAGTTATTTTTGATCTGCTGCGGTCTTTGTTGTCGCGCTTGTACCGGCTTGTGGTTTGTGCTGAGTGCACGGTCGCAGCTGGACCCTTCTCCGACAGGCGAGAGTTGTAGCACTTTTGTGGGGAAATAGTGCTGATAATTATTCCGGCAATGCGGGCACGCCCACCGTGGCCGGATCCACTCATTAGACGGTGAAGACAGAGGGTCCCTGTTCTCTGCACGCCTCGGTCAGAGTGGTATTTAGTTTTTTTTATTTCAACATCCGATAGATTAGCAGCACGACAGTAGCTCTAAACACACTCGTACATAAATGGTGATAAAAATGCAGATCTGTAACCGCCTGAGCACGAACACGTGAACACAAACACATTCAATCATACGAGCAATAAAAAAAAAGGGAGTCCTGATTCAGATGGAAAAACATCTACGCTCACAAATAAACCTGAGCAATAAGCAATGCCGTCGCTGTTTTATTGCCTCCTCACACACACTGAACATACAGCACTCAGGAGTGCGAATCGTCTCGAGCGCTTTCGTGTTTGTCGTCTTTTATTATTTTCAAATATCTCCTCTCTCCCCGCTGCTCCTCTTACACTTCCTCTGCTACCTGCTGGGCTAACAGCGCTTTACATTATTGGCCCTTTGAGCGTCCGTGAATGCACCGGTGCCTCTGTGCGTCTATACGTCTGCATTTGCATCTGACAGAACAATTTCAATGGGAAAAAGATCCAATTCACGTCTTCACGCAGGAACACAATGAATGGCGGCTCCTGGCAGCGCGCTCACAATGGCACGTCTGTGTTCATCGACTCAAAAAAGTAGGAATCGTCGTGTGCTTTACTGACGCAAATTGAGATCCTGTGTCTGCAGAAGTGTCTGGTAAGAATAGGCATTATGTGGAACGTTAGTGAATGTGGGTTAATTATAGCAGTGAGTCACGTTGATACAGAGGAGGACGAGCTCGCTCATTAAGAACGTTTAATTATGTTCTTAGCTGAGATTTCTTTTCATATTCGGACTGCAGTGAAGACAACGGCGTTTTCCGCTCCTGTTAGGGGCTGGAACATTTGTTTTATTCGTCCAGATCGTTCTGAAACTCGATAGTTCACTGTGTTTTTTCTTTTTTTTTTTTTCTCTGGCAGCAATCAAAAGAAGAAGGATTCATCTGTGTGTCAGTGTGGCATAATTAACCTCGTCCGTCTTGATCACAGCGCTCAGCTTAGCTCAAGCTACGTTCCACAAACAAGCTCCCCGTGTGATTTGGAGGTATTGATGTTTACATGAGATCATTGTATAATCTCGTGTTGTAATTTGCAGCTACAAGCGTGCGAAATCTTCCCCGCGCTGCTGTAAAGTATTTGTTACAGGAGCGTATCACCCCGCGGGCATCAGCTGTTGTAAATCTTCAAACGTCTACAGTATTTCCAGTTGTGGGGGAAACAGCCCCAGTGGCTGGTCTGCTCTCATCGCTCATCAAATGTGTTTCCAACAAAACCTCCGTGAGATGGCTGTTGGAGCAGACGCTCGAGGCGAGGCATCAGTAAGAAAAAAACAAAAAAACTCCTCCGAGAGAAGTCCCTGAATGCATCACACGCGACACTCTCTACCCCTACGGTGCAGGGAATAAAAAAAAAGGGGGTGGAAAAGAAAAGAGAGAGACCCAGAGAGGCCTGGAAAACATGAGCGGGCTTTTTGCAGCCATCACGCCACATGATTTATTAATGTCGGAGGTAAAATCTTTACGTTACCTGCTGCAAACAAAAATGTGGCATCATTTGGAGGAGCCTGCGTTGCCATGGCAATACTACCGCGTATTAGTCGATAAATAGCGGTGTGTTGACGAGACGTCAGAGCAACAGGTGCGTGCGTCTCTCGTCTCCTTTTGTTGCTCCTGCTGCAGGAATCTCAACCGATCTGCCAAGAAGAAGAAAAACAGCCAAACTAGATAAGATTGGACGGCTTTATTAATCCACTGGCGGGGAAAACAAACTCAAACGGGCCACAACAATGATACAGAAAATTGCATCTAGGCACCGTGAAAATAAATAGATAACAGAATGAAACAATGAAGAGACAATTTTTTAGACATGAATCAAAGCGTGATGCTGCGATGGATCCTGACCACTTCTGGAAATCTGACGAAAACATGTCATTGAGCAGAACGGCGAAGCGTCGCTCGCTGAAGGAGCTCGTGAGTCTTTCAAACTCATAATGTAACGGGTGGCCTCTATTTTCTACAGTGACCTCAAGTGAGCACAAAAGGCGACACCGACAAAGATTCTCTCATTATTTGGTACGTGCTATCTTTTTAATTTTCGGCTTGAAGTCCCTCTGTATTAAATAGAGTGGATTCAGATCACCTGTTGTGGAGGGAGTGGAGACGGGTTAATGATCAGGAGAGCGGCTGGTTTCCCTCCAGCGCGCTATTGTGAAAGCTTCAGAGAGGCGGACCGGGTCACTCTGAGTCCTTCCACAACTAAACAGACTGTCAGACGGAATATCTGCTCTGGTTTGACCCTGCTGATACTGTCACGATCCTCGTTTTTGTTCTCGTATTTCCTGTTTTATTTTGAAATTATACCCTAATGTGCAGTTCCTCCCTCGAGTGTTTTTCCGTTTCCTCGCTCCACCTGCGCCTCATCCCCTCGTTAGTGTGCGTGGATAAAGTCTTTGTCCTCCATCTTGTCTTTGTCAGTTTGTCCTGTGTTTCTCACCCGTGTCATCTCCAGCGTCCCCTCGGGGTATGTTTCTGTTTTTTTTCTTCCTGGCGTTATGTTTCTACTTGATAACTCTCTCATGATAACTGGTTTGAACTTCACTCTCTGTTTGTACTTTTGTATTGAGGCACTCAAGTTGTTAAAGCTCAACTTTTTGTTCCTTTTTTTCTGCATTTGGGGCCTTACCTTTTTTTTTATTTATTATTTTTTTTTTTTGCCAAATCGTAACAGATATTTCTTTGCCGTCTTCTATTCTGTCTGATTGAGGAACATTTTAGCGTTCCGCGGCCTCGTCGGGTAACAATCATAAAGTCTCAGTTTTAACTAGGTTAGCTGCGTCGGTGCTGCGCTCAGTGCTATTTGTGCAGGAGTTTTGCTCGGCGCCTGCAGGTTTCTTTTGTTGCTTATCTCCACTGAATCCCCAAAACCTCTTTTATACAATTTTTTTTCATTTAGAAGAAGGTAAGGGAAACAAATGTATCTCGGTTTCACTGCAGAGGCATTTGTGAGATTTGGGATTCCCAGTAAATATGTGGTTTGGAACCGGTTCTCAGACGTCTTCCCGCCAAGAGATCTGATCGTCCTCAAGAAGAATCGTGACTGAGCCTGCTTGAATACATCCTCAGTTTTCTTTGTCCAGTTGAATTCACTGTCCAGGTAAACAACAATACATTGATAAGACTAAAGATGAATCTCCTTCAGCTGTCACTCAGTTATTATCATAATCTCTTCCTCTTCGTCTTCTCCTTCTTTGAGAATTCACACCACACCAGCTGACACATTTCTCAGCCTCTCTTTTATAGTCCAGGTTATTGCAGTGGTTAAACAGACCCACCCAAAACATTTGGATTTGACAAGCAACCTGTCTTCGCCTCTCGTCAGCGTTATAAACTTAAGTTAAAGATAGCGAGGAAGCAGTGTCTCCGCTGCAGAGTGTTGTCCTCCAGAGACGATTGAATTTCGATGCCTAAGAAGTTGCACTTTGTTCCTTCCAAAAAAATGAGTCCTTCATTTGCAGCTGCAGTGCAGAGAATCCACACATGTCAGTCACTATATTGTTTTTGGATTGTGAACAAAAATACAGAAATAATTGAATATCTCAGAGCTGCAACATTCAAAGTCGACTCGTTTCTCGGAGTGAAACAGGAGCCATTATTTCACCGCCGCCCGTGCAGGTGGCTGTGCTCTAGTTGTGGTCGGTGGCTTCTCCAGAACAAACACTGTTGTCCATCCTTAATTCATGTGTCAGAGCAGACAAACAGTCTGGTGAACCACACATTTCTCAGTGGGTTTAGAGGGTGGGCGGCCAATCAAACTCTGGCTCAGAAGCAAGCCCACAAGCCAAGAGTGAAAATGAACCGAGTCTGTGGCGGCTTCACAACAAAAGCTCCCCCGTGGGTTGAAGGCATGAAGCTTTTAAATGTGAAGCAGCGACAGGAAGGGTTCGATTTGCATCAAAGTCGCTGCAGCGTGACGCAGCGAAAAAAACAGGAAATCACAAAACCAGCTTGCCGGATTGAGTCGAGGAGAGCCGGTGGAAAAGTGACTCCTTCACACCGATTCTGGCTCTTTGCTCGGTGCGACGGAGCGAGGAACTCTGTGACTCACCGCCACTTTGAACTCCGAGTTGTCTGTCGGTTCAGACTCCATATAAACATTCCCTCTGGCTGTCGCTCGCTGCTGCTGTGTGTTTTTTTTTTTTTTTAATTTAGTTCTGTCTTTCCTTTTTTGTATAGATTTATTGAGTGGGAATACGCAACGCATCAAATATGCAAGTGGACTAGATGGTTGTTTGTATCATTACTTTCAAAATAAGAGCCCCAATCCCAAGAAAAATACAATAGAATTAAAGTTCAGGAATAACAAATCTAAACAGGTTGACAGGTCAATCAGTCGGGTTTAACAGTGGTAAGAGGTTAGTACGGTATTTTTCTCAGGATACAAACTCATTCATCAAGTGATTTTTCAGCGTATCACTTTTGAATTAAGTGTTTTGCTGCAGTGCTCGCAAGCAAAGCGAAACACTAAAGGTGAGCTGACATCGCCCAGAACTTTGGGAACAAAGTCTATATGAGATTTTTAGAAATCGTTGCGATCACATTTTTTTCCCCCCGCCAGACGTTCTTAATCTCCGGCACACAGCAGAGACCTCACAATCTTTTTCTTCTGATCCAAATTGCCAACTTAATATGAAAATAAAAATGGGTGTTTTGTTAAATGCACACTGTCTTTTGTGCTGCCAGGGATGGAAGGAACATGAGATGATGGGAGACGCTGTGTTCATTGTTCGTGAGTGTCCATCTTCATCACTCAGAGGAGATAAAGGCCCGATCACGACGTCCACACTCACAGACTCAGTTTGAGTTTGAGGCGTTTTCCTGGTCCTTTTGCAACAACTTAAGGATTTCACACTATCACATTTTTAAGTGGATGAAGCTCTCGTGCACATTTTCACTAAGGGAGTTACCCACAGTTCATAGCGTTGTCACATTAAACACCTTTGGTTACAAGGGTCAACCCCGAAAAACACTCTCAAAAAACAACGATAATCTGGATACTTTCATTTATTTTATTCAGAAATGGACATTTTCTTAACCACTAAACATTTTCTGCTAGAATAGATTCTCAACTCAAGAATCAGTTGGTTTATCAAAAAAAACAAACAAAGAGTAATAAACTTTTGAAACAATACGGAACTTTTTCCCTGAAACCTCAGACTGACTGTGTTTCTATTTGTTCCCCCTGCTCTTTGTTTTTATTCCTAGGCTACGCAGTATATTTTAAAACATAAAATAAAAAAAGGTAAAGTGAAACGTCAAGTGCTGTCTCACTCCTCCCACTCAAACACTTACCAGTCCAGTCTGCGAGGGCTCAGGGCTTCAGGCCTGAGGGGCAACATCGGGATCAGGCCGATGTTTTGAAATTTTAATGATGTTTAGCGACATTCTTCGACTTCCTCCCTCACTCCCTGGCTCTCTGAGTGAGACACACTGGGATACAGATCATGTATTCTTGGTTTGAACTGTGTTGAAAACATGAGATGCTGCATATTATATCTTTAACTGATCAAATGTTATGACTTTTCATAATAAAAGTAGTTATTGGTGTCACTTTTCGATGCATGGACTCCACACTGTGCTTCTGTCTTAGAGTTTCTATGCTCCTCCTCGCTGCGGTGACACAACTCAATGCAAGCGCTGTGCAATGCAACACAACACAGACGGATCGTTTCTCTTTCAGTATCCTGCTGAACTCTCCCCATCATGACTTCCTCTCCAACTAGGCAGCGAGTCTTCCCGGAGCTGAACCCAGAACTCGACAAACCAGCCGAGAGTGACAACACGACAGAGTAAATCTGTCGCGTCTCGATTTATACTTTGATTTAAGGCTTTCTGCAGCGTGTCGTCCCTGGAGAGTTTTGGAAGAAATTTTTTACACACACACACACACACACACACACACCTTTTTGAATATTTCAACTAAATGTAGTTGCCGCTGTGTCGATGTGGCCCCGTCATCACACACCCTCGCTCTCGCAACATCGCTGCAACTGAGAGAGTGAAGAAAGGAGAACGGGGCTGCGCTCAAAGCTTCCCGGGCCCCGAGGCAACACACCAGCTCTCTCCTGAAACGGCAGAAGCGGCGCTCCTATCTCCTACGCATTAATTAATCATTGAACCGAGCACTAAGCCTCTCTGTAATCTCTCCGACTGATTTGGGAGTTGGATTCTTTTTTTTTCTTTGTTTTTTATTATTTGACCGGGTTATTTACTTTGGAGGAATGTGGGGATACAACAGAAATTAACATGCGGCGGTTTTCAACTCTTGAGTTACACTGAATGCAAAAACCGCAACGCCACTTCACATTTATACCCGAATCGCCGTGATTAGGATTCTTATCCACGCCGGCGTCGATGTGGTTCAGTGTCGTTCCCAAGGACACGTGGAGGCTGATTAGCTGTTGCAGCATGAACGTGTGTTTTCATGTTCATAACGAAGGTTGTCTCTCTCCAGCGTCGGGGCTTCTGCTTGAAGCGAATCCGGGAATTTAAAAAGGTTTACAGTCTTTACCGACAATACCTGTTATTTGTTATTTTGACAACCAGTCTGAGCTTTGACAATCCCGTCACGTGTTCCTCCGGTGAGATTAGCCGCTTGTTTTTGTTTTTTTGCCTTTTTCAATCTTGAAATTGTTGAATGTGTCCCGTGTTGTCACCGAGCAGCTATGAGGCCATTCGTACAGATTACAGCTGCCGTTTTCATCGAGCCTGTCGGTTGTTACTTAGCAGCCTGAGACGCAAACACACACACACACGCGCGCGCACACACACACGCACATATGCATACAACTAAAATTAGACCCAACCAATGCACATTATGGTGCCATAAGCCGAGCAACCAGATTGTGTTTGATGTGTTTGTATAAGCGGAAATTAATGTGATGCGTGCGACCTAATGTGTTCTACGACAGCGCAAACAAAACGCTCAGTCTTCGCTAATCAGTTTGCTCCCCGGACCAGTGGGAGAGTTCAGATCCGGTTCTTTTCCCTTTTCATGCCGCTAAAACAAAAATATTGATTACTGCCAGCTTTTTTTCCTTTCACCACATCAGTGATATGCCTCATCAAAAAAACCCCAAACTGAAGATAAACCGCTGAAAACATTCAGGTTATTTGTGGTTCCTTCTCAGTTTTGTCGACCGTTTCGCCTGCAGAACATTCTCCGTGTTACGTCAACATACTTTTCAGCACATTTTGAACAATCACTTCTTAAAGGGTCGATGGAAACAGCAAAATTTTGTACTTTGCGCCTGAGTTGGTCTTTGCCTGTTTGTTCTAAATGGGAAATGGGAACACCTCTGAACAGTTAAGTCACATGGCCGATCAGCTGATTCCACTCAGACAGAAGAAAACAAATATAACGGCAGATTACAACTGTATCCTCATCACTCTGCACGCAGCCAGCAACCTTTCTCACATGAACAGATGGAGCGAACAGAAATGTCTTATTTCCAGCATTTATTTACATTAATTTTTTGCTCTTTTAATGACATGATCTTACATGATCCTCCACTAGAATCTCTGTCTCGTCACAGTTCTGAGCTCAGGTTAGGTTCAGGCACAAAAAAACACTTGGTTAGGGTTAGGAAAACATTGTGATTTGGATTGAAATACCTGTTTTGGATGCCACAAAAACAGCTGGAGATGGAGATCTCTTTTTAAAAATATATAGGGTCATGCTTACACATGCGTACACTTGAACTGTGATCGCCCGTTTGGCAGCCTTGTCACGTAGATTGGAATTATCTCAAAAAATTCAGATACAATTTGTGACACATTTGGATGGAAACCTGGCTATTGCTTTCCGTTTCTGGTCTGGTTTTGGTTCACTTAAGCCCCTCACATCAATGTAGTTGTTTTATATGCATATCAGGCAGCTGGTGCTGTCACCGCACACTACCAAACACCCAACCACAGAAAGACAAAGTGAGCAACCAGCTGGTGAAAGTAATGGAGCATTTAGCAGCCGAAAAGCCAAAAACAAGAAATACCGTTGAGCTTAAAGAGAGAATATTGGCCAAAAACACAACTACAAATGAAAGCTAAACGTCCGCTGGATTTGCAAAACAGGCAACTTGCTCACAAAGTTACAACTTTTATGAAGTCATAATTGTGTTTTCAGCTTGTTGTTGTTGTTGTTCCCCAAATCAAATAACGCTGGTGTGAGATCAGTTTAGTCTTTGCAAAGATGGCAGCGAACACTCTCTGACCATTTCCTCTTTTGGTCCATTCTTCACTGCATTTTCTAGACAACACACACTCCCAGGCATGTCCTCCTCTAATGCCGCAGCCCATAAATAGCACTTACACTGATATCATGATGTTTCCACTGGAGATAGAAAAGCATCAGTCAGCCTTGTGTAGTGGCAAACCTTTATCCGGGCCTCTCACCAGCTAAGCAGGGCGGTAGTTGTTCTTGGCAGAACCCAGATATGACGTTGTTTCCATTACAGCACGGGCAGTTAGTGCTATTTGTTTCACCTCCTGTGTGTGTGTGCTTAATGGAAGCAGCGTGATGGATGCTGAAAGCTGTGTGTGTGTGTGTGTATGTGTGTGTGTGTGTGTGTTTTCTGTGTCAGTGTGTGAATTGAAAGTGGTGTGAAATCATTTTGAACTTGTCCGCCAAAGTGCCAGGGACATCTTCTGATGGATGGCGTTAATTAGACGTATCCGAGGCGACGCGTTCGCTTTGATTTGAGTCAGAATCTGTTTCACGCGGTGCGCTGCGTTCATGCGTGTGTATTCGCGCCTGTTACGGACTGAGAGTGTGTTCTGCCGAGGCCACGGGGAAAAAAAAAACAGTTCCTCCCTGATTCAATTACCACGCCGAGACCGAGCTGGAGGGGCAACAGGAGGCTCGGGGGGACAGCACGGTCCGCTTCACACAAGTTTCCTGACACAGGGGTTGAACAAAGAGGCCCATCAATTCCCGAAATGTGCACTTACAAGCTTGATTTCACCTCTCAGTTTCCCCCCCCCCTTAACGTCTCAAAGCTTTTTTCCCCCACAAGCTTTCCTGCAACCTGCACCCCTGACGTGACACCTAATCCCTCAAGTGTCAGAACTCATCCGTCCCAAATTCACTTTGCAGGTAATTGCCTCAAAGTCCTCTTTCGGTCGCTGACGTGACATCGCCGGCGGCGGCGCGGAGTCAAGAGAGATAATGGCCGGGCGCTTCCTCTGACTCTTTTTTAGCATCATTTTCTACTTCATTCAGACCCACGAGTTAAGTGTTCCTCTGACTTCACTTACGCAGCGATGGTTATGAGCAGCGACACTCAGACTGTCTGTTTCCCCCGTCTCACTCCTGCTCTCGCTCCCACTCATCATGTCTGATGTGACAGCGCTGGCAAATCGCGATGTGCAGGAATAATGATATTTGAGTGCCGGCTTCTGGTGTGTAATTGAAATGCCTGGATGCTTTCACGCGCCCCCCCCCCCCCCCCCCCCTTTACTGCCAGCTGTGCCGCTGATACAAGAGCAGTGGTTTCCCTTCAGATTCCTCTCATGCAGCTGGCAGGTGGCGAGCTGAGACGTGCTCTGTTATTTGTTCCTGATTTACTCCAGCAGACCTGCTGCATCACTGACCTGCGACACTGTGTCTCTCGGCTTGTCTCGCATGTACATATACAGACTGTTTTCTCTTTCCAGTGTGACTTATCTGGTGAGAAGATACGCTGGATGATGTCCGGTATTGTCTCCCAGTTCTGCACGTACTCGCTTATACCTGACACATCGGAGGATCTTTGTGCTAATCCTCATCCAAAGTTAGTTGCTGTTTCGACCTCTGAAACTTTCCGCTCTCGTACTTTACAATAAGATTTACTCAATACTCCAACATTTTGAAAAAGCGGATCCCTGTACATTTTATCTTGACATGGCAGAAGTGTTGTCTTCCTCCTGGCGTTGCGTGCGAGGCAGGAACAAAGTGCTTGTTGTGTGTTTTTCTCTCCCCGTGTTTGTTTGAGCAAACCTGTTAAAGCCACCTCTGTGTAATGTTTTTTTTTTAAACCTAAGAATATTTTAAAATGTTAAAGAATGTCTGATCCAAAACTTTACCAAAAGTTTTCTTACATTTTTGATTTTAACGCCCAGTTTGTCAGAAAGTTGATTTCTTGAGTCCAGTTCCCAACTTTTTAGATACTGATGCTGTGGGATGGCGGCTAAATCAAAGGTTTTTTTTAAAACTCTTTACCCTCTTTGTGTGCCTCCGACTTCTGCCTCAGTGTTGATGTCATAAGAGAAAAGTCCTTGACAATGTGGACTCACTGATGTGTTGAGATCTCAGGTATTGTGTTTGAAATATGCTCGGAATCCACTTGGAAAGCGAAGCAGAGCTGATGAGACACCTGCGCTGATATAGAAGCATCCATTGTGCAGATTTCACACAGTGGATGTGTTTTTTTTTTTTTTAGCAAAATGATGCAGTAAGGTAATGATGCGCTAACGCCTTGGGAATAACAGTGTTACTGTGAGCCAGACTCTCTATTGTGTACAGCTTAGGTCAGAGCAGCTTAACACACTGTTCTGTTCCTTTGGTTTTAAAAGGCAAAAACAAAGGACGCCGCCAAACTCTTTAGATCTCGTCTATCCGTGTTACTACAGCTCCGTGCACGCTGCTTCAATATATGGAGAAATCCAAGGCATGCGGCGTCCGGTTCTGGTTGCTAAGCAATGATTAGATAATTGCGGTCCAGGGGAGGGGTCAAGCAAACGTTCATTATAATAACAGATAATCACAATCAGCCCCGGACGTGTTCTCAAAGCATAGTTTTCTTTTTTAGCATCGTCCGGATTGATGCGATCGGCGAGGCGTAACAGATTCAAAGCGTATTTGTCCCCTGCATAACTCGCTCGGCAGGACAGCGCTGACCTTCTCGTTGCAGGGTCCACAAGGCCCTTCGAAATGTTTATTCTGACGGGTTGACATGAAGACGGTTTGACATGAAGACATCTGCAACTTGATATAGCTGCTGAGAGCGCAGACCTCCGCCGAGGCCAGTACTCTAGTTCTCTATGCAGATCTGAAGTCTCAGCCGCCGTTTATGTCTGGACATGTTTCCAGAACAACTAAAATGATGTCAAGATGTGGTTGTGCTTTGCAGGAGCTCATCGGCTCTGATGTGCATTTATCATGTAAATGTATTTCACATAATACATCATCATCATCATCATCATCATCATCAGACCAATTTGCCGTTTTTTGGGTCGATATGAGGGAGTAAAAAAAGAATTCTGATATTGATTTATTGGACAATACACAAGCATTTTTTTTTGCAGTGAAATGTGGCTATCAGCAGTGCCGGTTCTAGACCAGTTTTAATAGGGGGGCCAGGTTGGGGCCAGCTTTTTTGTAAGGGGGCACATACAACCTGGAAAAAAAGATAAATCCCTCATTCTGACAAAACAGTGTTTACAATTTCAGCATTTTTGATTGGGTAGTAAACTGCTGAGACACTTTATATCTGCCTTTCCCCTCAAAACAAAATCATTGCAAGAAATATGTCATTGTATTATTGATGCAGACTCCCTGTCGGGGGGGCCACAGGGGGGTCCAGACTCAGGGTTACGGGGGCACTGGCCCCTGTTGGCCCCCCCCCAGAACCGCCCCTGGCTATCAGACAGTTTGAATTGACACCTGGGAACTGAAACAATCAACTACACTGAAAATTGAATAATTATTAATCACCTCAGGCAGCAATTTCTGCCCTGTGTTCTTTAAACCAAGACGTTTTGTTATTGGCCGACATCGACGACATGTACACCAATATTGGCCAATAATACTGGCCAACCAATATGTCCGTCGGGCTCTACTTGTATTAATTATCAGCATGTAATTGTCTGTATTGATGTTTCCATGGCCACAGCTTCCAAAAGTCATAATATGTAGTGGTTATATGGGAAATGATGCACGTTAATTGTTGGTAACTTTCGGTTTAATTCCGGCCGGAGGTCCTTTGCTGCATGTCACATCCCCCTCTCTCTCCCCCCCATCTGTCTACTGCTTAATAAAGGTGTCTATGCCAGGAAAAAAAAAAAAAAAAAAATGTCGGTAACTTGATTGCAGAACCTCACACCTGCACACAAACTGTCACCAGAGGGGTAGAACAGCGTCAGAGTTAGACACATGATGTGTTGTACAAGGCTGCTGACCAAGCTGCTCTATCTGACGAGTTTGCAGTGAGAACACGTTGGTTTTTCCATAATCCTACTGACAAACAGACAAACACACTGAATGGAGGAACACAACCTTGCTGCCAGAGGTAACAAAGCTCTGTACAAAATACCCTGGAATAGAAACATGTTTTTTATGCTTTTACTTCCCACTCTTAGCAGCCACAGGAAGCCCCATGCATCATTATTTGATTTCAGCTGAAGGCTTGACCTAATATTGTGTGCAGTATTTGGTGGTTGTGCAGGAGAGTGTGTACTGTTTGCTGAACTAGCTGTGTGTGTTTGTGTGTGTTTGTCGGCAGGGTGCGGCTAGAGGCCTTCTCAGACAACAGCGGGAAGCTGCAGCTCTCTCTGCAGGAGATCATAGAATGGCTGACAGCCAAGGACGAGGAGCTGTCGGAGCAGCTGCCCATAGGAGGCGACGTGGGGGCCGTCCAGCACCAGAGGGAGTTCCACCAGGTAACGTGGACGGCGATGCCTCCGGAGCGCAAATATTGATGGGCTGGAAGCTTTATTCCGTCCGAGGGGAAATCAATTCTCGGCGCGTGTCTACTTACAGGAGATACATGACGCAAAAACGCACACTTACTCAGATAGATGAGTCTGTAGATGCACGTAAGAGCTGACACACAGTGCGTAGATGTATTCACATAGGTATTGTGTGTAGCAGACGGACTCCCGCTGCAGTACAGTGTACACCCTCCATAAATCTGCATCCCTATAAGAGCAATTTGAAAAATGGATGAAGGTTGTGTACCAGGGTCGTGCACAATCATCTGCGTAAGAAGCCAAAGGTTGGGAGGACAGCGGTTATTTGAGGCTGTGCTGGTGGTGGCGTGAAACGTGGGTGAGTACGTTGTTGTTGAGACAGTTAACACGGTAAAGAGACACGTGGAACTCTGGGGTACGATTATGCCTCTTCTGGACACGTTGAGGAGCAGAATAAAACGTTTGCAGATGACAGATAACAGAGTCTGTGCCGGCAGCTTGTGTAGATATCACAGATATTGATCAGTGCCTGAGTTTTCTGTCCAGACCGAGTCAATACTTTAAAGTTTCTCCAAGTTCAGCTGTGATTTATACTGAGGTGGGGCTTTGTGAACTGCTGTTTTTTTTATATATAAATATATAAAATGCATTCAAAAACAGCCACAGTTGAGCCCAATCTGTGGATGAGAACATAACATGTTGGTGAGGGTTCTCAGTCGTCCCAGTCATGCTGATTCTGAGTGTGGTATCGTAGGCTATTGGACTTTGTTTCAGCTTTTGGAAGACGTTTCACCTCTCGTCCAAAAGTTCAGTTCTAACTAACTGGAGGGGAGTTGCAGACTTTTAAACTCTGTGTGGGAGTGTCCTTACCAAGTTATTATGGACCCTGAGCTCTGAGTTTCAGAGTCGTCAGGGCCACTTGTGGGTCGTTGATTTAAGACTAGATGAGCTCAGGTGTAAGTGGTTGTCAAGCTGTTTCATCGTTACTTTAAGAAATGAGGTATATGTTTACCCTTTTACTCTAGACTGTCCTGAAGCTACAACTAACACTTGTGTTCATCAACTGGTCATTTGATTATGTTCTCAAACAGCAACGAATGTCCAAGAGCCAAGGTTGATATTATCAAATCTTTTGTTTTCTTGCACAAACAGTCCAAAGACCGGAGATATTCAGTTTGCAATTCACAAAGAAATCCACAGTCCAGCAGCATTGAACGACTTAAACAAGTCA
Source organism: Sparus aurata (assembly GCF_900880675.1). Classification (NCBI taxonomy): domain Eukaryota; kingdom Metazoa; phylum Chordata; class Actinopteri; order Spariformes; family Sparidae; genus Sparus; species Sparus aurata. The sequence goes on along the minus strand of NC_044204.1, from coordinate 29,756,913 downwards.
TCCACACGCTTTTACAGGCAACAGTGACGGACGGAGAATCTGCTGGTCAATAAAAAAATGCCACCGATTGCTACAAATTGCCATAAATTGTTACGCAGCGCCCCTTTAATTGATTTATTGCTGCCGTGTGAGACTGAACAACAAGGCAGCCCACCGATTTTATTTTTCCACAACAGATTCAACTGTGCTCAAATGTTTCTGTTTCCAGCATTTTGATTTATTCAACCAGGCATGTTGACTCCATTCTTATTCACAGCTGCGGCCTGAGGGATTAGTTGAAGCAGGACAAAGTGCAACACTTACAGCACACAGACACACAATCTGCACAACACAAGCAAGATTTAAAAATCAGTGAATCGGTGCAAATAGACACTTTGATTAACACCAGAGCCACACGAGGATTGACTGTTTCACCCCCTTTTCTTTTTTTTTGTTTTACAGTATAAATATTTAAGGCTTCAAAGAACATCAGTTAGAGTCTCTGACAGTGGAGTAAGCCGCCTCCTCCTCCACCTCCTCCATCTCTCCACGGTTCAGTGATTTGAACTGGCCAGTTAATCCCTTCAAGGGCTTGTGTGGATAGAAGGACACACAAGTTCGCCAGCTCAGAAACTGAGACCTTATTGATCATGCCACAAATCAGTGCTTGTTTCTGCCTTTCCGATATATATTTTCATCCTCAGAAACCAAATTCATGACAACTGACTGTGCAGGACCAAAACAGTTGACAGAATAAATACTGGCAGTGTACATTCCTGCAAACCGCGGATGTGTTGCAACTTTACATTTCTTAATGTTGCACCTACAGCTACTTGTCTTCCGGTTCAGTTTTCTGTTTGATGTTGTGGCAGCGCTGTTCTTATGGTCCGGTTAGGTTTAGGCACAATGACCTCTTGGTAAACAGGATCACGTTTTAGCTTTAAATACCTGTTTATGTCGCCACGAACACGGCTCGTTAAAGATGGCTGGAATGATCCTTAAAGATATCCAATTGTTTCAAACTTGCAACATGTTGAAACACAGTCTTGAACTGGGGTCAGTGGCTTGGCAGCCGCCGCCCTCGTTGCTCCACCACCATCCCCTCCACCTCACGATATGGAAGTCGGGTTATAAACATGTAATGAGAACATGATATGACGCACAGGAGCTGGAGTGATGGGACAGCAAATACTATTTTCACATCGTCACGCCTCTTCTATTCTTCCCCGCACATTATGTATGTACGTGTAACTCCCTTGTCTTCCTAGAAACCTTCTCAGTTCTGCGTCGGCCAGTTCAGACTCGATTTTAGTCGGCTTGCACCTTTTACAGCAAAAGAACATGACTGAGATATAATTCTCTCCAAAGAGCAGCTGCTGTGGTCGGGAGTAATGAAAAGCATGTACAGACACGCTTCACATCCTTATGAGAATAACACAATATAAAACTTTATTGATCCCCAGGACGGAAATCAAAAATGGTACACGAAGTCACTAAGCAAGAGTCGATAGGTTTGTAGTGACTAACATTACCCTGTTGTTGATATATTAGCTTTATTTAGCCAGTGTTGCCTCTGTCAGTGTGATGCAGCAGCTGGTCAGGACTTTGTGTTGTGTGGAGATCAGTGTGTGCAGGTCTGAGTCTTCTAGCATGAGTCTATTTATAAGTAATGAAAAGAAATAACACTTGTGTGTGCGTGCAGGACCTTCAGCCACTACAAACAGTGGAAATGAGCTTCTTTTGTCTCGTCCTCTCGCCGGGCTGCTGCTTTTCTCTTTTAACTCTCTGCAGAGCCACACAAGTGTTCGCCATTATTTAGTTTCTCTCTTAGATTAAGGTTGGTTGGAGCCGTGAAGGGTTTCTTGCTAAGGGGAGCCAAACTGAAAGTGTAAATAGTTCAATCCTCACAGGGGCGAGAAAACTAAAACAAGCGTAATCAGGCCTGTAGTTCTCATGTACGCAGGTATTTTGTTAAAGCAGGAACAAAACCAGACAAGCGTTCAAACTTACACACCAGGAAACGCAGTCAACAGGATCATTTACGTACGCTGGGCATACATGTGCCGGCGTAAACAGGAAGCGGGCGGTGTGATGTCATCAGACGGACGAAAGTAAACTCTTGGTTGATAGAAAGAAACTTTGATCAAAGTCCTGTGTTGCATATCAAGTGTTGGCTCACATGTTATTTGTAATTTGGTATTTTAGGTTGTAACTGTTAAACGTTCCAAGCGATGAAATGCAAAATAACTTTTTGGCGTCCATGTTGCTCCCTAATTCCGACATCATGCACATGAACACACTAAATCCGAAGAATGACTTCCCCGATTCGGGAAGTGGGACCATCCGAGGAGCACTTTGCTGTGTCTCAATTCAGGGTCTGCATCCTTGGAAGGACCCGGCCTTTGTGGTCTTCGAAGGTGAATCCTTTGGAGAGACCCTGTTAACCGCGTCAACCGTTTAAATAAATGTGACGGTCAAGCCTTTGGAGCATTTCCTGGTTGGATCACCAGATGTTTTACCTTTACGTCACGATTTCTGCCGCCAAGGCCTGCAAAAGTGACGATCTACGCCACGCGATGTCGCCATTTTCTCTCCTTCTTTTTTCTTTTTTGGATGCGCAAAGAATCTGGAAATGTGAAGCCACGAAGGATAGTAGCCGTGCATTCTCCAAAAACAGGGAAAAGAAGGCCACATTTGGAGGAGCCTTCAGATTGGGACAGCCTTCGCGCAGCGTAGTGACGTAACCGGCCTTCAAATGCCCCTCCGAAGGATGCAGATCCTGAATTGAGACACAGCACGTGAATGCATGATTCATTTCCTCGTGCGTCACGCTTTATTTTCCTACTTCCTGTCTGTTTTGCTGCCTCACCTGCGCCCCATTAGTGAGTCATTTCGGTCTGTGTCTTCTCCTCGCTTTCTGTTGGTCTGACCGTGTTTCTCGTCCGTTCCCTGGTCCTGTCTTACTGTCATGTTTCACCTACGTGGTGAACACGCCGCCCTCCCAACTTGGACTGAAGCAAACGTGGGTGTCCGTGTCATCGTATCCTTGAATATCCTCTACCTGCATGAAGTGTACAAGGTTTTAACTGAAATAAAACGCAGCGTATGCCCAGAATGCATATTAAGAAATACCCGTGTACGTGCGGACGAGGCCTCAGTCGAGCATGGATTTAAATGTGAGTCCCGATCAGCCATAAAACGAGAAACACCCGCGTGGTTGTAGGATTGTCTGAGGCTCTTGACCTGCGTTTTAAACACACCGACCAGAAAAGCTTTTGACCACTGCTCGCCTGAGATACATAAAACACATAATTAAAACTCAATTTTGTAAGCTCTTAATTTAGCCTGTTGACGGTTTAATTTGAAGAGAGTTTTAATATTCTGTCTGGAGCTTCTGTTTTATTGGGCCGAATAAAAAAGAAAATAAATGTCCTTCCTGCGTGTTAAGACGCCCGCTGGAGGGACAATAACAACAATCCCAGGACGTCATTAAAGGAGGAAAGTCTCTCCGCCGAAATCTTTTTAATTGACGTGTTATATAGCGCTGTGTGTGCCGTGTTGGGGGAGACTCTCATAAAATCGGTACAGACAGGAACGTCCCGGGCAGACTGTGTTTTTGTGTGCGTTAGTGTTGGAGTTTGTTGGCCCTGTTCAAAAAAAGGCTCCACACAAGAAGCAGAATCTGATGCAGGAGCTAAGTCATAGCGGAAGTGAAGCCTTGAATCATTATTCCGGGATTGAATGAAATGATATTGAGCGATATCACGATATCCGCTTGAAGACGGCAGCCGGTGGAACGCTTCAGACCAATGCTCTTTGGATTCTTCCTCTTGTATGAGAGGAGTGTTCGGTCATTTCCCACTTTATCACCTTGGTTGTAGGTGATGTATCTCCCGGAACACACACACACACACACACACGCACACACACACACACACACACACACACACACACACACACACACACACACACAGTAATCTACATTCTCTCTCGCACCCACACACTCGTAATTGGCTCTGTAAGTACAGCACAGTTTCCCTTCTCCACCCTCTTTCCAATTTTCTGTGCTGTCAGTTTGTGCAGCGTCTCTGAAGCAGACGAGTATCGACACCGAGAGGATTTCGGCTACCGTTTAACCCTCCGACTCCAACTCCTCCACCTCGACTGGTGCGCAGGAGAAATCTGCCTTTTTTTTAAACAACAGCCCTCGATGTGATCATTAGCATTTAGCATCCCTCTTTTGTCCTGAACCCTGCCTCTCCCCCTCTCCTCTCTTCACCTCATCTTCTGTCCCTTTTTCGCTCGTCTTTCTCGTCTCTTTCCCCCTTTCCTCTGCCTCTCCTCTTCTTATCCTATCTTCCTCCTTTCCTCTCCTCTTCATTGTCCCTGCTCTTCAACTCCTCACTACCTCTTCTTCTCTCGTCTTCTTTGTCTGTCCTCTTCCTCCCCAATCACAATCTCCTTTTTGCCTCCTCTCCTCTCCTCTCCTCTCCCTCATTTTCTCTTTTCCTCTTCCCCTCTCATCCCTGTTCCTGGCCTGTCCTCTCCATCACCTCTTCACCCCCTCTCCTCTCCTCTCTTCTTCCTCTCCTCTCCTCTCCTCTCCTCTCCTCTCCTCTCCTCTCCTCTCCTCTCCTCTCCTCTCCTCTCCTCTCCTCTCCTCTCCTCTCCTCTCCCTCTTGCTCCACTTTCAGCTCAGCGAGCCTTTATTATCTGAGATGCCTCGGCTTCCCGAGCGTCTGGTCGCTCTAAAACTTTTCCGACAAAGCAGAGAGGGAAATTGCTTCCCAGTTTTCTATAGAGAATTAAAGCGTTTTAAGAAATGTGAATTATTGATCTTAAGTGGATTTATTCTGATGTCGTTTCTGTGTGTGGGATGCATTCCCTCTGTGCTGCATTTCGCGTGTGTGCGTGTTGGTTTTGGAGCACAGCTGCTGTGTGTGTATTTGGGTGAGTGATGCAGCAGAATTTGGGTGGGAAGAGATGTTTGTGAGGGTCTTGTGTGTGTGTGTGTTTGGGTGTTAGGGTAAGTGAGCATTTTGGCAGTCGGAGGGATGTTGTGTGTGTGTGTGTGTGTGTGATTGTGTGACTGTGTGTGTGTGCAGCAGCTGCAGAATCTTCTCTGCCTCTTGCAGGAGAGAAAATGAAAGTGTGTCCTCGTCTGTGTTGTCAGAGGCACGCCGAGGCGGACCGTCCAGAGGGATGAGTAAAAGGAGCGCCATCAACATGTTTAGACGAAGTCAATGAAGTCATTTCCTCCGTCTGACTTTTTTTTTCTAGCCCATGCATAATGTATCTTAATCTGATCTGAAGGCTTCGCTCTTAATGTTCCTCCGACCAAAGACGAAGCCTCAGAGTGTGAAATTTAGCTGGAATTAAAGTTTTAACATGACAGCTGGCTCAGGCAATCCGTGGCTCAGCTCATCTTTGGGCAGCAAAGCAGCTAAAGAGAGGATGGAGAGAATAGAGAGGATGAAGAGGAGGGTTAAAGGAAGGAGGAGAGGAAAAGATGCGAGGTTGAGGAGAGGATTTGCGACTTGAGAAAGAGCAGAAAAGACGGACAGCAGGTTTTTTTTCCTCCATGACCGTTGCACTGGGAATCTTATCTCCTGCAGCAGCTCCCCACCGTTACACGCTTTTGCATGTTTGCTCGGTGGCGGCCGGTGTTTGCTCGTGTTTCGTTGGGGCCTTTCTGTTTAACTCCGCTCGCAGGGCGGTTATCAGACCCTGCTGGGCTCCGGTCCTCGCTGAAACACTGTCACTGCTGCACTGCACTGCACTGCACAGCGCTGCTAATTCCAGCTAGTAATGTAGATTTTGAGCTGAAATTGTAATCTCTTCATACCTTAAGAGGATTGAGTGCGCTGACTTCCCTTAAATAAATTACTTTGAAGAGGGAGGATATCCCTGGCTTTAATTCACACACCTTCAGTATGTTTCATACAGAACAAAGATTAGCGCAGAAGAAGAAGGTTCACACAGTGGCTTTATTCGCGTCCCTGGGGAGGCTATCGGCTCAGTGGTGGAGTAGAAAGCGTGTGTGTGTGTGTATATATGTGTGTTTCTGGCACGAAGGAGCTCTTCTTCTGTGATTTGCATGAAGCGTGACGTCGAATGTGGACCAGTGGAGCCGGGATCTCCGGCTAATTGGCTCTTCTGTGAGAGCTGACCATTGCTCCCAGTAGGTTTGGTCTTCAGTAATGGCCTGCAGGCTCTCTGCAAAGCAATATCATGAGGTCCTGCCAGCAGATCGCTGCTAGTGTGTGTGTGGGTGTGTGTGTCAAACCATGTATTCTTTCTCATTTCTGTTGTATGTACATTTTGAATGATGAAATAACACATTCCTTCTATGTAAAAACACACACACAAGTCGGTCTATCCAGTCAACTCAGGGTTCTTTGTGCTAAAGCCTTTTATTGTTCAGTGTGACCAGTCGATTGTGATGGTGGCTGAATTTAAAGGAGACTCGTTCTGCTTTTTCGTTGTTTTCCTTTCCTTCTGTGTGGTTTGGTAAAATGTCTCGAAAGTTAGAAAAAAGCCAGCAGAAGCTCCTCTCTCCCACAGTGAACACTGCTCCTGAAACGCCTTGTCAGTAGCTCTGCCTTTAATTCTGTGACTTCATGACATCACTGCGTCACCACGTCACACATTTGCATTATTAATAGGTGTTCACGCTAAAAGTGAAGCTAAATGGAAGCTTTTGAAATACAACAAAGCCGTCTGGAGACACGGTGAGCTTTGCTGGCTCAGGCGTGTGTGAAGTGACCAATCAGAGAAGACTTTCTTTTGTAGTATTTGTGTATTTGGTGGTTTTTTTGCAGTGTTTGGAGGCACATTTTGTTTTGATGTAAGATTACACAGTTTGAGTGGAAAGTTTTGGTTAGAAGTTTGTGCAGTTATACATTTGTGAGCATAAACAAACCGCATTACATCAGAACACCAACGTTAACAACATGCTAACTGATCGAGACAGCTGTAGACCAGCAGCCCAGCATGTATGACAACAGATTAGTGATATAACTTCACTTCAGTTCCCCGTCTGTAAATCCCACATATGCAGCTACTGTCACACTATGTTTTAGCATTTATCTTTCTTCTCTAACTCCCTTTTGTGGCCACAGTTACAGCATATCTCTATTGTTGCGCCTCAATACGATTCTCCAAAGTCTGCATTTCTAAGATGAATACGTTCCAGACCACCGTCTCTTGCTCACATTTGAAGAACACAACAAGTATCAGCATCCCACAATCTGCTCTTTGCTGCTGGTCAGTTGCTTAATGGTGCGTTCAAGTGTTCCTCATCAACTCACAAAGACCTGAAATATCACTATGGTTTATGTGCCCGGTATTTTCCTCTCTGGTCGTCCTTGGTCACTGGCGATACATCACTTAAACTAGACCAATGAAAACGCCACTGCAGAATGTGAATAATGGAAGTCGGACATAAACTGTGCTGTTTGTTCCTGTTAGCGGCTCGGACGCGTCGTGAATCAACGCAAATTACAGATGAACAGACACCAACTAGCCGAGTCAAGTAGGGGTTTATTTGTAAGGCCCAAAAATACACATTTATCTGAGAGCTTTACAACAATGTTTCAGATCAAATTAACTTAAATACAAATGCATTGATCCTGCTCTTTGTCTGCCTTTACGTCTATGAAATTGCAAAGTGCCATGGCTGAAAAATGTCCCTTAATCTCACATTTTGGCACCTTTTTCCAAAGATTGTCCTCTTTTTTGTTTTGTCAGTCTGCAGTTTCTAATTTGTTCCAATGAGATGGGACAATGATTTACCAGTTTCCCCAACCAATCGCCAAAATCGCCAAAATATGTAGTATATAGATATAATGATGCAACGTTACATTTCTCTTGGTTCACCTTTTTCTGTTTTATCTCGCTATAATGTTGTTCTTATGGTCTGCTTAGGTAAGGTACAAACGTTTTTTGGTTGGGTTTAGAAAAATATCATGTTTTGGCTTAAAGTCCTCTTTAAAGTCAGCATAAACACGACCAAAGTCCACCTGACATGAAAGTCGCGTGAACGGTTGTGAACATGTATCGTCAATGTATTCCATGTGCAGATGTACACATTCACCATCGTAAGTGAAACATCTCAACTCTTACAGGCGATCGTGACTTTGCCTCAGTTTGAGAACAGCTTCCTCGTGATAAACCTGCGAATGTTCGACATCACATGGTGCCAGCGGCTACTCAAATGTTGTTGATCATTCTTCTGCGATTGTTCAATTTCTGAGTCCTTAAAAAAATTGTGAAAAATGTTCCCAGAGACGAGAAGATATACAGACACAAAGGAAGTGGACCGTCCACTGTGACGTCATTTGAGGACTGGCATTTTGAAGCCAGTTGTTTGGCAAATTGGAGTTAAATCATCATCGAACGCCAGCAAGATGCGGCTACGTCTATTTTAGAGTCTGTCATTAAATTTACAAAAAGCAAGAAACTCACATTTGGAGAGAACAAAGCAGCAAATCATTTTCCTCATGTTTGATGATTGAATGGTTGAAAAATGAAAATGAATATTGTCGATAGTACATTTTCAGTTGTTTGAACAGTGTCAGCACAGGACTTGTTACTTCTGGTTTCCGTTGGACAGGATTCATCCTTCTCGCCTCCATGTTTGATTGAAGCAGCACCTGAGGTTGAAAACAGCTTGTGTCTTTTATTCTCTCCCACTTAAAAAACACTTCCCCTCTCTTTGTCTCCCGGCAGGCGTTCATGGAGGATGTCAAGTCTCGCGGGCCGTTCATCTACTCGGTGTTGGAGTCTGCCCAGGCCTTTCTGGCTCAGCACCCCTTCCAGGAGCCAGAGGAGACCCTGACCGATGGAAAAGGTCTGCTCCCCGCATACTCTGTGCCAGACGCCGCACCAGCCAAAATATCACACTCAGCCTCCCCGGGGTTCGACCCCCGAGTTTGTTTGGTGGCGCCCATGCAGGTGAAGTCTTGCATTAGTAGTTATTAGCGGTGGGCTGCCCTCCCATGTCACACTGAGTTTAGGGAAAGTATTCTGGACCAATTAGCTCTAGATCACCAGCTCTGCAGCACCATCTGCTCAGATCGATGCCACAGCGAGCTTTTCCTTCGCTGACCCGGGACGCTCACCTGGGGACGACTGTCACAGCCTGACTTGCTGTGTTCTCTCTTTCTCTTTCTTTCCTTTCATGGAGTCGGTAAACCATCCGTCTCCAATCATTGCTCTTCTCTCAGTCTGGCTCCTGACCCCTGCTCTCCTCTTCACCCTGTTACTTCTCTGTCTGCTCTATTTTTAATGTCTTCCTCTGCACCTCTGTCCTTATATCCCCGCGTGACGGCGTCTAAATTCTAAACTCCCCCCTTCCCTTCCCCTCTGCAGAGGTGTCTCCACGCCGGAGGATCTTAAATGTGAGCCGCTCGGTGTGGAAGCAGGCGAACGTGGCCAGCGATCTGTGGGAGAAGCTGACGGCGCGCTGTGTGGACCGCCACAGGTCAGACACTTATTATTTCTACATCGTGTCTGTGCAGGTTAAGTGTTGTTCTGCAGTGGCAGGAAGTAGATTCATGTATTTCACCGACATGCTACCTGTAATCTATTGCAATGTACTGTGTACTTCTTCACCCACTCAATTTATCTGACAACCAAAGTTACAAGTAACTTTATAGACTGTGATTTAACACTAAATACAAACATGGTAGCACATACAATACAATGCATTGGGAAGGCGTTGTCTGTTAAGCTGCGGCCTCTTGTCACATTTCAGATGTCTGCGAGTCGTTCTATCAGAGCGACGCTATAAACTCTGTTCTGTTTGAATAATTGATCAGAGCTCAAAGAGGTCAATTTTTCCACGGTTTAACAAAAAGAAAAGATTAGAGAAAAGTCCAAAGGGCCAAAAAGACATTAATCATCTCATAAATCATCTTGCAACCCGTCAGATTTATATATTGACCCTTTAAACGAAACATTTTTGTGCTTAATGAGTCCTTTGACCTGCGAAAGTTCACTTGTTGTACTGAAGTCAGCCTTTGTCAGCTGTTGTAAAAGAACAAGGGAAATATTAAAGGTTTTTGGTGAGTAGAAAAGATGTTGAAAGTGATTCAATTGGCACGTTTTTGTTTGAGTTCACGGTTCAAAGTCAGAGTGTGTATTGACCTCCCCGAAAAGTCGGGATGCCGTGTAAAACATAAATTAAAAAACAGAACGTGCTCATCTTTTCTGACATATGCTTAACTGAAAAAAGGTTTTCCACTTCTCTTTGCCATGGTAATCGACGCCAAGGTCAACCTTCGACTGTCGGTGTCTCTTTTCTTTTAACGCATTACATCAAAAACCCCAAATATTCTGGTGGGACATTAATCATCGTGCATCACGTTGATTCTCAGTAGTTATTCTAAGACGAGGAGAGTCGAGCTCGATGGTTTTGTCCGTTCCAGCTGTCAGACAGTGAAACGTGTCAACCAGGCTCGCAAGTTACAACATTAGCAAGATGTCGAAAAAGTGTCTGCAATAACTTTGCAATGATGACCCCGAACAAATCGATAAGGAAAATCACACATCGCTAATCTACTATTAGTTTAACTATCCACCTGAAAGCTTTAACAGTGTAGCCGTTCATTATGACATCACCTCTTCGCCCAGCCGGCGCACAAGCTTTAAATATTCATCAGTAATTCTCACTGAACCTTCTAAAGCCCCAAAAATGGTACAAAGACAAATATACTTAAAGTTTGATCTCATCAGCTCTGAATTGGATTCCAGCAAACAAGTTGGGACGGTGGCGACAAAAGAATGAGAGAGTTGTCAAATGTTCCAGATACACCTGTTTGGAATGTTTCACAGGTGAACAGGTTCATTGGTAATGGCGTCATTATTGGATGTCCTCCAAAGGCTCAGTGGTTCAGTAGGAAGGATGGATTTGACTATATGGGCTCAGGAACACTTTGTTAAACCGTTGTCAGTGAACACAGCTTGCTCGGAGACAATAACATTCTGTTTTTATCAATATTTTACACAATGTCCCGGCTTTTGGGGGGAATCGGGGTTGTTATAATAAAGTTGGGCTTTTTCTTTGTTATCTAAAGGTAAAAATTTTAGACTTACAAATTTTGTGCGCCTCCCGAGTAAAGAGCCGGCTCATGTTTGAATATAAATGTTATGTTACACCTGACAAGGCGAAGAAAATTGGTTTTTATTTATTCATTGTTTGGGTCATATTTTTGTTTCCTTTCAGTGTAAATGTCAAACCTGTTGACAGTATCTTTCTCCTTCTTTCACCATTTCATTCCTTGGTTATATGGAACTGGAGAGAAAAGTAAAGGGCTGTTTAAAGATACTTGGTGTCTATTGTTGGAAACTGAATAATAAGCAGACATTTTTACCCTGTCCCTTTACTTTCAGAGCCAGAAAGTTGAGAGTGTTATTTCCCTCCCGGAGGCTGTGTGTGTTGATCCTTAGCAGGGCCATGCGGCGATACGTTACACAATCACCTTAACCTGATTACACAATGTGGCAAATATAATCCATTACACAAACGATTAGAAAAACACATCCATCAACTTTTTAGATGTTTAAAAAATTCACTTCACTCTTCACATTAATAACACTGTGTCTTCTCAGAAAATTTCATTCCGGTCGTTAAATTAAGTTTTAGAATAATTTGCAAACAGCGCCGACTGAAGTGACAGCCGGTACATTTAAATAAATGATGTGTCTGACTGCACGCTCCACAGATTTTGGAAAGGTTTTTTTTTTTTTTTGGGCTATCGCTCGCATTAGCTCCGAATTTTAATGGCCCAGGTAGTTATCTGTAATGAATTGTATTCCCCCTCCAGACACATGGAGAGGACCTTGGAGCGACTACTCCAGATCCAGGCAGCGATGGAGGAGCTGGCTGTGGCCCTGGAGCAGGCGGAGGGGGTGAGAGACGCCTGGGAGCCGGTGGGAGACCTCTTCATCGACTCCCTGCAGGACCACATAGACGCCACCAAGGTTAGACACACGCGGCTGCAATGCAAGCACGCGCTCCTCTGTCTCTTCCTCTTTATCTCTGTCACACACACACACACACATACACACTCATACATGCACACACATTATCATGAAGGCCAGATATAAATTGGTTTTTACCTGTGCGGTAATTGTCTCCTTTGAGATACTCGCTTCCGGCTAACCCTGAAAACGCACACACTGTGACACGTTGACGCATCGTAAACAGACATCAAAACGGCGGCATCCAGGTTTTTTTTTTTTTTTTTTATCTCCAGAACGCAGCGGCGATGCTATATTACATGTGAAGAAGTGAGAGATGCGTATCCGTCTGTGCCGCTTTGAAATGTTTGTTTTGCTCGCCTGTCTGAGGGGCTGCGATGTGACGAGGACGTGGCACTTCAAACTGACACGCCGGAGATGGCCGGGGTTACAATCCTCAGCTGAATAGATGTTGTTAAACAAATGACAGGTCATTGGTTTAGTCGTTATGGAGTACCGAGTGCCGCCACCGCCGCCGCCTGTAATTGTCTGGCGCTTTTCATTAGTAGTGAGGGCACTTCACAATAATCACGTCACTGTTTGGACTCCTGTCACAGCCGGCACATGTTGTGCTCGTTCGCCTGTCAGTCGGCCTCGTGTGCACTCGCTGATTTGCATTCACACACAGCAGGTACAGAAGCAGACACATGGATGATGTACACATACATTAAGCACACATGGGGCTGCAATTAAGGCTTATTGTCGTTGTCTGTTATTACATTAATGGTTTGGTTCATTAAACATAATTGTACATGCAGGTCAATTGAAGGCCACGGAAAAAACAACAACTCTGCTCTTGGGTGTATCTGAGTGTAATTGTGTTATGTTTCACTTTTTGCATGAGTGTTTTCAGTTTCAATCTCTCGACATCATTGAGAGCTACAATGGCAGTGAGTAGAGTGTATACCTCAGGTCAATCAACCCTAATCCCAGGCCCTGGTCGATATCGATAATTAGTGACCATGTTGTGAAGTGTACTGTTTTCATCATTCATTACAACCCTGTGAAAAAATGGCTGAATTTAACTTCCTCACAGAATCAGTGCAACGTAAAAGTGTCTTATATTTGTATTGGAAGCGTCTAATGTGGTACAATGAGTCTGTTGTGTTACTGGTCAAGGTCGAGACAGTCCTCATGCACAGTCTACACACAACAGTGTTCTGATATTTGTATGACTGAAAAATAAGCAACTCAAACTCCCAGTGTTGAATAAATTGGATCCGTTCCTTTTATCTGTATCTGCACCAGAAGTTAGTGGGGTCTGTTTCTGGGCCGAGACCGATCGTCCTCCATCAACTTTTCGGGAAATCCTTCAAACGGGTGAAAACATAACCTCCTTGATGGACGTCATGAGGGCTCGTCCTCATTGATTGTTCTTTAAATTTAGTTTGATTCCATAAAATGATTAAAGAAATAAAAACTGGGTCCCACAGCTTCTCAGAAATCCCAAGATTTTTAAATATCGGGTCTTGTCAGATCAAGAATCCAAAAAAACATTGGTTTACTTTCACGTTAAACTGCGACAAGCAACAAACCCCTCACTTTTGACAAGATGTCAAATGTGACTAAAAGACTAAAAGGAGACCTAACATGCTTGTTCATTTATTTTCCTTTCCTTCAGTGTCTTATAGGCTTGTGTGCATGTAAAAGCTCTTAAGTTAAAATGGTCTGCATCAACAGAAGCTCTTCTCTCCCACAGAAAACACTGCTCCTGAAACGCCTCGTCAATAGCCTGGCATGTGTAAAACTGTGACATCACCACGTCACACATTTGTATAACTATTATATCGCCTCTAGTTTGGCTCTGATTCTGTTGTCAGCTGTGAAGGGTCAGGCGTGTGTTGTCTGACCAATCAGATAAGACCTGGGTAGGGGGAGGGGCTTAAAGAGACAGGAGCTAAAACCGAGTGTCGCAAAAAGAGAGAAACTGATTTATTTTTGAGCTTTAAAGCATGTAAATTAACTGCCTATTCTATTTGTAACCCACAATTAAATTCTGAATCTGAAAATGAGCGTAATATGTTCCAGTGGTTTCAGCTCTACACTCATCGGGATGCTCTGACACGTACTCTGACACACTAGTGAGCACACTCCCTCCTCGACTTCAATGATACGAGGATGCTTTCCTACTTACATTCCTGCCTTCAGTTTTTTATTGCCTCTCTGTTTTATGCTGTTCCTGCTGATATCTAAACACAGTCAGCACATTCGCAGATATCAGGGATTAATTTTCTGCCATTAAAAGAAGCCATTTAGTGATTTCCCCATATACGCGGCGTGAAGAACGGCTTCCACGCGGTTACAGATTGCCCGGGCTGCAGTAGATCATCCATCACGGTAAACACGAAAAAACCTTAATTTGATTTTCTGGCGATTATTTTAATGTGCTGGCGTTGAATGATTTTACATGAATTCGCATCCTGTCATATCAAATCGCACTTGGAGGAACGAAGTTGAGGGAAGTAATCCCTGTAAAACATGTGACTCCAGGCTGTCCCCCGCGCTGAGTTTGCTGACGCCATGCAAGTCACAGCTTACTGGTTTTGAATGGTGCATAGTACCTTTCACTTTTATTAATGTCTCCACTTCTAAATGCCAAATAAAGACATTAGCGCCGGAGTTGGAAAAAACCCTGTGCTTCTCATCAATCTTCCCTTTGATGAAAAGAGGAAAAAAAAAACTTCAGCGCCTCAGACGCCCTGACGTGAATTTATGAGTTTAATATAAACACAGAGAAGATGTTGGTCCGTCATGTGCACATATGAACAGTCACAGATTTACACAGTTGTCATGTCGGACAGATTCTTGTATCATCTGTCATCTGATGGAAGGGAACCGGACAATATGTGTGTAGTTCTTGCATCAAACAAGATGCTGCTCAATGGAGGAAAAAAGACTGGAACTGAGAACCGGCTCTTCTGTTTCTGGGGGGACAGGAAGTCCCAGCTGTGTCCCCCCACCACCACCATGTACCTACACTTCCGCCTGGAGAAAAGCCTTTTAAACGGCTCCACGTTCTGCCGTTCCAGCCAGACACGGCCGACCCTGCGGCGTCCTTGTCGGCGTCCACACTTTTGTTGTTCGGCCACGTCTGGAGTCTGACGGTGTCCTTGCGGTGGAGTGCAATAAAAGCCAGACTGCACAGCTGGAGAGAGAGCGGCACAAGAGCCCTCAGGATCATCTCCGGAGGCTGCACCCTCAGCTGGTCAAAGAGATGACACGCACAACACCCACTCCATCGCTCCAAGTACAAGTTCAAGTTTTTTTAATCTGTCACTCCCACACACAGTGTGAATAGAGACGGAACAGTGTTCGCCACAGCCCAAGGTGTTAACACAGAAATACACCGAAATCATAGCACACTGCAGTTATGAACATCATGGACGCGATAACAAGTACAAGTACAATTATCAATGAGGTTTGCAAAGTGAGATTATTATTATCTCTGAATGAGATTCTGTCAGTAAACACGGAGCAGTGTGTGACAGCTATTAAGAATATATGAGCACATATAAATATAAGTGAATGAAACGAGAACGTCCAAAATGTAAATATGTCCACATTGTGAACAGTGAAGCAGAATACAGTGTGGTGGAACAACAAGCAGAGAAAGACAGTGTGGGTGGTTAAATATAAATAATTATGCACAACTGACTATTAGAATATAAGTATCACTCACAAGTGAATACATAATTACTAGTCAGTGAAACCATTGCAAAAGCACACACCTGAAGCAGCAGAAGAAGAAGAAACCGTGACCGGCTCAAATGAGTCGTGACAGCGACACGTAGAACGAACTGTAACTTACTTTTTCTCGGAAATAAATAAAAAGAAACTGATTCTTATGCATACCAAACCGTCACTCCTGTGCATATTATTATTACAGCCCCCCTTACGACTGACTAACGTGCTCCCACAGAAGTGTTGTCGTGATCCTGACATTTTTCAAGCATCGACAGAATACCTCGACAAACATTAATACTTGACACCACAACAGGTGGAAAACTGGTGCATGTAAAGCACAACAACATCTAAATGAATGTACTTCTGGAGGAGGTGGTACGATGTGGCCACTGCAGCTGTGCGTGGGTGTGTGTGTGTGTGTGTGTGTGTGTGTGTGTGTGTGTCTCGTACTGGAGTATCGATACTGCAACAAATGAGTATTGAAGCAGTTTGAAATATTCCAAATATTCAGAGCAGACAATGGCTGATCTATCTTACAGACAAAGAAGAAAACAGCAGCAGTCAGACTGTCTGATGCAGAACTGAGGAGAACAAAAGTCAGCTGAAGTCTTTGTGATGTGTTTCTGTTTGTTTGTTTGTTTTTCTTTTCTGTGTGTCTGATTGTTTTATTGTATTTTAAAACGGTTTGTTATAGTTCTACGTAAATGCGAATGCATGAATACATAGTTTTCTGTTTTTTCTGTATGCACAAACGTGCAGAGACGTTCCACTTAATTTTTACTCTGCTTGCGTTCACTTGTCAACCGTCAGTACGAATGCTAATAAACTCAAACTCAATATACGGTTGCTGACAAATCATTTCTAAAGCGGAGCTGACAGAAACACTGGATCGCATTTCAATTGATTTCTGTTTATTTAATTTGACTGCAGCTCGTCCAGACTGAATGTTTGTCTTTTGTTTTCTCTTTCATTCCACCTCCCTCTGTCTCTCTGCTCCTCGCTCTCTCTCTCTCTCTCTCTCTATGTCCCATAATCCTCTGCAGTTATTTAAGGAGGAGCTGACCCAGGTGAAGGAGGGCATGAAGCACATCAATGATCTGGCCCACCAGCTGGCCATCTCCGATGTCCATTTGTCGATGGAGAACGCCCGCGCCCTGGAGCACCTCAACAGCAGATGGAAAGTGCTTCAGGTAGAGTTCACTGCTGGGTCTGCGCAGCCTGTTTGACATTGTCAGCGGCAGCTTCAAATTCGAGGGAGACATTAGCGAGGGACTCCACGTGTAATGTTTGTCCTGATGCAAATTAATGTGAGGCTGCGATGGCGCCCGAACCTTCAGGCCTCCAGCTGCTTCATGTTGTTTTATCTTTTTGAGCTTGTGAGGGACGGCGGTGGCTGTTAGGATGAGAATAAAGGTTGTGTGTGATCCTTCTGATCTGATCAGAAGGGATGATCAGAGAATGTGTTCAGGCTGATATATGACTGCCAGGAACTAAAAGGGATAATTAAAACCACTGAACACCAACATATGTGACTGAAATATCAGCAACTGTTGAATGAGGAGGATCAATCCGGAAACGTCACAGAGCCCATCTCCGACCCCCGTCTCTCCCCTAATATCCTGGCATTTCTTCACTGTCAACGATCGAATAAAGGCTTTAAATACAAAACAACAATAATGACTAAAGAGAAGATTCACACTGATGTGCAAACTTGACCTGCTGCCCCCACACACACACACACATATTGAGGCCATTGAATGTATGCTTGTACAGTTTTAAGTACATTTTGACAGAACAGGATTCCATTAGAGGATAAACTCGCCCCAAAGAAGAATTTTTCAGTCATTATCTTCTCATCGTCAAGTTAACGGGAAGTGGAGCTGGAGCTTCACAGCGAAACAGAGCTGCAACATTTATTCTAAACAGCTGAAGCAGCTGGGAGCTCATTTTAAAAAAGCCAAAAAAGAAAGCGAAAAAAAAACAAATATGATGGCATGAATGGCTTCCTGCAGCTCATCCAGCTTAATCTAAGAAACTGGAAGCCCTGAGCTCCCAAATTGATAAGAGAAGAGGTTATTTACAGCCTTTACAAAGCAGGAATCTTCACTGTAGCTTCTAAGCTAAAAGCTTTAGCGTGCAGCCCTTCTGAAGTGGGTGTGCGAGCCCGACCACACGTTTAAAAATAGTCTTTTCAGAATCAATTTGGGATCTCAAGGCTTTCTGGATTATACTGAAGAAGCCGCATGGAGCGGTTGTGTTTTAAAACAAGACGTACTTCAGCTGCTTAAGAGGATGCGGCAGCTCCGAAAATGTTTTGTGAACTTCACTTTCCACGCTGACTTTCCATCTGCATTAGTGTGAGTAGATGGAAGTAGAGCCATTTTTTAATTCACCTCACTTTGGTTCAAATCATCTAACAGAATCTTGTTTATGTTGTGTAACCCTGCAAGGAAATGGACATAAAAAGCAATCGATAGAAACCAATAGAGGCCTTGAACCATTGACAAAATTCAACTTCCTATAACAAGCCTTAAAATGTTGAATATAAGTCTTAAATTACATTTAGTCAGGTCTTAAATATGTACGTTCATTTACCGCTTCCGTCGTCGCCTTTTTTTTTTAACGGTATTTTGCCAACAGCCCAGTTGGAATATATCGCCGTACACTTCCGGAAGGAAAAGGCTTCAACTGCGAAATCTGCTTCAAATATGGTAAAGTGTAAATTTAAGAAGTGTTGGCTTGAACAACCAGAATTCAGCTGGTTAAAAGCCGTACGTCATAATGAATTTGAAGCACAGTGTACGCTCTGCAAGAGGACCCTCAACTTGAGCCAACACGGTGTGAAAGCGCTGGTGTCACACACAAAATTAGAAAAACAACAGTTAGCTTCTAAAGTCTCAAGCGAAGTCACGCTATCACACGCTTCTGTACGCCTTCGTCACCAGTTCCCGGTCCAAGTTAATCCAGTTCTTCTAGACCCGAACTCTGTGTCGCCTCTGCCGTCTTGTAGTCAAGTGACATTCAAACCATCTTCAGCTCAACTCAGACGTTGAAAGCGGAGGTGCTTTGGATTTTCAACAGCATTGGAACTCACTCACACACACACACACACACACACACACACACACACACACACACACCAGGGTTATTATATTTAACTAAATGTAATTCCCAGATAAAAACAAAACCAAAACACTTAATCACTTGTTAAACTAATTAAAACTAAACAAATGAAAAACAACCTGAAAAACTAAATTAGAATAAAAACTAATTAAGTGTAAAAACTTTATTAACCCCGACACACACAGTCACTCACTCCATTCTTCTTTGTTTGAGTTGCTCTGTGAATGGCAATAAATGTGGTTATTTTTGATAATAATTTTCGGACCGTGTTTCTCCTTACTTTTTCGTACTTCGTGTAAGTCTTTAATTTAGTTCAAAATGGTCTTAAGAAAAAGAAAAAGTCTTAAATTTGACTTGTTCGTTAACATGAGGCAAGAGAAGAAAAGGTGGCTTTGAGGAGGCTGACAGATGGTTTATCAGAAAAGTTCAATCAATGGAAAACATCTCCAAATGTTTGAAATCTCCTGTCACAAAAGCTTCGCTCCAGCCCTGACCTAATGTTTCTGAATCCAGAAAGACAAGGTTGATGCTGGGTTCGGGTCCTGAACTTCATTCACTGTGTATCCTTCAAAAGTTTTCGAATCTCCCGAGACAAAAGCTTGTTTCAGTCCAGTCGATGGTTGAGAGGACCACCCTTGATTCTGAATGGTCTTGTAAAGTCCTCTTTACAAATAGATGTTATTTTAAATGAAGAAAAAAAGTTATGTTTTCTTGATAAAAGAATAAAACTCCCTTCTACAGTTTAACCAGACTGACAGATGAAAAGTGCAGAAAGATACAAAGAAAGTTTTGGGCGACCAAGAAATCAGCAGTAAGTAAATGAAACTAAAAGCTCGACATTACAATCAGATCTAATGAACAGGTTCCTGTTTCAGGTTCAAGTAGCAATAATGATTATAATAAGCTGAGATCGGCAGGTGTGTTGCTCCTCAATGGAAGAATAAATATATTATGGACCAACAATTCCCAGTTAAAAGGGCCCAAAGAAAAACAGGTTCCTGAAATATGAAGACTGCGATAAGCAATTTTTGAAGTTAAAGTTGTGTCCTGCAGTTTCACACACAGTTGGCTCAGAGTTTGTCTTTTTAGTTGTCAATGTTTATTTTCTCTTCATTTTTTTTCCTTTCAAATATTATTTGTTTCAGTTTTTGCTAAAAGTAGCATCGGTTAAAAAGACAAAAAGTTGGTTGTTTCCAACATAATGAAGACAATCAGTGGCTACAAATATATTGAGTTTAGAGTTTTATTAAGTTGTTTATTAATGTTTTGATGTATGGGTAATTGAAATATTTAAAGATAATTAATCATAATTATTCACAAGATAATACGTAATTAATGTGTGTATATATATATACACACATTTTGAGTTTATTGAACACAAAATACTTTTAATAATTTCTTTGAGTTGAATTTCCTGAAAATATTTGAGTCTTAATCAGTAAATTCATTTACATTTTACTGAAAAAGTAAATGTTTTGTTGTAAACATGTTCTCCAAACTTCAAGCTCTGATGTCTTATGAGTTCTTGAATCGTTGTGGTTCAGTCATTATCGACCCACATAGCATCGTTAGTCTGGCGCGGTGACGGGCCCCACAGCCACATATGCTCGGCTCAAATACAGCCATGGATTGTGGTCCAAAAGCGGTCCAGAACTGGCCCAGGGTTCTTGGCCAGAGATGGGCCAGTGAGTCGGACTACCAGCTCTGAACCACCTATGGACCATAAGTCACTGCTGTATGTGGACCGCCTGTCAGTGGGCGGGTAGCCAGACTCACTCTGCTCTGTGTGTGGGGTCAAAATCACCATTCTGGACTTGACGTTTGAATTATTGTATTGTTCTTCGTTTAGAACCCAAACTATTTTAAATGTATTGTCTGAATTATACTATTTCTGTCTTTGTTAAATTAGCCGTTATTGAAGAACAGCAGAAAAATCCCATTACAACAGGTGAATCCAAACTTTTGGATGCTGGTGCGTGCTTAGATCAACGTCTACAGTTGGTTCAAACTTGACTGCAAAGTAAACATCTGGCCGACACATCCTGTAGCTGCACCTGAGCATCAGACCCTCCCAGTCGTGCAGTACGTGACTGAGAGCCGTTCACTGTAAAGCAGCTGCAGGTTGTTTGGAGCCGAGCGGCGCAGGAAGATACAAACGGCTTCAACAAACTGCAGTCTCAGTGTGGACCTGTTTCGCAGCAGCTGTTGTTTTTCTGCAGCGGCTGAGCTTTCGTTCAGAATGTTTAACCCGTCAAAAATGTAAAGTTGTTGTAAAGATCACATTTTCATGCATCATGAAGTGGCAGCTGAGGCGAGAAACGCGGCGGGAAAAGACGCGTGAATGATGCGAATGAATTAAAGGTTCTGACCCCGGCATCTACATGAAGAGGGGACGTCCTTCGATGAATCCGGGGCACTTACATTTAAAGCCTTTTAAAATTTTCAAGAATAAAGTGCTGTGGATTCACTGAACTGGACTTGCCCTCCCCCTCGATGCTTGGCTGAATGTATGGATGCACTATCCAGCGAGCATTACTGCGCCTCTAATCAGTGTGCTCCATCAGCATCCTCTCCGCCGCCTAACAAAACCCCCCCACGCCGCCCTCCCTGCACCTCATGTGAGAGCACCCTGTTCCCATTAGATAACCTCGGCGGTACCCTCCTCGCCGCCTGTCATTTGCGGCATCGTCATGATGTTGTAATTACCTCTCCAGCCTCTCCTCCTCTCTGTTCCTCTCTTCTCCGGCTTTTTCGTCTGATGATTTTTAGCGCACCCTTCAACAACTCTGAGAAATTAATTTCCACAATCCACTTTGCACACTCGCTGTCTTCCTGACAAGAGCTTTTCATGTTGCCTCAAAATAGTCCAGGATGAAAACAGGTTCAGGAGGAAAAAAAAAAAAAAACAGAGCAGATCAGATTAGACGAGCGCTGGGTTTGATTTGTAAGCCGGTGAAGCAAATCAAGTCAATGGCTTCAACTTAAGCCTTTGTCCTCTAAGTGAAACTTATTGGACTGCTTGCAGCAATTAATCACACGCTAGACAGAGTGACGTGCTGGTGTCTGCAGAGGAATCTTCTCCGTTTCAGGGTTCAGGTCGGGATATTACATTTGCATTTAGGGCATTAATCAGACGTTTTTGTCCACGCATTCATACGCTGATGGCGGTGGCTGCCATGCAAGGTGCCGACCAAGGACATCAGGAGCAGTTTGGGGTTCAGTGTCTTGCCCAAGGACCCTTCGACATGCAGACCAGGGGAATCAAACCAGTGACCTTTCGATAACAAGGCGCTGGTTCTACCCACGAGCCACAGCCGCCCCATATTGCAGGTATCGGTCGCATCGGTCGCTGTAAGAGAGTTTGCACCTAGAAGTCGTTATCTCTGGATCTATGTTTGTTCTTTGGAGGTTTTCAGTTTGTAGCATTTTCACACGAGAAAAGTGAAAAAAGTTACACGAGACAGACACTATGCACGTTGAGTGTGTTGTGTTGATGAGCGTGATACTCCCACAATGCAGTGCTCAAGAAAAATGGTGGAGCCTAAGCAAAACATATAGTGAGTGGTGGTAAAACGAATCCAAAACCAATTCTAAAAAAAACCCCCCAAAAATATGTTTTATATCTTGTAATGTCGTAATTTCCTGGTTGTACGTCATCTACGTTGGCACTAACTGCTAAAACTCCCAAAAAACAGTATAATATGGCGATCAGTCTGCAGCGCGTACCGTATCGAATTAGTGTGAAGTGTGGATTCCAGACGCAGCTTGTGTCTTGTTAAAACGCACTCCTCCTGTGTGAGGTTCTCACATTTCATCTCTCGCTGCGTCGACCCCTTTTTCTTTTCAGGATTCCTCGTTTGACCAAGTTCAAGCGCTCGACAAAACCAACGAGGTGCTTCGTGCCCTCCGGATGAAGCTACGCCGACAGATAAGCGGGCTTTTTTTTTTTTTTTTTTTTTTTTAGAACGTGTGGGATGAGCTTGCTTTAAAAAATAAATAAAAAAACACATCTGTCAGTCTTATTTTCGTGCACATCCATAGCTCGCGTTCCCTCTGGTTCAATTAAAAGTGTTTTTCTGTGATACAGGTCACGATGCATGATAAAGTTTAAACGATCCTTTGAGGAGCGTAGATGACAGACTCGAAGCGTAATTATCAAGGAGACGCCCGGTGTTTTTTTACGGAACAGGATTGCTGGAAGAGGGATTCATAGACATTAGGACTCGTCTTGTTTTCCCATTGATGTCCCTCTGCGATGGAGGTAAAAGGTGTTCATGAAAAAAAATGACAATCCCTGCTAAATCTTTCATCCGCTAATGTTCCCTGTGGTCTTTGATTCAGGAGGTAAAGTGAGAGCCTCTAATCCCCTCCTCCCAGTGATCAACATTGTTAAAAAGGCTTTTAGTATCTATAGTCACCAGCTAGATATTCATCTCCCACATCGGGGGTTTTAATCTGAGTCGCTGTGATATCAGCAGAGCTCCGGTGAAATAAAGTAAAGAGACGGGTGTGGCAAATGTTTTTTTTCCTCTGTTCGTCTCCGAGCCGCCCCCCCCCCCCCCCCGGTCGATTCGCTATCTCTACTGATCCACATTCATTAATTTCAATGCAATAAGATGCACTGACCTGGCACCTCGCTATCTTTTTTTTCTTCTTCTTTTTTTTCCGCTGTGAAAGCAAGCAGAATGGAGGATCCTCTTCTTCTTTGTCTCCCTCGCCGAGGCCCCGTTTCTCTCTTAATTAAAATGATAAATGCAGAAATCCCCGTAGCATCCTGTGGCCTTGTTGATTTTGGCTGCCGCGACGCCAGCGAGAATGTATCCTTCCAAATTTGATTTGGTAATATTTGTCGATCACGGGTAATTTAGTCATTTGTCTTCCTTATGGCAGCACAAATTGCCTGCACAACAAATAGATTGTGAAACGCCGCACGGTTGGAGGTAACATATCCGAGGCCCGCTGACGGAGCTCTGTGTTAGTCCGAGCAGCGTCAATCGCAGGGCTTAGATTATATTGTTTTATTTGGCGGCAGGGGAGCAATGACGTGTGCACACTAACTTAGCACATCTTTACTTTGCACCTATACGACTCATTGCCTGCGCTTCTCTTTGAGGCTTGAAGGATCCTCACATTTTTCTCTTTTCAGTCTCTTTCCTTTCACCAACGTGTGTGGGTTTACCTCCCATTGTTTGATGACGCCTTTTTCAAACATCCAGCTGACAATGACTCATGTGCCAAATCCAATGCATTTCAGGTAAACCAGGATTACTCAGGCCGCTAAATCCCATTTGGCGAGATGCATAACTGACGTGAGGCGCTTCTTCACAAAAGGCAACGGCAAACTTTAATTTCGTCGACGCGGCCTCCGTACTTCATTGAAAACCCAAAAGTGAGCCTCTTTTTCTCTCCACGCTGTCGTTACAACCAGGAGCCGGTTGTCCTGGTTTCGACAAAGTGTATGATTTTGTAATCTCGGTCTTCATTTCCTACCTGCTGCTCTTCAAAGGCTTTCAAAGTCCTTCAAGAGGGGCAGCGGAAGGAAAAAGACATAATTTATATTCTGCAGCTCGCTAATGGAGGAGAAGCAGGTGGTTTGTGTGCGCGTATTTCTATTTTGGGGATTTGCGGTGGGGAGTCATGAACAGCACGATTCCCTTTGATTTAACTGGGCGTGTGTGTGTGTGTGTGTCCTCAGGGTTCGATAGAGGAGCGGCTGAAGCAGCTCCAGGATGCACATCGAGACTTTGGCCCCGGATCGCAGCACTTCCTCTCCAGTAAGAGTCCTCCTCTGCTTTTTGAAGTTGTTACCTCGTGTCGCGCCGGTCTGTGCCGCGCTGTGCCAACTCTCCAGGAGTGTGTGTGTGTGTGTGTGTGTGTGTGTGTGATACATTACAGTTTCATATAATAAGGTTATAAAACTGCTGCGTGCGTGTGTGTGTGTGTGTATGTGGGTTAGAGGTGGAGCTGGCAGGCTTCTGTTCATCCCTCTTCATCAGTTCCAGCGCACAGTTTGCGAAAAGCGTCCCCAGCGATGCTCATCACAACAGTCATCGCTCTCATTTGAGCACAGTATACATATTTGTGAATTCTGTCTCTTCTTTTACCTGCCGATCTTCAAAGGCTACACAGGGGGAGCGGGGCGGGGGTGGGTTTGGTTCGGGGGGTGGGGGGCTGAGAGATGTGATTTACTTTGCCTACTTTTAGGCTGATGAAGACATGAAAAAAAGGCAGCGTGTTGCGTGGCTCTCTGCATGAGTGTTTCTTTTTAAGTGGCGAGCGCTCGCGTGTCCTCAACAAACCCCCATCCAGTTTTGCAGCTGTCATGCCGGCTCGGGGATGCCACACTGGGGGTTACACAGCGCCACTCCACCGCCAGCCCAGACCGCTGTTCCCTGCAGGAACGTCTGGGTTTGACTCTGTGTGGTTTTTGTTTTTTAATGCACCAACATGCCCTTGCCGCAGATTTGTGCCGCGATGGAACGAAATGAGAACGTTTACTCCGTCACTTGAAAAAAACAGGAGATTTTATGAATTTCTTGAATCACTATGACGTCGACCACATACACGACCGAAACTCAGCTTCCCTCCGTTTTTGCCTGCTCCCAGATCCCCACGCTCTTCAGCCGCCAGATGATGCAAAACATGGATTTTAAGGTTGTTGTTTCACGGACACAAAGGTAATAGTCGGACCAAGAGAGAGAGCCGCCTCTGCTGTTGTGGATTTGCGGCTCGTTTAAGTAAGTTTATACAAACTTGATCAAGGAGGAACAAAATAACAGCACATCTGTCTGCACAGAGCGACGTCATGGTAATCCTCTCGGGTCTCTCCGATGTTCGGATTATATCAACAGCTCAGAAAGCCTTCCTCCCGTACACAGTTATCTGTTTAACAACAAAGAAGGGAAAAGTTGCTGCAGAGCTTCTCACCTCTGGCCTCGTGAGGAATAGAAAGAAATTGGGTAGAAGACAGTTAGTCTGCCACCACAGACAGATCGAAGGCCGTGCTACGAGTTTCCACAGTCGGCTTTGGTTTGTTGGGGATCTGTTCTGTAGACATTTCTACAGCAGCTTCGAATCACTACGTTTGAAAGACCATGAGATATAAAACTCAGAGCAGATTTCACCATGCCCCTCATCCACACCTTATCGGGCTTGATGTTCATATAGGGTACTTATCTTATGAGGTCAGAGTGTCCCGGACCTTTATATTTTCCTCCCACAGCGTCCACTCCCCTCTCTTGGATCGACTGAGACGAACTACAATCAGACTAAAAGCCAAGATTCTGCTGCTACCACACGGCCTATTTCTCACTTAAAACGCTCGTCAGAAGCATATTTTAGCACGCTGGACTGAAAGCGGTGCCATATTGTTCCTGTATTGTGAAAAAGGAGGCTGAAAAAAATTCTGATCGAACTGTAAAACGAGGCAGCGTTGATCGAATGTGAACCGCGATCCTTGTTCAGTGTCTGTCTGACGATACTGTTGCTCTGTTTTTCTCGGGTCATGTAGCACCGGTCTTCCTGTTTGTCTCCTTCTTAAATTGCAGTTTTAATTTGTACAATATTTCATTTCAGATACATTTACTCCACTACACATTTATCTGACAGCTTTATATATATTTTAATATCGTACTGATACTTTTAAACACAAACTATTCAGTCTTTCTTTACGCAGTGTCTTATATTTGTACAGCTTTATTGTTTATACTTATTTTGATTCACTTTGTTTCTGTCATTGCCCTTTTATTCTTCTAGTCCATAATTGATACAGATTTGTATTTACATCTTACTGTTGTTATTGTTATTATTACCTTATCAACTTAAATCAACTGTTACGTGCAATATATAATTGTCTTTTGCTTTACTGCTTTTTTTTAATCTTTTATTCTTTGTCCTCTATTATTTAAATTGTTCATTTTATTGCAACTGGTCTGCATTAGTCTCTCTTTTCTAAATAGACTGTATAAATAATGCTGTATAGATAATGATTGATTGATCGGTTGAATTAAATATTAATGTATAAGTGTTTTTTGGGCATTTTCATGAATTTATTGACAGCTTGTGGGATGACATGGGCGGACTGGAGCCCATGGCGGCTACAGCGAGGGGGCGGGGCCTCTGTGCGTGGGTCGTACGCTCCACCAGCTGAGCTCCCGGGCGCCAAAGTATTGAATCTTACAGAATAAAACACTTTGGACTAATCCACCAAACTGCATATGGAGTAATCACAATGACCTCGCTCTTGAACAGCTACGACATTAACCGCTACGTATGCATTTATACATCAGTACTAACGGTATAATAGCATAACATCATCATTTGTCGGTCAAAGGGGACATTTTCCATACATAATAAATACATCTACTAATGAAAAAAGAGACGAGTTCATTGCTGCTGATAAAACTTCTGTAGATTTATTGAAAGCAGATATTAAATGCAGGAAGTTAATTTGTAAAGGAGAGTTTTTTTACATTGGGGTATTGGCACTTTTATTAAAGATCCCTCCACTCCTATATAACAACTAAATTGAGATCCTTAAAAACTGCACCTAGTCCTTCACCCTTATTAAATGGAACAGGGAACGTTTTTGAATGGATTATTCTTTTTCTCCCCGATGGATTTGTGCTTCTATTTCAGTCTTTGTACATGTATTTATTTTCTGTTTTTACACGCAAAGCAACAGCATACATGTCTGCATTGTGCCGTGTCGTGGTACAATAACAGCCAATGACATGGTGTGTGTGTGTGTGTGTGTGTGTGTGTGTGTGTGTGTGCGTGCCTCTTGCTTTCTTCAACAGTGCATTCTGTCCTGTTTGATCCTCCGCTGAACCCCCTGTGGTTCAGTTTTGGAGGCCGATTAAAACGCTGCAGTCACCCCGTCTCACCGACACCTCCACCTCTCGTATTGTATTAGGCCGTGCCAAATAAACCAACACTCTGTGGAAACCCCACACAATAGACTTGTCTCCTCGGCTTTAGTGCGCCGGTTGTACAGCAGAGCAGCTCTGTTAAGGCGCTCTGAATGGACGCGCTGTCACGGACATTGTATACAATGGGCTTTTTCATGCCATGCCTATTTTTGAAATTGATTTCTGTGTGTTTACACAGGTTCAGTGCAGATACCGTGGGAGCGTGCCATCTCCCCGAACAAAGTGCCCTACTACATCAAGTAAGTGCAACTTCATGGTCAGTGTGCGCACTGTGGGAGTGTGTGAACCTTTTCCATCACAGGTTAGAGGGCTGGATTAAAGTGGGGCTGTTATCGTTGTGACAAATGGATATGAGGACTGTATGTCCGTGTTTGACCTATTTTTTTGTTACCAAACTCTACTGAAACAGGCTGTTCATAGCATTTTTCAACCGTCTGTGATTGGCTGCTTTTATTCTTGACCATTTCCCCTTGTTTACATCAATGTGGAGGGTGGGGGCAATTCAGAATGACGGGTTCAAATGTTATCAAAAACTGATGGAACAACAAAGAGGACCAAGCTGAAGTGAGGGGACGTCTGCCCAATGAGCATGTATCAGTTTCTATGGCAAAACATCACAACGAACGATGACGTCGTTGTTAAAGTTGAGTCAGTCTGTCAGTAACAGGGGATAAGCTCATCGGCACACTGTTGCAGGCACTGCTGTTTCCTACTGTTGTTCAAACTGTCTCCCGTATTTAAGGACATGCAACCACGTGCCAGGTTTTAAATGGTCTTTGTCTCTGCACCACATGTTTCTAACTGATTTTAACCAGCTAGCTATACTAAGGAAATGCAAATACCAACAGCGCTATTGCGAGAAATGCACTAACAGTGACCTGTCGCTTTTCATTTTCCCTCCCACATGTCTCGAGCACCAACATCTGATGCGTTCTGGCACCTCTGAGGGGACACTTTACTGTTTTTGTGCTCTCTGGTGGAGAGCTTTTGAAATCTCCATGTTCCAATGGCAGAGGGCTTCGTGTAGTCGTTGACCATGCAGGCCCATCCCAAGCACCAGCTTTATAGCCGGATAATTAGACTGAATTGCCATTTGCCTTTGATTTCATTATTCAGCTTAACCTCTCCTTAATGCTATCTGTTCTGCTCTGTCACTGCTGACCCACCGTATCTGTTCCATTGACATAATTTTCAATCCTACCAGAAAACTGTGGCGGTGGTCGCTTGGAGCAGTTAAAGTTCTCTCCTGGCATTAATTAAACCCCTGAAAACTCATCCCCGCTCCTCACATTTACATATTTGGAGGATTTTTCCATGGATGAAAATCCCTGTGTGGCTTTAAAATGGTTTGGATGTTACTCCACAAATTTGCCTCATTCATGGCCCGTGTCTGCAGTAAAGCACTGGCGGTGCGTTCAGGAGCTCCGGGAACAATTTTGATTGACAGCTGCTTATGCTAATGTCACAGAGGGGTGGCCACACAAAGTTAACAACATTAAAACAGAACCTCAGAATGCAAAATACAGATAATAAGCTACATCTGCACACCTGACTTCTCCTGACAGGATTGGTTCTTTAGGCTTGTGACATATGAAACCGTCTGAATCTGATTTTATTACGAGACGAAACAATGTTGTTACATTGCAGTTCTACAGCAGAAATGCTCAGCCGTGGTGTTTGCTGGTTATTTTGCTCATGATGTGTCTTGTATGATATAAAAAAACACACCTTGGACAGGTTAGAAACTTGATTTTCATTGGAGGGCTACAACACTGTTCAAAAGTTTAGAATCACATTTCTAGACTCAGATAAAAATATAATTCAGACACAAAATGTACTATTTACATTTGGAATAGTTTTGGCCCCTCAGAACAAATAATTAAACGATTTAAGCCTCCGCTCAGTGTTGTGTGATGGTGGTAGAGTGCTGCTGTAATCCTTTTGATTTTAAATTTATCTTCCAGTTCAGAAAAGCTCATGAGTGAACCAGTGACACAAGTACGTAACGTGGGAACCCATTTTCATTTGGCACCACTGACGTCTGTACAATGTTGAGACTGAACAGATTTGAACTGTCTACAGTATGTTCAGTTGATCCAATATAAATGGTGCTAACCCGACACTGACCTTATATTTCAATTTTGAAGTCTGAAGAATCAGAGAGAGAAACACGCCTGTAAGTTCCACCTTCTTATTTGCCGTATTGTGCTCCTGAACCTGAATCAGGAGCCATTTCTCATGTAAATCCTCATCGATTTTGATGACAGCCTCTAGTTTCTCTCACCAATGACCGCTGATATCTTATATAGTCTCCTAACTGTTGCTCAGAGGTTTCTACAACTCTGAATCTAAAAGCATGAAAGAGTCCTCTCAACTCCCCGACTCGAATGAATCGAGCTTTTTACGCCGGCGATTCAAAACTTTTGAAGGCGTCCATTATATTCACGGTTGAAAGAAGTCCCCCAATCATAACCATGCGAGTATCTGCTCTTCATGATTCAAAGGCACTTTAAAGCCACATTAGGCCAAGGTTGAAGAGCAGCGTCACCTGTCAGAGGACCCAGTAGATTAATGATGCCGCAGAATGATCTCAACTGCAGGATCTGCATTTAACAGTAGTGCCGGGCTTCCACAGGAATGCTCGGCTAGCTTTTGCCCCCATGTATCTGTAGTTTTGACTTTGGAAAAATGGACGCACCAACTTGTTTTGAGATGCGAGCAGCAATTCGGAGGTCTGGAACAAAACTACCAGCTTCCTTTAATCTGTCACTGCCAAATCCAGTCCAAACTTTCGACGCTCTTTGTTTTCCATAAAACAAAGAGTGTAAAAACACCATCTGCTCCCGCACAAAAGATGCTGTTTAGGGGAGAAGCTTGGATTGTTTTCCACCTGACAACAACGGATGGGTGTGGAATCATTTATTCGTCTGTGTCACTGTGAGTTAATATGTCTGTATTTTGTATTTTGACAAGTGAATTCATCTCCCATCATTCTCGCTTTGAGCGCAGCTATGCCTCACATTTGCAAAGATCATTCCGTTGTCTAAACATGTACACAGTTACTATTAGAGAGCAGATAAACACTTAACGATTCAGAGAGGAATTCTATTAATATAGTATTTGCCGGAGCGCTCATCTGTTTATCTGTTCTCCTCATCGGTTTCACCTTTAGAGTGCTGCTGGTTTTATCAATGAACTGCAGATGTGTGTATATTTATGCCAACGTTGTGCGTGCAGGTTTGCTTCTCTGCCGACTACGAGTATTTCTTTTCTTAATCATTTTCCAACAGAACCTCGTGGGTCTTGTTTTTAGTCTGCTAGTCAATTCTTTATGGGCTATATTACTGTACCAACGAGGGGGGGGGGGGGGGGGTCTGAGTAGCACTTCATTGGGTACCAATCAATGAACTCTCGCACCGGTAAAATGATGAGTGCTGCCCTAAAAGGCCCCTGGGTCCTGGCAGACTTTCTGCTTTGGGATTTCTCGTTTATTTTGCTGCGCTTGTCCTTTTTTATGGGATCTTTTTTTTTTTCCCTGAATGTCCTCTAGAGCGAGTAGGCAGCATAAAAAGGTGGTGTGAGTTTCTGTGGCGTCTCTGAGTGAAGTCTTCTAAGTTTTATCTCCAGCAGAGCAGCAGTGGTGCACAACTTTGAAGCCAGAACCCCAATTTGACGTATGTCTGCACTTTACGGGCCTGAGACTGTTGTAAACAACAGGTCGCCCCTGTGCTGCCCTCTCATTTTCTCATTTTTCCCCCCACTTCCTACCCTCTGATCTCCCTCCTTTCACCTGCCTGTCTCTGCTCATTTGTTCTCCATTTCTTCCTTGATCTTCGTTCACCTCCGCTCTTTGCAAGCTCCGCGAATTCCTCTGCCCTCGTTCATCTTACATTATTTTTTTTTCTGTCCTCTTCACAGCCATCAGGCCCAGACGACGTGCTGGGACCATCCAAAGATGACAGAACTGTACCAAGCACTGGGTGAGTAAGGAGACAATTAAAGCGCCCTCAGAGTCGTGCTCATTCGCCCGGGACCCCCACCGGGCTGCAGCAGCATGGCACCTCTTCTTTGAAGGCCCTGTCACACAGCTCATTAAGGGCCCTGTATTTCAAACACCTTCGGGACTACATCGCTGCTGTCATTAACCTACGAGGCCCAATTTGCCTGCGCTGTGATTGCCTTTAGCTTAGCCTTTAATTAATTGTGATAACGACGTCATGTGTTTCACTGTTAATCTGATCTGACGTGGGGAGCTTGCAGGGGAGATAGGGACACCGTCGCTGACACACACACACACACACACACACACACACACACCCGGCCAGATGCGTACATGCCCATGCACACACACACACACATACACACACAGATAACATTAGCAATATGGTATCCTCCTAATGACTTCTGCAGTGGCGTGATAAACATGAGCAGAGATAGCGAAGTCTAATTCCTCGACGGCAGGGTGGAGTGGTGCGGGATGGGTTTGTTTTCCCCTCATCTTTTCATTTACTCTAATCTCTTTCTATCTCTCCCTCCATTAGCGGATCTGAACAACATCAAGTTCTCAGCATACAGAACAGCCATGAAGCTGCGGCGGGTTCAGAAGGCTCTGCGATGTACGTACGGTATTTCATCCACGGTGTTTTCTGTCCGGACCGGCTGGTTAAGCGATATACTGTCGTGCTGCACCATCAGTAATCCTCCGTGACAAGCTACTCTTCCGAAAGAAGACAAAACCATTAGCTGTGCCGCAATTTCTTTATTCAGTTGTCGAAGGAGTCATCGCCCCCTCTACACTCTGGTTCAAAATATTCCC
Source organism: Sparus aurata (assembly GCF_900880675.1). Lineage (NCBI taxonomy): Eukaryota > Metazoa > Chordata > Actinopteri > Spariformes > Sparidae > Sparus > Sparus aurata. Next base: position 29,724,357 of record NC_044204.1, on the reverse strand, counting down.
TACAGTTATAATTGGTGTTAAAATGCAGAAATCAAAAGTATCGATAAGCTCAGAAGCCACCGGAGCCGCTCAACCACCAGTTTTCTTCCTCATTCTCATCAGGGGCTGGATTGTTGGTGTGTTAGGTAATTACAGCTATTAATTGGTCAATTTGGCTGACAGAAAAAGAAGGCAATTAGTTTTTGCCGCATGGTCGAGGCTTGAGTGTGTGCCTCTTCAGGGTCACAGCACTTGTTTTGTCCTTCTGGGACCCTCTCACTTTCTGCCCATTTGCCTAACTAACCAGTGCTTCTCTTTAGGATTATGTTGTTTCCTCTTGCCTCATTTTCACCACCGCAGACATGGTCTCTCCTTCTCCGTCTTCATCCTGTTAAAGGAGATATATTATGCTAATTTTCAGGTTCATTTTATTTTGGGTTATTACTATGAAGAACAGGTTGACGTGGTTCAATGCTCAAAAAAACACAGCACTGTTTTCCACCTCTTCCTGAAACGCTCTGTTTTAACTCCTGTTTCTTTAAGCCCCGCCTCTTCTGAATACCCGGTCTGCTCTGATTGGTCAGCTCACACATGCCTGAGCCAGCACAGCTAAAAACAGCAACAGAGTCAGAGCCAAATGAGGTGCTCGGGAAAAATTATGCAAGTGTGGTACATGATGTCGTGTGATATCAGAAGTACTGACGAGGCGTTTCAGGAGCAGTGTTTTCTGTGGGAGAGACGAGCTTCATCACCTGCACTGCTCTGACTTCCACTGACACCAGATGAACCCATATTTTTCCCTGCATGTGGCCAATACCGCACTTTTCCTTAGTAATGTTACACTCCTTTTCCTTCCCCTTCAACCTTCCAGACGCCTTTTCTCTCTTCCACGTTCCACGTTGCCGTATTAAAAACTCTGCGTGCTCAGACCAGCGTGAAAAACCTCCTTCAGTGACTCAACCTATTTCTTACTCCCTTCCGCTCTCTTATCTCACCCTCCTCTGCTCTGCTAGTTGATATTGTTACAGAATTTAATTGCCAAGCTGCCTTGATAACTGCAGAACTCTCATTCTTTCTCCCTGCACACTTTGTGAATGATTGAGCAGTGCGGCATGAGAGCCCATCAAGAAAATGCAATTTTTAGGCGCTTCCCTCCCCAGCCCCGAGACTACTTCTGCTATCTCCCCTCTCTGTTCTACCTCATTATCGTGCTATCCAATTATACCTGGCATCAACGGACACCCTTTTAGCTCCACTCCTAGGGATGGGCCATCAAATTAGTTTAGAGGGTGAAATCAAATTTGTGTCACTGCTCTTGAAACATCTGGTCGGGCTTAAGTGGGCACAAAGGGTGAATAAGCACGTCTGTCGCTTGTGCTCTCGATCGTGGAGGTGAGCATGATGATACGGCTGTGTCTGCGTGTGCCTAAAGGTAAATGTGCAGTCACGTATGTATGAAAGTGAGTGTTGAGGCTCCAGTAGATTTATGTTATGAGAAAATAAGCACGATTAATAAGACTTGCTGAATAAAGACGACTTCAGTGTTGAATGTGTGTGGTTTTTTTCAGTGGATTTGGTGGCGCTGAGCGGCCTGACGGAGGTGTTCCGGGAGCAGGAGCTGCAGCAGGGGGAGCATGTGATGGATGTGGTGGAGATGATCCACGGCCTGACAGCTCTGTACGAGAGGCTGGAGGAGGAGAGGTCCGTCCTGGTTAACATTCCACTCTGTGTTGACATGTGTCTCAACTGGCTGCTCAACGTCTATGACAGGTAAGGCGCGCTGATGTTTTTATTTGAAACCTGTGTGTGTGCTGAAAGCTGCAGAAAATATTTTTATCCAGCAGCAGAACATGAGAATCCCTTTGGAGTTTGAGTTTCTTTTTAGCTGATACATTTAAATCCTATATTAATAAGACTTTTAGCAATTATCTGGTTGATTTATAGAGTGGATGACATTGACCAATACAGCCTGTGTACAGGTAGAAAGCTCAAGACGGTTGAAGCACTTCTCACTGATTTAAGGGCTAGTTAAAAGACGTAATATGTAACATTTCTGCACTAAAACATCTAGATAAATCTTCATCAGTTATGGTGGTTGTTTACCAAAGAAGAGTCCAACTCCCATGATTCTATGCTACTTCACTAGGTCATCAAACTTTTGTTTTCATGGTTTTGATTGAGGAAAACACAGCTGCAGAATTTAAATACTGTGCATTTAAAGTGGAATTGTGCGTTTTTTTGCACATCAGCATCTGTTTAAATGTCTCGGGGAAAACTACAGTAAACGTGATAAACTGCCAATGGAAAGATTCTGGAGGTGTGCTGTTAGAAAGAAGTGAGCTTCGTTAGCAGCTACTAGCATAATACAACAAGCATCACCAGCTGAACTCTGATCAGTCAAGTTTAATTGTGGGTAATGTAGACACCAGGCGCTGACCAGACCGCCAGACTTTGAAGCCAATTTACATAATGGCCAAACAAGCCACTTACATTATGAAAGAAATGGCTGTAAAATTTTCTTAAGCATCACAACCTCCATGAAATGTCTAACTTCATAACTTCACTGTCATAATTGGATCCATTCAGTCCACAATTAAATAATTTTGTCCCTATTCAAGTTTTCCAGGTGTCAAAATTAGACATTTCCCAGACTCCCTTATAAATTTGCTCAATTTTGTGGTCAAAGAAACTTAACAAACATTGTGAAAGGCTGTCTATGAAATATTTTAAATCATTTGGACCTTCTTGTAAATTCGGCAAATGTCATACCTCAAGTTTTCTCTCTTCTTCGTGTAAAAACTTTGTGTGCACAGTCGTTGAGCCCCCCCCTTCTGAGCAGGTTTTATATGAATGAACGGGGCTCTACTGCTGATGCTGCATCCGGTCGTCAATATACGTCCATGGCTTTGAAAAGGAAAAAGTATATCATATGAAACACTCATCACTACAATGTAATGCTCAAGTTTTTCTAGAAAAACAACAGTTCAGAAGAATTTCTATCAGTGCTAGTCTTATAGACAAAGTATATACTTCCATTTTTCTTGTTCAACATGTTTTTGTTACTTTCGACTGACATTGTAAGCCTGTTTCTATCCATTCTTGTATTCATCGATTTGAACATGCAACTCTCCAGGGTAGCTTTAAATACTAGAAATGGGTGTCACTTAGGTTCCCATCCATGACCATAACACTGGTCGTTTATCAGGTTTAAAAGGCTTCAGGGCTGGGTGTAATTCTCAGCGGGTTTAGTGTCGCTAAAGGACATTTTCACATTACACTAGGTCATTTGAGTCAGTGGTAGCATCAGAAATAATGGAGTTGTGGGTAAATACACATCGCATGCCCACAAAGCCTCCCTATGTGTAATATAAAAAACAATTTCTTACTCTATCTCACAGCCTTAGGCCTGTCTGCTGCAGATTGATGTAATTGGTTCAATGGCTACTTGTCCAGACATCTATAAAGAGGCTAAAACTCCAATAACAATATCCAGGCAGAGGGCCAATCATCCCTTCTGAGACGCAGCAGAAACAAATCCTCTTTCACACCAGCGTTCACCCGGTCTTTGCTCCTGTTTGACTTTTTTGTCTCCAAAGGGAGAACAGCGGGCACAGACGCAGGAACACAGGAGTAACCCCCGCGAGTGCTGTAAATTCGGCTGGTAGCTCTTAACTACTTGCGGCTAATGAGAGACAATCAGGACTTTACCCTCTGCATAAATTTCAGTAATTGCTTTTTGTTTTCCAATAAATAGCGGCGGTGATTCTGAATGAAGTGCATGTTTATTTGTGTGTGTGCCAGTGGAAGTGCATTAAAGTTTATCACGGCGTGCATGTGTGTGTCCTCCAGAGGCGTGTCACAGAAGCAGGGTGTGCAGGAGTGACACGTCCCCCGAGGAGCGACGCTGGGGTGCATATTGAAGATGGCATGCGAGTGTATGTGTGAGAGGTGCTGACAGCCAGTCGTCCCCGAGTGCTCTCCAGCTCCTCTGAACCGACTCCGGCTCTGAATCTAATTGTGGTGGAGACAGTAATGCTCCCCTTATCGCTTCTCATGTTTCTCTATGTGACTCTAATTTTTTCTCGGCCCCGACTTGTAACGGTCCGGCCTAATCTGTGTCGACCTACGAACGAATTAAAGGAATAACACGTTCAAAGGAACATCCAGAACGCACTCTTTTATTCAGTTCATTGATCCGACGCTCTCTGATGAATGTGATGCTCTTGATTTCTCACTTAACGATTCAAATGTTAATTCGTTAAGCCCGCGATTTCTGCCAGTGCCGCTCAGCTCGGCACTAAATTCTTGCCGGCTGTTTTGACGCCCGAGCTGTGAAATCTTGAATTGTGATGGTTTGTTTACGTCTCAGATTCAGTCTCGCCTCAGTACAGTGCCGCTGGAGGTCGGTCACAGTTGAGAGATCGGTCAATGTAATGACGTCACTGTAATAGATGTGTGCAATTTGTATTTATTTGAAAAACCAGGAAAGTTGAGAAAGCCACAGCAACTACACAGCCAACAATAGCATGGCAGAAAAGAGGGAGAGTAATTCCCCAGACTCCATTATGAAAACGCTCGATTTTGAGAGTTTCGGAGTTCGGAGAAACTTTCCAAACATTGTGAAAGACTGTCTGTGAAAAAATCTTAACTATTTGAACTTTCTTGTAAATTCTGCAAATGTTACACGTTGAGTTTTCTCTTTCTTTGTGTAAAAAACATCGAGTCCATCTGTTGCAGCGATGTAGGTTACGTGATTTTTATACTGTATATTCTGAAGCTCAAATCAGCAACTTCGATCAAAAACAAGGAGATGAAAAAGAAGAGAACTTTCCCATACTCCCTTATAAGCTGAGTTAGTAGAAACTTTATAAATATTGTAAAAGGCTGTCTGTGGAAAATGTATAATTATTTGGACTTTTTTGTAAATTATTCAGCTGATAACAAAGTATTTTCTTCTTTTTTGTGTAAAAGGTTTGCGTTAGTTTACCCCAGTGACTTTTGACATTTGACTGTTTCATCTTCTAATATTCTATTTATCAGTTTTTATCTAGCCTGCTCAGAGGGATTGCTGCTAAACTAGATTTCATTGTGTAAGAATTAACAGCAAAACTTTTGAACACCTGTTGATGGACAGGTGTGTAGGAGGCAGAACAAAAACCTCCCACACACTATTCGCCTGACTTGAGATATTGAATGCATTTTTAATAACGGTTAAGTAACCTGCAATGACAGTAAAGGATCTATCTACTTATCTGAGATGCATTTAATACCGTGTGTGAAGTGACAGGCGTTATGCTGTGGTCTTGTGATCAGATCACCAAAGACAGGCATAATAATAGGGATATACAGCTGTGTAGTTTATAATAACACAGCGAGGTGACATTAAAGACATTATAGAGAAGACGAGCAGGATATATAACACAGATCTGCTTGTTTTCAGTGTTAATGGGGACTCCTGTCTGTGCTGCAGATTACATTCCTAACTGATAAACATCAGAACTGAAGAGTAACATTCAGCTTCATGATCAACATTTTTTGTTTTGTTTTGTGTGGACGCTCAAATCTGCACCACACTTTAAAAAAAAAATTTAAAAAATCAGTTAATGGCTTTTACAAGCCCTCATTTCAGGGGGTGCTACAGCCACATTAGCACCCTGAACTTCGCGTGTCCATGTCACGGTAGCTTCCCCACAACCTCCTCTGTTAGTTCAAGCAGAAGAAAAAAGCTAATGTGACCCTTTTAGGTTCAGTTCAGGGCACAGCAGCGTCCGTCGCTCTGGCCTTGCTACTGGCCAGTGATCAGACTGCATGCTCAGCTGGGGGGGCTGCACTTCTGAGCCTCACAAACGCTGGATATATAATTTGTGTGTGTGTTTACGCAGTGTGCATGCATGTGTTTGAAGGTGACATTGTGGTCTGTGTGAGCTTATTATCACTCTTCTGGGCATAACCTCGTGGATGCTTCATCAAGTCCCCGTACTGCCTTTTGTTACTGTGGATGTGCTCTAACACAATTTCACACTGTAGCACTGACCTGTACTGTACTGCTTTGACCCACGTAATTCCTCCACACTTTGTCCCTCCCAGCAGGGTTCAGCCCAATGTATGAACTGATTATCACGACACAGTACACCTTGATTTGATGTTCAAAACTCTAACCCTACAGTTTCTTTGATCTGCTTCTCTTTTCTTTCCACTAGCGCTCGAAACGGCAAAATGCGAGTTCTCAGCTTCAAGATGGGATTGGTGAGCTTGTGCAGCGCAGACGTCCAAGAGAAGTACAAATGTGAGTGCGATGCTCGTTCATGTGCCTAATGCATCTCCTCCGCTGCAAACAATGAGCCAAAACAAAACGGCCCTGATTGCCAGTATTACATAAAGACATCCACTTAGTCTAATGGAGGAAGTGACTCTGCTGCCATAATGTAGAGCTTTTTTTTTTTCTTTTTTGTACTTCTGCAAAGTACACCGGGGGCCTTTAAAAGGATTGCTTGCCAAAGACACATTCATGCACACAGTGTTTCTGCGGCTCTCGCTCCCATTTTTCTTCTCAAGTCGACTAGCAAAGAGCTAAGTCGCTGCCATCCCCCCCCTTTTTTTCGATTATAAATTATGCTGTTGTGTTTTATTAGTGTGCCACTCCACTTTGAGACGTGTTTTTACTGTTCTTTTGTAACCCCGGTTTATGAGTCATCCTGTAAATGTGGCTAAGATGGAGAGTGAGCGTTTGAGCTGATGATAGTTGGACCTGGAACAACCCCGTAATTAATACAGGATCTGAGACAACACACAGCCAAACTCCATGCCTGGGGTAATTCATGCATGGCACACCATCTGTATGAGCTCTTCAAGATTGAGAGTTCACAGATTTGCATTCAATTGGTGGTCCCAGAGGAGAGTCAGCACTCTTTTTCGCGTTTGCAGGTAGACATGTGGTGGCCTTATCAGTTTGTCGTCTCTCTGACTGATCCTTTTTCTTTTTGCCAAATTCCAGACGTCATTGGAATAATATTTGCTAATGAATCT